>NC_058100.1:72536090-72839808 GCF_020171115.1 Neogale vison
GTGGGTTAAGGCCTCTGCCTTCGGCTCAGGTTATGATCCCAGGGTCTTGGGATCGAGCCCCACATCGGGTTCCCTGCTCAGCAGGGAGCCTGCTTCCTCCTTTCTCTCTCTCTGCCTGCCTCTCTGCCTACTTGTGGTCTCTGTCTCTCAAATAAATAAAATCTTTAAAAAAAAAAAAAAAGAATCCCTGCATCTTCCCTACCTAACCTTAGGAACTGAAACTGCTGCCGATCGAGTAGGAGAGAGAAGGGGTTCGAATCTTTGCTGCTTACCCCGTGGCAGAGGTTCTGAAACAGAGAAGTCGGGGAGGTAGAGTAAGATGCCCAGGGGGGCAGGAGACCCGCATCCCCAACTGTGCCTCTTGAGTGGTTTGATTTTCCATCTGGACAAGGAGACAGGTGAAGCACATCAGTGATTTTCAGATTACACTTTGAAGATCCGAAAGACATTCTTTAGAGATGATTCAGAGCCCACAGGTGTTCAACAAAAATAGCTTTAAAAAAATCATATTTAGCCTATAGGTCAGCGATAGCTTTGAAAAAAAAAAATGCCTTAAAGTTACTGTGAACGGGTCCTCTCTGAGGTCCCTAACGGCTCCGAAATGATCCAAACGTGGGTGACACCTTAACAGCAAGACTTGTGGGATTAGATACACGAGCAATCCTTATTTGGATCCTGTCTTGATGGTTTCCCATTATAATCACCCACGTAAGCATAAACACAATAGAGTCAAACTTAGTGATTGGCGTCCATCCATCCTGCTAAGATGGCCATCTAGCTGATTCACCTTCGGAATTTGTTGTAAAGAGAGCAGTGGTCCGGAGATGCAGAAATCTCATGCAGTGGAATGGCACAGAATCACAGAGGAGAAGCAAGCCGGCTCCCTTAAGCTACGGTGGTGTGTACCAGCCTGGGAATTGGAAGACCTAGGTTATAACCCTGACCCTGACCCAAGGGTCTCCCCAACTCAGACACTCTTGCCATTCTCAGTCTAGTGTCTCAAATTGCTGTCAGTAATCACGGGAGAATTCCTGAGTGACATTGCACTCTCGTTTGCTTTATCTTCCCTGGAATGTGGCATTACCACGTGTGCCCTGGACACAAGCACATGCCAGGACATGTGTAGGCGGGTCGGCCACTTACACCTGCAACAAAGACAAATTGCTCCACAGTCCTTAAAGCACAAGAAATCAGTTTCTTCTCTAAAGCTATTTATGGTCTCACCTCCTCCCCTTAGATAGTGGTCCTCTCGTCGCTCAACAAGCATGTGCTGTGCCAGGTGCTGTTGTAGGCCCCAGGGATGCAGCAGGGAACAAAACAAAGCCCATGCCCTCTTTGAATTTGGTCTCATGGAGGAGAGACAAAGAAGTATACACATACCATGTCAAATGATGACAAGGACCGGGGAGAAAGGGAAAGTGAAAGGGGAAAGGGTGAATGGGGCAGGAGGGTGGACCTTTTGATGATTTTATTTATTCTAGAGAAAGAGAGAGAGGCAGAGGGAGAGGGAGAATCTCAAGCAGACGCCCCAGAGCGCTGAGCTTGAAAGGGGGTTTGATCCCACAACCCAGGAGATCATGACCTGAGCCGAAACCAGGAGTCAGACACAACTGACTGAGCCCCCCCAGCGCCCCAATGGTTGCTCTTCTATAAAGAAGACCTCTCTGATGAACAGATATTCGTGAAGATATGTGAAGGGAGCCAGAGAGTGAGCTAGATAAATATGTGAGCTAGATAAATAGATTCCAGACAAAGGGCCCAGCAAGGGCAAAGGTCCTGCCGCAGGAGACCGCGATGTGTTTGAGGACAAACAGGGGAGACAGGAGTCGGAATGAAGTGACTGAGTGGGGAAGGGCAGACAGGGAGCTGGGAGCCTGACCGAGCCTGGGAGCCATCGTAAGGTTGACTTTCATGAATCAGGAAAGAGCTGGAAGGTGTTCACCTACGGACTGCAGTGATCTGCCCTCTGGCTGAAGGGACTGTTGTGTGGCTGCCGGCTGCGGGAAACGGAAGGACAATGTAGATTTGACGAGTGCAAGTACCATACACGTGTGGGCCCAACTTAATGCTGAAAGACACAGGTAAATCCGAGCCGCCTGTCACACTGGTGTCCTATGATACACAGAAGAGTGAAAAGAAAATGCTTGCTACAAGAAAATTCACATCTATGACTCGTCCCCAGAGTTCAGGAACGCCCGGGTTAATGAAGTGATGGAAATGACATTCTACTCACTCACGCAAGAAGGGAACAAAGAAAACCCTCTCCACCTGTGCCCTTCCTGTTCCAGCCTCCCACTCCTATTGCCACACTGGTTGGCTCGTCCCCGCTAGGGGCCTCGGCCCTCAGGCCTCCTCTGAGGTAGGCTGGGCCTCATCTGATCCCTGCTGTGACTGCCCACCCACCCCTGTGCTGCCGAGGAGAGGCCCCCTTCCTGCTCAGAGCCCCAGGGTCAGAGCCTCCCCGCGTGTGGGCTGGCTGAGGGGAAGCAGCGTGCCCGCAGCCCTGGGGCTAAGGGGAGACTTGGGGCTGTCAGCAAGATAGCTGCTCATCGGAACACGCCTCACAGCTCGCTCGGCTCCGTGCCGCTGCCAGGGCTCAAGGGTTGGGGGGGGGGCGCCAAGCACAGACTCCAGAAGGACCCAGGGGCAGAGGTCTGCCCCGCTCTCAGGACGCCAGCCTTAAGGAAAGGGATCTCTTGCCTGTCAGCAATGCCAGCCCACCTCCTCCACCAAGGCCCAGCCTAAGTGAGTTCAAAGGATCCCCCAGAAGCTCACACTCCTTGCTTTCAAATTCTCCCCTTGCTCCTCAAGGGCCTTGGGCAGAGTGGGGGCGGGGAGCAGAGAAATCTTTCATCCTTTCCAAATCTTTTTGTCCTAACCCTGCTCTCTCTCAACTTTAACTTAAAAAGGAAGTATTTGCTGCCTTTGTTCTCGGTTTCAGACTTGCCCGGACTGGAGCAGGCCTCCAGCCCAGAAGCAAGTGAGCAAGGAGGTAGAAGACTGCCACCCTTAAGGCGGCAGCTGTCACCGGCTAGGGTTGTCTCAGCCCCCAAACCTTCAAGCGCAAAGCCTGGCTGGGGTTGTCTTTCACATAGGGCAACTTTGGCACTTGGGGGCCCAGAAATACAAAAGCCACCATTCACCCCTTCCTGGGGCAAAGGAGACCCAACACAGGAGCCACATCGCCCTTCCTACAAGGGGCAGCCAGGGCCATGCAAGGTTTGTCTCTTTCCTTCACAGCGGAGCACACAGTAGAACAAAATACCAGACGCCCATTTCTTTCTCAGTAGCTCCCCCTGCTACACACTCAGGGTCATAAATTCCCAGCAGCAGTAGGCCCCGAAGAGACCTCAGGGGGCCCCCCGTTCTGACAATCAGGCACTGAGCCAGATGCCAGAGATGCAATAAATGAAGATTTTATTTTTTATTTGAGAGAGAGAGAGCGCGCACACAGAGTGAGAGGGAGAGGGAAACACAGACTCCCCACTGAGTGGAGAGCCCAATGTGGGACATGATCCTAGGACCCTGAGATCATGACCCAAGCAGAAGGCAGACGACTAACTGACTGAGCCCCCCAGGCATCCACAGAGTTTCAATAAATCAAAGTCCCTGTCCCAGAAGCGTTCAAAGGCTACTTGAGGAGACAGGCATTTAAACAACTAATCCCAACAATCTGGAGGTATCGTGCCTGGTTGCCATGGGGACCCAGAAGGGCAAAACCCAATTCCGGAGGGGGAAGTCTGCACAGAGGTGGTGACACTTACGATGTTATTTTTTTTAATCAATTTTTTAAAATGACACCTGATCTTTATAATAATTCAGCAATAGAAATCCAAAGAAGAAAGTAGCAAAATACCTCAAGCCCCACAACCCAGAGATAACCGGTATAAACTCTTCAGATGGATTTTATTGAAATTTTATGAGACAGAGGAATTGCAGTCACAGTAAAGGAACCAGTACAATGGCCCAGAGCACGGAAGTGACAAAAGCCAGGTGTGCTCACCCAGGCTCAGCACTGCCTGCGGGCCTGAACGCACTGCGCATGGGCAAAGTCGGGATGCCCAGTGCCAGATGGTGGGACTCTTCCCGTAAATCCGCACCGAAGGTATAAAGGGATACATGGCAGGAAGGCAGGCGGAGCATCAAGAGAGGAAGAGAGAAAGGCCAAAGGGGGCAATCCTTTAAGTGTAAAGATCTGAGCCCAGAGCCCAATGAGATAGATTAACAACAGCTCCCACCTAACGAGCTTGCATATGCCAAGTCCTCAGCCGAGCATTTTCATTGTTAGCCCAATTAATTTTCACAACAGCAGTGCCTGAGTAGTGGTATTGCTATTTTACACCCAAGGAAACACCCAGAACGATTAGAGGACCTGTCCCAGATAACCCTGGCCGTCACGTAGGATCCGAACTTGTGTGGATGCTCTTAACACAGCACTTCTGTCTTTCCAGAGGATTCTGAAAGGTTTTTAATATTAGTAACATCGCTGAGTTGGGGCAAACCCCTCCCCTTCAAGGGGTTTTGCTAACTTGGAGGCACAAGTTCTGTCGTTTAAAACCAATCTTGATACTTTTTTTAAAGTAGGCTCCATGCCAGGCTTGAACTCATGACCCTGAGATCAACAGCTAAGCCAATGTCGAGAGTCGGATGCGCAACCAACTGAGCCACCCAGGCGCCCCTAACTGTAGTACTTTAGGATCATACGCCATGTTGAACCCTGAAATCATTAAAAGTGTTTAGCCACTTTTAGCGAAGCTCCAGAGCAATCAGGTTTAAAACATGTGCCCTGTTGCCTGGGAATGAGTAGTTTTCTGCCATTAACATGATGAATGATTTCACACAGCAGGTTTGTTGTTGGTTTTTTTTTAAGATTTTTTATTTATTTGACAGAGAGAGATCACAAGTGGACGGAGAGGCAGGCAGAGAGAGAGAGAGAGAGAGAGAGGGAAGCAGGCTCTCCGCTGAGCAGAGAGCCCGAGGTAGGACTTGATCCCAGGACCCTGAGATCATGACCCGAGCCGAAGGCAGCAGCTTAACCCACTGAGCCACCCAGGCGCCCCCACACAGCAGGTTTGTGTTGGTTGATTTGGCTGGTCGTGGCAAGGCTGGAGGGAAAGGAGAGACGGTGGCAGGACTCAACCCGGTCTGGAAACCACGGCACAGCTTCCGTTCAGAAATTTGCTTCCCTCAAGTGTGGGGGGAGGAGGGAGTCAGGAGACCGGAGGGAAGATTAGTCTGACTCAAGCGCTCTGGGTAGATAAGAGCGAAATCTTAAGATGATCATGCAGGAGAATTTCTTTAAAAAAAAAAAAAAAAATGTTTTTTAAAGTAGCGGTCAGGGTTCTGAGGCTTGGTCCTGTTGGCCCTTCTCTTTGTACCGCCTTCCAAGCTCCCGGTTCACACACAGCCGTCTGCTGGTACCAGTGGCTCGGGATAGGTCCGGGGAGCCTCGCTGTCTCGCCCACTAGTCCCGGCCACAGGGGCCAGGGAGAGAGGGATCTTTTTCTCCTCAGGAGTTCTGGTTCTACTCAGACCCATTCCCGAGGACAAGCGGGCAGAGACCCAGATTCCAGCTCTCAGAACCAGCTGCCTCTGGAATCGCCTCTGCTTCCTGCCAGGTAAGGCCATGTGGAAGGAGGGCAGCAAGGACTTGGAAGGCAGTGTTCCCAGGAGAGCCAGGCAGGACCCAGTCTCCCAGCTTCAGCCCCTCTCCCCTGGGGGCCTGTGAGAGCCTGGATGCGCAGAGCAGGGGTAGACAGCCCCGGGAAGCCTGGGGCCTTGGTGTCCGGGGGGAAGAGATGGGGGAGGGCCACGGTGCTGAGGTGCTGGCGGTCTTCCATGCCAGCCCTCTGGGAGTCCATTTCCTTGTGGAAAGCCTGCTCAGAGGCCTTTCACAGCCTCCTAAAAGTCTCAGTGACCCCTTCTCTTTGGACTCCCCCAAGCTGCAAAGAGTTTCAGGAGATGGGTAAGGGAAAGAGAAGGCAGCTAGAAACAAATTTTGAACAACTGTCTAAGTTTGGGACACTTTGGGTCGGCACGGGGAATGAGGGGTCCGGCCTCAGAGATGGGTGCACAGCAAGCAGGCCTGGGATGGATCTCCAGAAGAGGCCTGCGAGAGTGAGGCGGCCAGGGGCCAGGGAGGGCAGGGCTTCAAGAAGGAATGGCCTTCAGGGTCCCGGCTGCCCCAGCATGGGCTCCATTCTGAGCGTCCGCTCCAGAGAGTCTCTAAATGTGAAACACAGACCAGCTTTGTCAACATCGACCGGGGAAGTGTCGATGAAAACCGCCTGTTCCCCTGTAGAAGCCCAGAGAAATAGTCACAAATCCCCCACCACCTTGTTCCATCTTTAGTCACACTCCCTACACCGACAAGTCCACAGCGCTCCCGGCCAACCTGGGGAGCAGGGGCTGCAGACATGTTTTCTTCTCTTATTATAGCTGAGCAGCATTTCCTGTGCCCCGTGCTTCAGAAGCACGTTGGTGGTGTCGTTTCCTGTGACGACTCTCTGTTTCCATTCTGGCAAATGTTTGCTCTTTTCTGTCTGCTGTGGGGGTTGGGGGAGGATGAGTTTCTCACGGAGTCTCTCTCGAGCGTCTTGGCAGTTTCCCCGTCTGGGCCCCTCACACTTACACCAGAGGGCTGAGAGCATGCCGTCTCCGTCTCCCGGGGCCGCCTCTCTCGGGGAGCCCCGCACTCGGCCGAGCGCTCGCCTCCCGCAGTGGGCACTGCAGCCACATCCAGGTAGAACCAAGCCTGTCGTCATTTTTGTGTTTGGGGTCCATACACAGCCTAACATTTCAGGGGGAGAGGCCAGGGAGATGCAAGTTTGGGGGGGGAAGAAAGTTCTAGAAAAATTGGAAAACATGGAGACGAGGAGGATTTCTATCAGTCTTGTCTACTTAAAAAAGTGTTTCCGATGGTATGTAAAACCAATTTTGCCTTTTCTCCTGGGGGATGGCAACTTAGGAAGAGCCAGGAGAAGTGGCAACATGTGTTAGCTGTTGACAAGTAAGAAAAGGCTTAGGAGGAGAAGCTGAAGCCAGAGAGGTTGCCGTGACAGCGGATATGATCACCCCGACTCTTTCCAACATTGGAGGGAGGACCTTGGAGGCCAGGACTCTTCAGGTGACTGAGGGCAGCCTGGACAGGTAAGTGACTCGGGGTGATGAGCTCCACCCTCCCCTGATTTAGACAGACAGCCCTGGGCAACCCTGGGGGCTCCTACCCCAGCAGTGCTCCTTGCGCTCTCAACCACGCTCAGGTCCACTGAGACCACCAAACTCTAGGCTTAGAGAAGCTTGCTCAGGACTGCTGGGAGGAAAGGAATAGGTTTAAAAGAGAAATGGGAGTCGCAGGGGGAAAGGGAAGGCAGTGTTAACACAGCATTTCCTAAGACCTCGTTGCCTGGCCTGGCTGGATTTCTCACCTCGCAGAGGCCCCAATTGTTGTCCTCAATTCTTCCTGTCTTGGGTCCCAACAACCACTCTCCCCTACCTCCAAAAGAAACTAGGTCCCACCATGATGGAAACAAAAGGCCCGTTTTTTCAACAATGTGTTTCAAGATTCTAAAAACTTTCCATGAGTGGGAAACGTAATCATAGATGTGATCAAGATACATCTTTAGGATATAAAATCTCACAGAACTAATCATGGTTATAAATTTTACTGCTCAAATGTTCAGGATCATACTAACAAAAATTAAAAGTCCAATAGCAGTTGGAGCTTCGGCAACAGCTGTAGCTATAAATCTCAGCTCTGTGATAACAGGGTAACTCAGCAATTTAAAATCGCTGTCATTTAGGGAAATAAATGTGATTACCATGACAAAGATGTGTCCCCCACCAGTGGACAGGAGCGCTGATGGGGAATGAATTCCAAAGCTGTCCGAACCCTGAAGCACCCCCCAAAATATTCACTTCTGTTTTCATTCATGTTTGTTAATTCACTCATTCATTCAACAAATATCTATCTTGCCCTTGCTAAGTGCCAGGCACTGTTCCAGTCACCAGATCAACAGGATCGACAAGTCCATGGCTTCCTGGAGCTGACAGTCAAACGGGAAAATCAGATATAAACAGATAAACGAAGAGATGTATAATATAATGTCCATCAGTCTTAAGTGTATGAGGAAAACACAGAACAGACTTAAGGGGCCTGAGAGTAATAGGCTTGTCTGAGCCGGTGACATTTCAGAAGAGGCCAAGAGAAATGAGGGACTGAGCTACATACCCAGACACCTGGGAGAGGGAGCTGCTGGTCAGAGGCAGGAATGTGCCATTCGTGGCCAAGGACAGGCCAGGAGTCCTGGCTGCCGCAGTCAGAAGGGAAGTGATAGGAAATGAGGTCAGATGGTAGGCATAGGGGTGTCTGGGTGCTCAGGCATTCAAGCATCTGGCTCTTGATTTGGACTCAGGTCATGACCTCAGGGTCGTGGAATCGAACCCTACATCAGTTCTGCACTCAACCCAGGGTCTGCTTGAGATACTCTCATCCTCTGCCCCTCCCCCATGCGCACACGCACACACTCTCTCTCTTTCTCTCTCTCTAATAAATTAATTAAATAAATCATTTTTTTAAAAACGAGGAATAAGAAGGTAGGCAGAAGCCAGAACATAAGGTGCCATGACGTCCTCACTGGGTAGGAACTGTGGCTGTTATCCCAAGTGTGATCAAGGTCACATGGGTCACAAGAAGAGGGGAGACATGATCTAACTTACTGTTAAGAAGATCACACTGGCTCCTGTGTGAAGATAGGATGTTGGGGTCAAGAGTGAAAGCAAGACAACGCTTAGGGAGGTTACTGCAAAGGTCCGTGCAGAGCACACAGTGGGTTGGAGGTGGGGGTGGAGTGGTTGTGGCAGTGGAGGGGCAACAGGTAACTGGGTTTGGGAAAGATGCCCAAGGTTGAGCAGATGGAATCTGCTCGTTGACTGGAAGTGAGGTGTGAAAGCAAAGGAGCAGTCAAGAATGGCTCCAAGGCTTCTGACCCACCCGCTAGCTGATGGGCAACACCGGAGGAGAAGCAGGCTTCTGGGAGAAGAAAGGGCATTCTGTTTCAGATGTATCTGGTTTGAGACATCCGTTGGGCAGCCTAGAGGAAAGGTCTGGTATAAGTTGGGTAAACAAGCCTAGGACTCAGGAGCACAAAAGTCTTCCCTGGTAGCTGATCTGGTTTCTAATATTTAGGTCTGCTAGAGACTCGGCTGTCACCACCACCCCCACCTCCCGGCGACTTCTCGTTACAGTAGGCAAAGCGAGGCAGTAACCCCAGCCCTGTCAGGGAATCACAAGCAGCAGGAACTCACCCCTGCATGTGCAGTGGTTACGTTCCACAAAACAGCAAGTGTTGCTTGGAGACCAGCTCCACACGTTGGTAAACGGGGGTTGAAAAATGCCCACAAGGCAGACTCGGTCATGGAGCAGCTCCCTCCCTGCACGGTGGGTAACCCCTTCTTCCACACAAGACAGGACGCCCAGGAAGAGGGAATGAGGGGGAGTAAGGGCAGATGAACCTGATTTGGTGACTTTGGAGGACAGGGGGATACAGTAGAAGGAGCATGGTCTTTGGGCCCCAACAGACCTAGACTCACTTTCCATCTTGGCTCCTCCCTTCTATGTGATCTTTGATATATTACTCTGCCTCGCTGAGTCTGAATCCCACGTTTCTGGCCCCAAGGAGAGATGAGACTGTTGTAAAGATCAAACGAGTTTCACACACACACAAACCCAAGGCACCCAGCAGGCATTCCAAAGGGACTGTGCCCTTCTCCTGTGTCCAGTTTCCCTCCGTCCACATAGAAGACCCTCTCTCCAGCGACACAGCCCACCCACCTCAGGCTCCCATTCCAAGTCCTCGGGCTCCAGTTCCTGCAGGAAGCCTCTTCTCCGACCTTCTCAGCCTCCTACAGCTAGACATGGCACTTATTCTTCCTCACAGAGAGAAAGACCAGAGCAGCGCCATCTTTTCTGGATTTGCAGGATTCCTTGCCATCCTCCTGACCACTGTGATTTTCTACAGCCTGTGGAACTGGAGTAAATGGAAGAAGTACCGTGAGTCCCTTGATTGTCCCAAGTTGAGATGCACAGGCATCAATCACACAGCCTGGCATTCAAAGCCCCGTTTATTCTTCCAGGATAAGCTCTTACACTGGGAAATACTCCGTTCTTCTCTGACACACTGGTCACTGTCTTACTCATCTAAGCTGTGGCTCCAAAAGGCTCTGTGCTGACTGGAGTTCCATTTTGAAAGTTGTTGCCCTGGGACGCTCATGCCCAATGCCCCACATGCCCCCATTTCTTCCTCCTGCTTCTGTGTACCAAGTCTTCTAGCTCAAAGCGACTTGGGCAAGTGTGAAAATGTACTTTTTATGATACATAGTGAGAGTGGGGAACACTTTCAGGGACCATCTCATCCCCAGGGGCCCCCACATTTTCTAACACTGGTCTCTCATTGTCTTGCAGGACAAGCTCCTTACTTTCGAGTTACCGTCATGCCCTTACTGTCTCTGTCTCGACCCAGACAAGGAGCTAAAAATATTTATGACTCCTTACCCCAGAGGCGAGAAGAGCTGGGTAGGTTTTTCTTTCTATCTATGGAGCACGCGTGTCACCGACCTTCTGCCTCCAGAATGTCCTCTCACCACCCAGAAGCAGCTTTCTTTAAACACTCAACCCTTCTGCCCTTCAAGGAGCATGGAGGAGGATGAGCTAGACAGAAACAGGAAGTAACTCCACTGGGGGCCTAGAGAGCTCTGAAAAGGGAGATGGGGGTCTTCTGGGTCAAGGGAGGGGTTGTTTTGTCTTGGTATGAAGTTGGCCAAAGACAGATGGGTATGTCTAGGGATGGGGAGACATGCAGAAGGAGAACATGGCCTCCGGGATTACAGGCGGATAAGTTTTGCCTCAGGAGCCACGAACCACTCTGCTAGTTTGTGCCCTCTGGTCCTTGCTAGAAACCGAGGACAGTTCCAGGCCTCAGAGCACATCATTCCCCCAGCTCTGACCCTCTTGCCACAGAACACCAAGCCCTAAATACCAGACACCACAAGAACCCACTTCACCCTCTCTGCGGGGACTTTTTAGGCTGAAGCGTTTGGGGACTGGCCTCCTAGCTTCAGGACTCATTCTCTGTTCTTTCAGGGAGACGTCAGTCAAGAAGTAACCGTATTTTTAGTACCGAGAGCCTCCTGTCCAGAAATTCCGATAGCCCTCCTTCTGAGCCTGTGGTAAGAGTCAAGTGAAGGGACGAGCCCCTTGGGAGAAATGGCATATCTCTGACAGAACTGAGGTAAACGAGCTCAGGTCACAGATCTCCTTTCCCGACAAACAGCATGTCCCCTGGCAGGTGCTCTGTGACCCTATTAATATATTAGGAAGACAAGCTCAGGACCTCCCTGCAGCCCAGGGAGAAAAATTAAGAAAGGTGGAAACAATTGTTTGGGATTTGGGGGAGGGCATCAGAGCGCACGTATTCAAGGACATGATGTCAGAACAGAAGTGGATTGTTCTAAGAAAGACAGGTAACGGCTTATCCCAATAGAGTATCGTCCCTTTCCAAGTAAATCACCTCAGGAGGGTACACAAATATTCCAACAATGCAACTTGTGCTCAAAACATCTTTAAAACCCTCCTTGGGGAATTTCTCCTGGGGTCTGGGGCAAATTGTTTCAGTCCTCCTCAAGGGCAGGTATCTTTGTAAGTCGTTGAGGACTGTAGCTGGTGTAGAAAGTGATCAAACGGGGGATTTCCGAGGTTACCAGGGGAGTGCTATGGTGAATGACCGTGACCGTATGTGTCATATGATCTGGAGGCAGCGCCAGGCAGAAGTCCTGTAACACTGTGGAGCAGAGACCCCAGAGAGTAAAAGGACGCCTTTGAAGCTCGGGGGCTCATCCCATAGATAAGTTCTCTCTTGCTCCTCGAAGAATCGGTCCCTTCGATTTGCGGTCCTTTCAAGAAAACACAGTCTTACCGTGGCTGCTGCTCCCGATGCTCCCCAGCCTCTCATTAGCCAGAGCTCTGGGTTCATTACCATGTGGTCACCTCCCGGTCCCTCCCCCATGTGTCCCACGCTTGGGCTCTGTTCCCATCTCCAAGACTTCCTGGGGTTGCAGGTCCTCCTGGCTGATAACACGCAGGGAAGAGGAAATTCCGCTGCCAAAGTGAGTTCCGGCGCTCAGTCCCAACCCCGTTTAAGGCCACAACACATCTGATTTGGACTCTGTAGCATGTGAACGATACGTGGAGCCAGTTGCCAGCATCTAAAAATTGAAAAGATTTCACATTAAAGTCTGGATGTCCAGCTTTTCTTGAAAAGTCAGAAGTTCTGGAAACAGCAAACGGGCGTCCTTAAATGGCCATGAGGGGCTGAGTCTCTATGTCAGCTGCCCCTTTACTAATAATACCAACAGTGTTAATGCTTTCCATGGGCAGGGAACCTTCCATACACTTCACACATAGTCATACACTAACACCTCACAGAACCCATATTATGGCGGTATTATGATTGTCCCCACTTTATATGCTAGGGAAGAAAGGCACGAAGGGATTAGGTAACTTGCCCACACAGAGTAGTAAGGCGGGATTCACACCCTGAGTCTAAGGCTGAGTCGCTACCTTTGGACACTAGGCTGTACTGCCTCATGATGAGCTCTGAGGCAGCCCACTCTCTCCAGTTTCTAATACTCCCGCCTAGAGACTCTCCGTTGAACACCCACACTGTGGCCAAAATCCAGTAGGAATTTATGATCACATTTACACTGTTGCTTTCCTTAAGCTTCACCCGCTTTGTTCATACCTACCTAGGATCTAAGGCTTTGCATTTGCAGACCCCCAACTTAGACATTTTCTCCAAGGGGAGAACCAAGTGAAGGAGTTATCAGATAGCGGTACTAGATGGGGAAGGAGAAAGGCTTCGTCGGTATTTCTGCTTCCATCCTGTCACTGGCTTTCTCTTCTTGCTTATAGCCCTCCCAAGCAGGCAGTGGCCTCTGGCTGTACGGAGACCATGCTCCTGCCAACGGCTATGCAGTAGGCATCTATGACAATGCCACATGGCTCCAGATGTGTGGGGACCTCACTCCCTCGGCAAACTATGTCAATATCAGAACAACCAGAGACTGCCGGAGCATTTCTTCAGAGGATTCAAGAGATTACATCAATGTCCCCACAGCAGAGGAGATTGCTAAGGCTCTAGCTTCTACCAACAGCACCCCTGAGAACCTCTTCGCCCTCCCAAGTGCCCAGGAGCGGGAGCTAGAGCTTATTGAGGAAAAAGACAAGGGCTATGGGAATGGCAGTGACCATGCCAGTTTTCGGTCTCCAAGATCCAAGAGTGATGATCCACTCAGTGATGAGGAAGGCTCATCTGAGACCTCGAATGACTATGTCAACATGGCAGGGTTGAATCTTGAGACCCTCCAGGGGAAGCAGCCACGGATGGCTTTCCAGTGCTATAGAGATTATGAAAATGTCCCATCAGCACTTACCAATAGAAACCAGCAGCAGGTGGAAGAAGAAGTGATCTCCTCAAACCCAGACCACGTAGAAGGCAGGATGGAGAGTCCAGATACCCACATCCAATTTGTCATGCAATCAGGTAGGGTTCTGGCTCTAGGGGAACCTGTGACCTGCCAGCCATCTGCACAGATTGAGACTAGTCAGATAGAACATGGAGAAGAAATGTCAAATGACACTTCTAATGACTATGAGAATGTGCTACCTGCCAAGTCAGGAGACAGGGACTCCAAGCACAGGCCACACACATAGCTCCTTCCTGACAAATTAGGACCCAGTCACCCAGCTGAAGAGTTCCGTGGAGTAGTCTATCCTGCTGGATCCATAGCCACTAAAGGGGCTGGTGTAGACCACTGACCATCCTTGTATTTCAGGGTTCTTTCAGGTAGACTACAAAGAGGCTGAGATACACAGAAGTTAAGGGACTCACAAAAGCCAACATCTGGGAAAGCCAGAAAAGAATTCTTCCCAAGCAGGGTGCTGGTAACTCTCATACGAACCTAAGAATGTTTGCTGAAACTGCCTTATAGGATGGTTACTAGATTAAAAATGAGAATACTTTCATCCACAGTAGAAACATGAGGTGTCCAAAATTGTTACCTTGGCAAATACCAGCAAGACACAAAGCAAGAATACGGATTAGTTTGTAATCCTGGCAGAGGCCAAAAAGAAGGAAGAAGTCAGAGTTGGGGTGGGGCAGCAGTTTCCCGTTGAAAAAGAGTGTGCACAACAAAATGCTAGAGAACATGTGGACACCAGAGGGTCATTCATTGCAACTGTTTGACAGTTTCTTTTAAACCTGCAATTACTATACAGCCAACCCATTCCACTCCTGGGTGTTTACCCAAGAGAACTGAAAACTTGTGTTCATACAGAAGCCCATATATGACTATTTATAGCAGCTTTATTCACAATTGCCAAAACTAGAAATAACCCAGATGTCCTTCAACAGGTAAATGGAAAAATGAACTGTGGTATATCCATGTAATCCATGTAATAAAGTTATCTATACTCAGCAGGAAAAAGGAATGAACTATTGGTTTGTGCAACAACATGGACAAATTTTAAATACATTTTTCTGTGAAAGAAGCTAGACCTAAAAATCTACACATTGTGTGATTCCACTCATATGAAATTCTGGAAAAGACAAAACTATAGGGATGGAAAACAGATCAGTGGTTGCCAGGTTTAGGGAAAGGGAAGTTCACTCCAGAGGAATTTTTAGGTTGCTGGGGTTCTTCCGTATCATATTGTGGTGATGGATACAGGACTCGGTGCACTTGTCAAAACACAAACTATATAGCACCACGAGTGGCTTTTACTGTATGTAAATTTTTTTAATTAACCACGCTGTCAGGGGAAGCCATGATGGAATGCAGATTAAGACAAATAAAGCTAACTATATTACAGATGAAGGGGGTGGCAGGAAAAAGGAGCTGGTCTAATTAACTTTAGGAAATCATGTTTTCACTTGAAACTGTAAGATAGAGACACACAAAAAACTACACAAACACTGTACTCTAGTTGGTAAATTCATATCTCAGAGGTATATAGGTTAGGAATCTTGAAACTACTTTAAAATGTATACTAAGATTCAACAAATAAGTAAATATAGATAAGAAGGGGTAGGCTTCTCACTATTTGAAAGGCTACAGTGGGGGTGCCTGGGTGGCTCAGGGGGTTAAGCCTTTGCCTTTGGCTCAGGTCATAATCCCGGGGTCCTGGGATCGAGCTCCGCTCCGCATTGGGCTCTCTGCTCAGTAGGGAGCCTGTTTCTGCCTCTCTGCCTGCCTCTCCACCTACTTGTGATCTCTGTCTGTCAAATAAATAAATAGATAAATAAATAAATAAATAAATAAAACTTTTTTTTTTAAAAAAGGCTACAATGAATTCTGTGGTACTGAATTAGAGTTGGAACTATAGTTTGAACTCTTGTTTATTTTAATATATATACAAATAGATACAGAAATATAGATATGTGTATACGTAGGCTAGCAGACATATATTTCTTAGCTCTGTCCACTGGAGGGTCTAGAAGAAATGACACCCTAGAAGTAATGAACACACTCAGCACCCAGGTCCTGGTTTCTAAATCTCATTGCCAGTAGAAGGAACCAGAGCTCCTTGGAGAAATGGCCAGTTCTAGGGATAGGGTATGGAAAACACAGGGAGAGGGAGCTTGACCATCTTGTAGATGGTCTTTTAAAAAAAAGAAAGAAAGAAAAAGAGAGGAGGGTGTCAGGGGAAGAAAACACAAGATAATATGAAGGTACGTCAAAAAGAGCCATCTAAAAGAGTTCCTGGGGACAAAGCTAGAACAATTTCAGCATAAAAATAAATAATTATGATATAAATTTGTATGTCAAAGAACAAAGTAAATGTTCTTGAGTCCATACCAACAAGTGAATAAAATGGAGGAAAGGGAGAACTCTTCCTTCCTGATGAATTCTGAATAATAAATATAGAAGAAAGAAGAAAATCACTACTAAGACACCATAGAACTGTATGTTAACTATACTGGAATTAAAATAAAAACTTAATAATAAAAAGAAGACCCCACAGAATAATTGCTGAATGCTCATGAATGCTAAAATTAGTGGATGACACTTTAAAGAGAAATAAGATAGTTGCATAGCTTAAAAGAGCTCCCCCCAAATATTTATACATTACTATGATGACTCTAACACGTCTGTCCACAAATTAGTCAATAATTCCCCTTCCCTTTGGTGTGGAGTGTGGGCTGGATTTAGTGACTCTTTTCTAACAAATGGACTATGGAAAGGCCGGTGGGGGTAGAGGGGGGCAAATTTAGACCAGAAAAACTTGGCAGACACCACATTAACCATGTGATCAAGGTTAACTCTCTGGTAATAAGTCAGGTTGTTTTATGATCAAGGAGAAGGGTAGTTCGCTTCTGTACTATTCTTCCCCCAAATCCACAAAACCCCATTCTTTTTTTTTTTTTTTTAAGATTTTATTTATTTGTTTGACAGACAGAGATCACAAGTAGACAGAGAGGCAGGCAGAGAGAGAGGAGGAAGCAGGCTCCCTGCTGAGCAGAGAGCCCGATGTGGGGCTCGATCCCAGGACCCTGAGATCATGACCTGAGCCGAAGACAGAGCCTTTAACCCACTGAGCCACCCAGGCTCCCCCAAAACCCCATTCTTATCATGAGAAAAAAGTCAGAAAATCTAGATTGCCTAACATTCTACAAATACCTGACCTGAACTCTTAACCATGGTAAAAGTCACGAAAGACAAGGAAACACTAAGAAACAGTCACAGAGTAGAGGACACCAAAGAGGCCTGATGACTAAAGATAGAATAATGGTACCTTGGATTAGATCCTGGTACAGAAAAAGGACTTTAGTGGGGAAAAAAATGATAGCACTCAAAAAGTCCACATTTTAGTAAATAGTATTACACTGATGTTAGTTTCTTAGTTTTGATCATTGTATCATGGTTATGGAAGATGTTAGCAGTGGGGGAAGCTCAGTGAGGGATATATAGAAATTCTCTCCTATTTTTGTGACTCTTCTGTAAATTATTCCCAAGTTTAAAAAAATAATTTTAAAGCATGGATAAAGTGAAGACATCTAGTTACAACCCACTTAAAGAAATATGCCTTGTCCCTTCTTCTACAAAACGGGTATAACGTTAAAGCATATGCTAGTATAATTGTTCTGGGTATTTTGATTTTCTGCATTGTTTTGTTAACATATTTGATCAGTCTCCCTATTAATCTGTATCACTTTGCCTGCAGGAAAATATATTTAAGTCCTTTGTATCCACCGTATATGCTTAGCCCAAGGCCCAAGGTAGAGGCCGGTTATTGATAATTGATGATTGATGATACGGTTTCAGCACATGTACTTAGGCCATAAAATGTTGAGGGAGGTTTTTCCCCTGTCGTTCAGGAATCCAGGCTAAGGCCTAAAGCTGGGTATAAAACACCCCACATTCTGAATTTAGCATGCCATGAGCTTTAGGCATCAGCCTAGGGTTTACTGAGAACAGGAAAATAAATCCTACCAAACACAGCCTCCACCACCCCATGTCTCTGCTCCATGGCCGAGGGGTTGGAGGCCAGGCTTTGAGGAATTTGCTGGTCAGGAAGAGAGGTTCTTTCTTCCTTCCCTGTCCCCATCTCTGGGCCAGTAACCACCTTCTTCTGCAGAGCGCCTTGCACCCTTGGGAAAGGAAGAAGACGGTGTTGTCAGAACGGGTGGGGGGGTGGGTTCTGTGAAGCAGCCAGTCACCCACAGTTGGGCAGAACTGCAATGAAAGTATCACCAGGGGAAGGTGACTGGGCCTGGGCCACTCAACAGGGTGCCAGGTAAGGGGCCTCTAGGATGCCTCTGTTAGGTGTAGACCGTCTGAGGTGGCCTTACAAGCACTTGGGTGGGTACTGTAGACTGAACATGTGTGTGCCCCCCAAAATTCATATGTTGAAACCCCCATGTGATGGTAGTAGGAAGTGGGGGCCTTTGGGAGGTGATTAGATATGAGGGTGGAGCTCTCGGGAATGGGATTAGTGCTTTTTTTAAAAAATCTTTATTTATTTGACAGAGAAAGAGAGATCACAAGTAGGCAGAGGCAGGCAGAGAGAGAGGGGGAAGCAGGATCCCTGCCGAGTAGAGAGTCTGATGCGGGGCTCGATCCCAGGACCCTGGGATCATGACCTGAGCCGAAGGCAGAGGCTTTAACCCACTGAGCCACCCAGGCACCCCAAGGAATTAGTGCTTTAATAAGACCCCAGAAATATATGCTGTCTGTCCCTTCTGCCACGTGAGGACATGTGGAGAAGACAGCCATCTGTGAACTGGGAAGCAGGCCTTATCAGACACCACATCTGCCGGCATCTTGATCTCGGACTTCCCAGCCTCCAGAACGGTGAGAAATAAATGTTGTTTATGCCACGCAGTCTATGGTTTTTGTTAGAGCAGCTTGAACAGACTCAAACAGTGGGATAAAGGCAGATGGTTCCAGGATCTAACTCTCCCACACCTGGTGACAGTATCGTGGGCAGATTCCTTCAGGGCTGTTGGGTTCACCTCACAAGTAACCAGCGTTGACATTCCTGCCTCACAGGATGCACCATGTCTGGGCTACTGGCCAGTCGGGGCACTGCAGGCAAGCAAGGACAAGCCCAGAGAGGGGTGAAACCCAACCTGGTCAAGTAAGGAGACGGGAGAGTCAGAGGGGAGAATGAAGACTTGAGCAGAACTGAATCTTACACAATGGCTTGACAGAATTCTCACAGCCAGGAGGAGGACGAAAAATGAAGCGATCAAAATGAAACTTTTCAAAGAGGGCTACCGCCCAGTAAGAAAGGGAAGTTCAACCAAGCACCTTCAGGAGGCAGGCCTTGGAAAAAATAAAGCCAGCTTATGTCTATACCCCAATAAGCCAGTTGTACTTAATGTACATTCTCCCAGATTAAGAATGAGTACTGGGTGCCTGGGTGGCTCAGTGGGTTAAGCCGCTGCCTTCGGCTCAGGTCATGATCTCAGGGTCCTGTGATCGAGGCCCGCATCGGGCTCTTTGCTCAGCAGGGAGCCTGCTTCCTTCTCTCTCTCTGCCTGCCTCTCTGCCTGCTTGTGATCTCTCTCTGTCAAATAAATAAATAAAATCTTTAAAAAAAAAAAATGAGTACTAAACTGTATGAAATAGTAACCTTCCTGTTTATTTTTTGTTCTGAGTTTTTTTACAAACAAGTGAATGAAAAACTGTGTAGGACATTATAATTTGTGCTTTCCCTTTACAGTTTCATTCTTCTCACATTAGTTGCCAGGAAATTTTGAGTTAAACTGAATGCCTGAGTGCGGTAACTGGCTCCTCTCCTGAGCCGGACAAGGTGGAGGAGGAGGTAATTTTTTCAAGATAAGGATGAGGAAGTAGGAACATAACAAATCTGTTATGATTCCTTAACTATTTAAATATAATAAATCAATTATTTGAGTTTGTATTATTTTGATTGGACCTCATTCAGAACACTGTTTAGTATGAAATACAGTTTGCTAAGTCTCCTTCCTCTTTATAATTCACGCTTTAATGGTGAGCAGAAGGCAAGGTCTTGCTGTCCCTCTGCCATGCCTCCTCCCTGGGCACTCCCTTAACATCATGGTGCTTTGTTATCACTTCCGGTTTCCCTGTGGGCTGAGGGCCTGTAGTGATGTGCGAATACTTCCAGAAACTCTGACTCTTAAAGCAATTGATAAGCAGGGATTACAGAAAGAAGGCAATAGTGTTCTAGCACAGATGACCTACCATAGCCTTCCTCACTTCCCTTCCTTCTTTATGTTAGTTTTAACCACTTATGTCAAAAATGGCATGGCGAGAGAGGGAAAAATAAGGCAACCCACAGTTTGTTTTGTTTTGTTTTTCCTTTCAGTCTTCCCTTTCTCATCAGTTAAATTAACGGTGGAGACTGTGGGTAGAATGTGGGCGTATCAAGAAGTGGAATTAACGATTCTGACTCATCATCTCCTGTCTCCCTCTTACAAGGATCCTTGTCCTTACGTGGGGCCCACTCAGATAACCCAGGATAATCTCATCTCAAAGTTCTTAACTTAATCACACTGTAAAGTCCTTCTTACCATGTAAGGTCACATATTCACAGGTTCCAGGGATTAAGACGTGAACACATTTTGTCCCCCATGACTGCACAGCAAATCAGTATCTGATGACACACGAACCTGATAATATCTGAAACGAGTTATAGGACTCAAAGATGTGCATGTGCATGTGCGCACACACACAGACACACACACACACAACAGACACACATATTCTCACACCCTGGGTTTTAAAAGATGAGAAAGTAAGAAGAATGCTGTTAGGCTGGTGCACTTGCTGATCTCCTGATGAATTGATATAGATTAGGTACCAGATACAACATTAATTTAGAGGAAGTACTTCCTTTCCTGGAAGTCACAGCAAACATCAAAGCAGAAGGCAGCCACAGAAAACCACCAATGCTCCGAGAGATAGCAGGCAAACACCTCAGAGAAGGTCTCCACTGGCACTCAGAATCTCGGATGGAAACTCGGGTTTGTGCCAGGTGTCCTGGAGATCTCTAAGAGGGGAAATCCATTCTTTTTTTTTTTTTTTAAGATTTTATTTATTTATTTGACAGACACAGATCACAAGTAAGTGGAGAAGCAGGCAGAGAGAGAGGAGGAAGCAGGCTCCCTGCCTAGCAGAGAGCCCAGTGCGGGGCTTGATCCCAGGACCCTGGGATCTTGACCTGAGCCGAAGGCAGAGACTTTAACCCACTGAGCCACCCAGGTGCCCCGGGAAATCCATTCTTGGTGATCCCAAGTCAAGACATAATTCTTCCAGGGTATTCTAATTTTGCAGAATCTCACATGAAAAGAATATGTGTTCAGATGCTGTTGAGTAGAGTATTCTGAAAACGCCAGTTAGGTCAAGTTGATTGGTAGTGCTTTTCAGGTCATCGACTCCCTTACTGATTTTCCTTCCATGGGTTCTAGCAATTACTCAGAGAAGTGTTGAAGTCTTCAAATGTAATTGTTGATTTTTCTATTTATCCATTCAGCTTTACTCCTTTTGTCTGCATGTGTTTTGACATTCTGTTGTTAGTTGCATGCACGTTTAGGATGGTTAGGTCTTCTTGGTGAATTGACTTCCATCATCAGATGATGGCCCTCTTTATCGCTGGCCATCTTCTTTGTTTTGGGGTGTACTTCATCTGACATTAATGTAACCACGACCCCTTCCTCCCTTCCTTCCTTTCACTTAAAAATTTTAAAACCTTTTTATTTTGAAATAATTTTAGACTTACAGAAAAGTTCCAAAAATATTGCAGAGATTTCCCACATACATTTCAGCGAACATTCTCAAATGTTAACACCTTGCATAACTTTGATATGATGATGAAAACAGAGTGATTAACATTGGTACAGTATTATTAACCAACTTACTCATTTTCCCAGGATTTTATCACCTTTTCACCAATGTCCTTTCTCTGTTCCAGGATCCATTCTAGGATCGCACAGAACATGTACTTACACAACTTCATCTCCTCCAATCCATGGGAATTCCTCCCTATTGCCTTGTCTTTTGTGTCCTATTACTTCTTCTAACGTTTTTCTGCATCAGTCTCTCTTCCCTTCTTTGGAAATTCAATGGCATAAATATTAGAACTTTTGTGTTTTTAAAGATTTTCTTTTTTATGTAATCTCCACACCTAATGTGGGACTCGAACTTACAACCCTGAGATCAAGAGTTGCATGCTCTACAGACCAGGCCTGCCAGGCACCTCAATATTTAGAACTTTTGGTATTGTTCCACAGATCCCTGGGATTCTATTCTTTTTTCTTCCCGATTGTTTTTCTCTTTGTTCTTTAGATTGAATACATTCTATTGATCTATTTTCGTGTTCATTGACTCTCTCTTTTATCATCTCTATTCTGCTGTTAGCCCGTCAAAAGAATGTTTTAATTTCACATATTGCATTTTTTCAGATCTAAAATTGTTCTGTTTGGTTATTTATAGTTTCTATTTCTCTACCAAGAATGTCTATCTTTCCATTCATTTCAGGCATGTTTACCCTTAGTTCATGAAGCACAGTTGCTTCCCTACTTTAAGTCTGCATGGCAATACCAAGTTTAAGGTCATCTCAGGTTGGCATTTGTTAGTTATTTCTGGAGAACTAGTCACACTTTCTTATTCTTTTTATGTTAAGTAATTTTATATTGTATCCTAGACATTTTTTTAAAGATTTTGTTTATTCTTTTTTAACTAAACTCTATACCCAATATGGGGCTTGAACTCACGACCCTGAGATCAAGCGTCCCATGCTCCAGGGACTGAGCCAGCCAGGTGCCCCAATCCTAGATATTTTTAATATTTGTTGTATAAACTCTGGGCACAATTAAAGTCCTCTGAAGAATTATTTGTTCCGTTATAGCAGATAAGCATCCCAGTTAAGTTCACAGTGCTAGTGATGCTTCATGTTCTATGGGCAGTGGTGTCACTATTAGCTCAGTTCTCAAAGACTTTTCTTTTCTTTTTATTTTTTTTTAAGATTTTATTTATTTATTTGTCATAGAGAGAGAAGCGAGAGCAAGCACACGCAGACAGAGTGGCAGGCAGAGGCAGAGGGAGAAGCAGGCTCCCTGCCAAGCAAGGATCCCGATGTGGGACTTGATCCCAGGACGCCGGGATCATGACCTGAGCTGAAGGCAGCCACTTAACCAACTGAGCCACCCAGGCGTCCCTCAAAGACTTTTCTATGCTGGTTTGGGTCTGATCCATTCAAGCACAGGTCGAGTGTGATCCCATGGTGTGGACGTTTTCCTATACAAAATTAGGTGGCCTCTTTTGCAACTAGTACCTACCCTCAGGCTCCTTTTCTTCTCCTCATGAGTTCTCCTGGCTCCCAGGCCCTCAGAGCCACCTTTCTGGTGCTTCTGGTCACATAGGATATCAACTTTAATTTTAATGGCTTGACCTGCCACCAAAGCACAGCTCCACAGGAAGGGCCCATCTTCAGGGAAAAGCTGAGAGAGGGGGGAAAAAATAAGGATTATATACATACATTCTCTTCAGTCTCCTCTTCCTGGTTCTTCTTTCCAGAAAGATACAGTTTCCACCATAGGCTTCGACTCTTCTCTCCCCTTTCCTCAACACGCGTTCATTTTTGCATCTAGTACCTGCCCTCAGGCCAAAACTATGAGAAAAAAGGAAAAATTTGAAAACACAAAATTCTTTTCTGTAGCTCACTTCTCTCCACAATTCATCTCCTTTTGTTGATTTTCAAGATCCTTATATGCTTACTTTTTTTTTTTTTAGATTTATTTATTTATTTGAGAGAGAACAGGAGGAAGGTCAGACGGAGATGGAAAGCATCTCAAGCAGGCTCCCCACAGAACACAGAGACCAACACAGGGCTCAGTCCCACCATCCAGAGATCATGACTTGAGCCAAAATCGAGAGTCAGGAGCTTAACTGACTGAGCTACCCGGGTGCCCTCTCATATACTTGCTTTTTATGTTGTGTCCCGAGTTTTTAGTTGTAATCCGTACAACACAGTGGCTGTAGTGTGCTTATTCCATCTTGGATAGAACCAAAAGCCTTACTTCTATTATTTTTATGTGAAATTATTTGATGAAAATGAAAATGGTTGGCTCATTCAGCCCCATACAGTCCATTTTGGAAACTCTTGTATCTTCCATCAGACATAATTTCTCCCAGAATGAAAGCAGTTTGGATAATATTCTTGGAAAGATGGTAATTGGGATGTTCCATAGAAAGGTCAGGAACCACCGATCTGACAAGTTATAGTTTAAGTTCCGGCCACTCTGTAACCAGGGGTCAGCAAAAACACATTCAGCTGGCTATCTCATTGGACCAGGGTAGATTTCTTTTTAACGCTATTCTCAACAGGCTTAGCCTCTTAGTTAATTAGAAAATCATAAAATTCTGTTATACCCTGTTTTCTGTGTGTTAAGACCTATTAGGTTGCATTGTTCCTTTTCCTGACTCTTCGTCTCTCCAGCTTTCACATGTTGGGACTCCATGGCTGGGACCTGCATCTCTTTCCTCTGGCCTGATTCTATGCCTAGGTGACCACTTCTCCTTCCACGGCAGGAATGGTCTGTGTGTGGGTTTACGACTTCCCTAAATTCCACATATCCCATCTAATTACCTACTGGACATCTCTACCCAGCTCTTGGATAGTGTCTCAAGAGTCATACATCTAAAGCAAAGATCTTGGGATGCCTGGGTGGCTCAGTTGGTTAAGCCACTGCCTTTGGCTCAGGTCGTGATCCTGGGGTCTTGGGATCGAGTCCCACATCGTGCTTCTTGCTCAGTGGGGAGTCTTCTTCTCCTTCTGCCTCTGCCTGCCACTCTGCCTGCTTGTGTTCTCGTTCTCTCTGACAGGTGAGTGAATAAAATCTTTAAAAATAAATAAAGCAAAGATCTTAATTCCTCATGTCTAGATCTGGTTCTCCTCAGTCTTCCACATCCCAAGAAATGGCCTACCATTTCCTCAGCATCTAATTACTTGGGCCCCAAACCCAGGAGTCATCCCTGACATCGTGTAAGGCTTTCTGTCTCCAAGCTGCCTGCTCTCTGCTTCTGCCCACAGCCATTACCTCCTCTGTCATGTTTCTCCTAAATGGCAGCAAAAGCGCCCTGATTGCTTTCCCCACTTCCTCCAGCCTTTGTAGAGTCTTTCTCTCTCTGTAGCACATTCTATAGCAGAAATCACATTATTTTGCATAAAGCCCTTACATGGCTTCCTTTGGCAACTAGAATAAACCCAGATGTCCTTTTGTGGTCTCAGAGGTGCCGCGTGACCTGGCCCTGTCTCCATCCTCCTTTCTCACCATTCTCCCATACACCCCAGGAGGAAGACCGGGAGAGTCTCTGGTCACAGAAGCCATGCGGAGCGAGTGTTTCCAAGGACGATTGGTCCCTGTGGCCATTGAGGCTGAGGAGCTGAGTGAGAAGGGGCACAGACAAGGAATCTGGATTAGCCCATTTGGAGGAGTTGGTGACTTCACTTCCTCCATTACTAAAGTGTGTTGTTCTGAGGAGTATGGCTTATGGAGAGTCTGTATCCAAGACATCATCAGTCTGAGTTCAAATGACTTGACTTCTGCAGCAATAGTCTATCAGTCATTCTCAAACCTCAGTGTTTATTAGAATCACCCAGAAAGCTTATTAAACTACAGCTTCTCTGATTCATTAGGATGACACTTTGCATTCCTTTTTTTTTTTAAGATTTTATTTATTTATTTATTTGACAGAGATGGGGAGAGAGAAAGAAGACAGTGAGAGAGGGAACACAAGCAGGGGGAATGGGAAAGGGAGAAGCAGGCTTCCAGCAGAGCAGGGAGCCAAATGTGGGGCTCGATCCCAGGACCCTGGGATCATGACCTGAGCTGAAGGCAGAGGCTTAATGACAGAGCCACCCAGGCGTTCCCGGACACTGCATTCCTAACAACATTCCAGATGTTGCTGAACCTCATCCTGTTTGACAAATAGGAAGTTACAATCTTTTCCAAAGGTTACCTTCTGCTCTTTTTTGAGAATCCCCACGGTGTTTCTGTGTCTGTGAATAGTCTGGGTCACTGTTTGCTACTTCAGCGCCCTGGTGAGAAGGAGACCAGAATACCCTGGGAGCTAGGCTCTGCAATTCCCGGTCCCTAACAACCCCTAACAGATGCCACTCTGACCAAGTCACCCATGCCTGCTGGCCTCTGCCCAGCTCGGGGCAGCCAAGCACCTGCTGCGGCTGCTAATAATGGAACCACAGATCCACCACTCGGTAGAACTAGAAACCTGTTAATGTCACTGGTGTCATTTTCTTGACTTAAATCCCAGAAGTCCTGAAGGAATCGAACTCTAGTTTCCTGACTTCTATAGGCCTTAATGTCAGCATCCCTACAGTTCCCCAGACGGTAAAACTTCAGTGCGGTGGGAAGGAACATGCTCCAACCCTACAAAGCCCAGTCAGAGCCACACCACAGCAAAGGCCGCCCCGCTTTCCGAGGGGTGAGCTCACTCAGTTCACACACATACACTACTCTAGCGTTGCCTCCTGCCACCTCCACCGGCACTCACCTTTGGTGCACACACGACACACCATTAAAGGGGCAGCCCTGTAGTACATTAAGTTGAGTCTGGGTCACTGGCCCCATATCCATTTTCCCTCATCGGGATTTTTCTCTTGAGAAACTGCCCCTCCTTTCCTGAAGTCCAACTTCAGCGGGGCCTTCCCCACCTATCAGTCATGTCTTTGCAGCCTCCAATCTCAGTGATGGGATTGGGGGGGCGGTCAGAGTTCCTGGTTCCTCTGTTTTGTGGGATGGGCTCGTTTCTGAATAAATTTGTGGCTGCAGAAAGATACAAGGGATTTCACCACGATTCACTGATGAAGGCGAACAAATCCCCAAAGCAAGAAGATACACTGGAGGAAAGTCATTGTCAAACTCCTCTCCACAAGAACACAAGGTCCGCCCAGGCCAGTAAAGCATTAACATATACATGGTACAGATGTTCAAGAAGTGATAGCCATTACTATTATTGCCTGTTTCTGCCCTAAAACCCATTTTTCTCCCCAACTCAGTTTCTCCTTGGGGTTTTCCTGCCCATCCCAGGGCCACAACCCTAATCTCCACTCTCGTTTCTTCCCACCCAACTTGTGCCTAGCGCTTGACTACCTAATCTCTGTCCCTCTAGCTCCTCTCTCCCCAAGTCCATTTTGTCCTACTCTTCCCTTAAACAAGAAACAACAGGTCCCTATTTGTAATCATCCAAACTCCTCTCCCTGGCCTTCTAACCCTGCTCCCTAATCTCTCTAATCTTAGCATGTCTTCCCCCAAATCCATCCAAACACACATCAAATGCCTTCAGGCACTGGGACTATAAAGATGAACAAGATGTTGCTGCTCTCAGTGAGCTCACTGTGTACAGAAGGAAGCAAATGAAGAATAAGCCAACTCCTAAGAAGTAAGAAAGCCTAGGCTGCTGGATCCCAGTCATTAGGTTGATTGACGAGGAAGAAGAGGCATTTGAGACAGAAGAAAGCAGATGTGCAAAAGCATGGTGGCCTGAGGAGAAGAAAGCACTGAGGTCATTCCAGGTCATTCGACATGAGGGAGAAAAGAGCTAGAGGAGAATGGTCTGACAATTTGGGGGGATGAAGAAGTAGGCAGGAGTAAGATTTTGCATATTAGTAGATAACCACAGAAGCTTAGGAATCATCCTAAGGTTAATGGATCATAGCTGAAGGATTTTCAGTAGGGAAGTAAATTTTAATCTTACTATACAGGTTTGAAATTGCTCTGATTCATGGACAAGTCCAAATTAAGGGACATGTTTAAAATGTGTTTGGTGGGGGCCTGGGTGGCTCTGTCATCAATTAAGTGTCTGCCTTCAGCTCAGGTCATGATACCCAGGTCCTGGGATTGAGTCCCAGGTGGGGCTTCCTATCCAGAGGGGAGTCTACTTCTCCCTTTCCCTCTGATGCTCCCCCTGCTTGTCCTTTCTCTTGCTCGCTCTCTCTTTCGAATAAATAAATAAATCTTTTAAAAAACTAAAATAAAATTGTTTTAAGGATCTTACAATACAGAGAGATTGGTATTTGTGAACATGGAAGGAACGCTAAGAGGAATGACCAGTATAGTTTTGATTATACCGCATGAATCAGAGTCTGTCCTATAAAAACAATAATTAGGCAGTCCATCAGGGAATGCAAAATTAGTCATTACTGGCATAATCGCCCTTCATTTTGCATAATACTGTGTATCTGCCAAGAATCAGTATTAATTCATTCATCACAGTGATAGGCAAGTTTGAAGAAGAAGCTTCCAATTAGTGTAGGACAATACAAGGGATCTCTGCCTCCTCTCATGGGATGGATTAGATTACCTATTCAAATTATATGCATTGAAAAAATGTGAGTAGATGGATGGATTAGATTACCTATTCAAATTATATGCATTGAAAAAATGTGAGTAGATTAATACATAAACACAGTGTAAAACTCAAACACCAAAAGCCAGTGAAAAGTAAGCTTCACCCCATGCCACCTAGTAAGTTCCTCGCCCCCTTGATCTTCCCCAGAGGCAACTACTCTTGTAAATTCTTCTGAAGATCATCTATAACACACAAATGGTAAAACTTTATAATGGTCCTTTGCATGTTTATACACATTAATACAGGTGCACAGCGCAAAGCACATCCTTGCTCTTCATGACAGCATAGAACTTCATTGTACAGCTGCACTACTTTGAATCTAGTCATTATCATATTTATAGGTTAAATCACAGCCATGTACGTATGTCATTTCTGCTTGTGTGTGAGTACAAGTACAGGACAAACTTCTAGATGTAGAATTGCCGGGTCAAAGTATAGAGATATCCATTTTTTAACTAGTTTTAATAACACAAGTAACATATATATAGTAAAACAAGATTCAAACCAGTACCAAAAAGTACAGTGAGAAGTTTCCTTTCTACCTCCCATATCCAGCTCCACTTTCCTCCGTTCATCACTTTTAATAGATTCTCCAGAAAGTATTCCTTGCACAGGCGTGTGGGTGTGTGAGTGAGTGTGAGTGTGTGATGTTTAGATTATACCTGCATTTTATTTTTTATTTTTTGAATTTTATTTATTTGAAGATATCGCTACACCCAGTGTGGGCGTTGAACTCAAGCCCGAGATCAAGAGTTGCGCTCTTCCAACCGAGCCCGCCAGGTGCCCTTGTACTTGCATTTTGGAAGAGAAATTCTGTGGTTCTTTGCAAGATGAGGCAGGGCAAGGTGGAGAGGCAGCAAAACCAATGAAAAGGTATGGCAGCAATCCTGAAAAATGAGCAAAGAATTTTATCATTTTACAAGCAGAAGCAATGGGGATGGAAAAGAAAAATGCAGATTCAAGAGATATTTAGGAGGCCAAGTCCATAAGGTTCTTAAGCATTTGGACAGGGGAGGTGAGGAAAAGGGAGGCGTTCTGGTTCACTCCCAGATTTCTAACCTCAGTAACTGGGTGGATGGTGGGTGGCGCCCTCCACTAAGACAAAGACGTCAGGAAGAGGAGGAGATGTAGGAGACATGAGGTGATGATTCGTTTTGGTGAGCTGAATTTAAAATGACTCTGAAACATGCAAATGAAGATTCCTGTAGGCAGCTGGACGGCGATCTGGGTCAGAGATACAGGTCTGAGTCACCACATAAAATTAATTCATAGTTGAAACCAAAGAAAGGGATGGATAACCCAGAGACAGAATGCAGTGTGAGAAAAGATGAGGGCTGAGGACTGAATCCTGGAAAACACCAACGATTAAGTGAGAGACAGAGAAAGAGGAACATGGAAAAAGACTAGAGAACAGGCAGCCAGAGAATCTGGAAGGAAACCAAGGTCCAATTTTGTTCTTTAAGCGATGGGAGGGGGAGTTTAAAGAAAGAAAAAAGAGCGGTGCCTGGGTGGCACAGTCCATTAAACATCCGACTCCTGATTTTGGCTCTGGTCATGATCTCAGGGTCTTGAGATCAGTTCTACTATCAGTGTGCTTGGGTTTCTCTCCCTCTCTCTCCCTCTTCCCCTCCCCTGACCTCCTGGCATGCGCATGCGTACACTCTCTGTCCAAAAAAAAAAAGAAAAGAAAAATGGTGAATGAGTGTCAAATGATTGTATAATGATTTGGAGTTGGACAGACGTGGGTGTGAAGCCTGACTTTGCTATTCACTAGCAATGACCCTTGGAGTCACTAGCAATGACCCTGGGATTCATCGCTAGAACTTTGTGTTTGTAAAAGAAGGTTAATGATAATTACTTATCCAATAGTAATAGATAATAGTAGTCATCTAACGGTAATTTTGAGGATTCAATTGAACGATGTATATAAAGAAACTGTGACACATGATAAACTGTCAGTATAAGCCGGTTACTAAGAAGAAGAAGAAAAACAGGCCCTGAGAAGGAGCCATTCAATATAAAACTTGACCCCACTGAAGTAATTTCAGAGAAGCCATGAGACTGTAAATCTGAAATACACTGAATAGTGTATGTGGAGGTGAAAAAGTAGCCAAGAACGTTGGCAATTAAAATAAGATGAGAGGGGTGCCTGGGTGACTCAGTGGGTAGGGCCTCCTCCTTCGGCTCGGGTTGTGATCTCGGGGTCCTGGGATCGAGCCCTGCGTCAGGCTCTCTGCTCAGCGGGGAGCCTGCTTCTTCCTACCCCCTCTCTGCCTACCTCTTTGCCTACTTGTGATCTCTCTCTCTCTGTCAAATAAATAAATAAAATCTTAAAAAAAAAAGATATGATGAGAAATTAGGTGTGCCGGTGAAATATAAGGAATTGAGCATGAGACTTCCTCACCATCCAATTTCTCTTTTTATTTACTTATTTTTTAAAACATTTTGTTTATTGGGGCGCCTCGGTGGCTCAGTGGGTTAAGCCTCTGCCTTCGGCTCAGGTCATGATCTCAGGGTCCTAGGATCGAGCCCCACATCGGGCTCTCTGCTCAGCAGGGAGCCTGCTTCCCTGCCCTCTCTCTCTGCCTGCCTCTCTGCCTGCTTGTGATCTCTGTCTGTCAAATAAATAAATAAAATATTTAAAAAATATATAAACATTTTGTTTATTCATTCATTTGACAGAGAGAGAGAGATCACAAGCAGGCAGAGAGAGAGGGGGAAGAAGAAGGCTCCCTGATGAGCAGAGAGCCCGATGGGGGTCTCGATCCCAGGACCCTGAGATCATGACCAGAACCAAAGGCAGAGGCATAACCCACTGAGCCACCCAGGTGCCCCCAATTTTTCTTTTTAAATAGAAGGGGGAGTCTTATATGTTTCTAGGCTTTGGGGAACAATTATGAGAGACAAGTTTAAAATACAAGGGACTGAACATCACTATTTCAGTCTTCCTGAGACACAACTTTGCGCACTTTCTACCTTTCTACAAACTTTCTACCATTTTGTTCCTGTTCCAAACCTTTGAAGAACTCCTATTGTCTAAACAATATTATTCAAATGCCTTCCCAACATTCAAGGTCTTCCAAATTCTTACTCCCACCTACTTTTACAACGTTCTCTCTTTCTCTAACCTGTGGACACCTCCAGTTGAATATCTTTTTTTTTTTTAAGATTTTATTTATTTGACAAACAGAGATCACAAGTAGGCAGAAAGGCAGGCAGAGAGGGAGAGCATGGGAAGCAGGCTGCCTGTGGAGCAGAGAGCCTGATGCAGAGCTTGATCCTAGGACTCTGGGATCATGACCTGAGCCGAAGGCAGAGGCTTTAACCCACTGAGCCACCCAGGTGCCCCTCCAGTTGAATTTCTTTCCTCACCCCTTCAAGGCGTTTCCTTACATAGCTTCTTTCCTTGTCTTCACCTACCTCTCACTTCTGGTCTATGTTCAGGCAACTCAAGTCTTACTCCCTCCAGAAAGCATGTCCTGAAACACTGTACTTTTCCATGGCTACCTTCTCCTTTCTCAGACCAGCCCACAAAGTGATTTCTGTTGTTGCTGTTTTGTTTGGATTAGCTCCCAAGTTGAAGAATCAGAAATTTTCACATAAAACTCTGAATTTCCAGTTTCTCTTTAAAAGCATGAAGATGTGGTGACAGTGAGTCTGCATCCCCCTTGGCAAGAATGGGCTGTAGTTCATGGTAACAGCTGGCCCTTTGGCTAGGGCACGGACTCCAAGTTTTTCCTTGCAGCTGCTCACCATACCCATATACACATGTGCCTGGCTCGTCTAAGTATTTGAGTTTACAATGCCAAGTCTAAACCATGGCTGGACACTTGGTGTGTGCTACTTGGTGGTTATTTAGCTTTATATTTATCACATCTTCCAGAAACTTCCAGATGGACATTTCCACACCTTAGGCCCATTTGGGATCCCCCACAAAGCCTACCACAGCAACCTAAACACAGGAGTATAGTTAGTGTAAGGTAATTGAGGATGATGAGGATGAATACTGGTCTGTCTTTTCTTAAATAACCCATCACCCAGTAAAACCAGTTACCCCATTCCAAAATTAAACACCAAGGGAAAAAAAGTTCCATATAAGTAAATAAAACCACCTAAGAACACACTGGGGGTGAAGAGGGGAAGGCAGTCTACGAAGGTTGATTTCGGTGAAACCAGGTGTGGTCTTGTAGCTAGAGCAAGATGCTGAAATTTATGTGTTTAAGGTTTCTTGCTACAAGGCTCTGTTGGTCCCTATTTTCTCCCTCATGACAGACAGCCGAGCCCCAAAGGCAGGAAGGAAAAGAGGAGGAATGATGGATACTGGTAATCTATACTGAGTTGGAGACATGTAGGTGTAGAACTGGCTTTCAAGAATACTCCTGTTATCCACTGTGTGGACTCATCTGGCATTATGACCCAAAGTCATAGGGCCAGAGGTCAGATCTTGATGTAAGGGCATATAGATTATGGAGGAGAGACAAAGTTTGAAATGTATGGAGGCAGAAGCTAGTCTGTGGAAAATTCTTTCAATCATCGCACTTATAAAATTGTCAGTGGAAGACTCAGTTATCACTAATACCCGCTATGGTAGCAAGCATCCAAGATAGGCCCCAGTGATCACTGCCTCACATTATTCATACCCTGCTGAAACAAACTCAAAACAGCCTTACAGTGGAATGAGAACTGTTAAAAAGAATTAGGTAGGCCTCTAACCCCTGATGACCACTAAAAGAGATTCAAGATACACTGTACAGTGGGGGAAAAAAGCAAACTGCAAAACAATATGGATAATATGGATAGTTTAACTTGTTCATATCTTAAAAATACTGTATTTCTTTCATTCTAAAGCACGTAACCTTTCAACTTTTAACACTTCTGATTAATGAATGTCCCATCAGAGTTTAATTGGCTGGGGGTGTTTTTTGTTTTTGTTTTTGTTTTGTCTTAGAGTTCTATAAAATAAGATGTGTCTTACTGCTTTAGATTTGATGAAATATGATGAACTATAGTATGTCAATCAGAACAGAACTGCAGCTCCCAAAGCCCTGGGCTGAAAAACCCTTCACTATTTGGTTAGCCTTCTGCTAAACTGAAAAACCCTAGGTGTTGTGGGCACAGACAGAAACTGGTTATCAGGAACCTGTTTGTTAGGCCTGGTTGACATGGCAATCACAGAGTATTGTCCTGTAAGTCAGAGACTGGGGCTAGGATTCTAATGTTGTGTCCTCTCACTTTGAAAGGAGGTAAAAGCCCACGTTGAGGAGACCCCAGACTGCTCTGAGTGGTACTGGCTGAGGCTCCCACACCGAGCTGATATCTGGCAGAACAAGCCTTGGGAGGAAATAAAAGGTGCCTGGAGTCCCACCTGCTTTACCATCAACTGTATGCTTTCTTAGTGACAGAACTGTATCCTTTATCCAAGTTGGGTACCATGTTGTCACACAAGCAAGTTTTTTTGAGCCACTAACCCAGCAGGGATCTTAGGCTCCTACTGGATCACAGTAGTAGATTTAGGCATATTTGCATACAAAAACGTTAGAAAGAATATATGCTAAATTAGTGAGAGATCATTTTGCAGGAATGAAATCAATGGAGAGTTAAATGTTCTATGGTTGCGTATTAAAAAATTTAAAAAACACTTACATGTATTAGTTTTATAAGAGGAAAAAAGGTAAACACATTCAAATTGTAAAGTACAGAACAATGTTAATAATGAAGGAGCAGGGGACGACTGGTTTTTTTCCCCTCTTCCTACTCCAACACCCACGAAACTTGTAATGAGCATTAATTATTTTTTCAATACAAAAACTTGTTTTAATAAATAAAAGAAATTCCCCCAAGCCCAATTTTGCCTCTTCAAATAAAAATAAAGGCACAAATCCTTCAACATTGCATGGGAAAAGTAGTTTATCTCTAAATGAAAATTATATATGGTTCGGGTGATTTATTCATGAACCAAATTCTACAGGGGATTACTGTCTGGTAGACACCGTTCCCGCGGCTTTCTTGCTTATCGCCTCATTTGATTAAAAAACTTTTTAAAATCAAAGACAGTTACAAGAAATCCGTAAATTTCTAAAAATGCGTTCTCCCCAAAACGAAGACAACCCACGTCGTAACGCCTCCCCTCTCACGTGACCCTATGACCCAGGGAAGCCATCTTAAGCATCGCCTCATAGAGGAAACTACAACTCCCAGAATCCTCTCGCATTGCGTCGTGCTGGCACTTTTACTGGCCGGGTCTTAGAGCTGAGCCCGTAGCCAGGCGCCATCTTTGACGCTGGCAGTCTTGGATTTCTGCTGGTGTTGCTGCTGTGAGGACGGCGGGCGGCAGCGGCTAAGAAAGAAGAAAGACGTGGCAGCAAGCGGGAGTCGGGGACAGTGTCGGCGGTTCGGTAAAGTTTCTGTTCTCTGGTAACTAGACCCGTTTTTTGATTCCCGGTGGCTCGGGGCAAGGGAGGTGGGGGAGAGGGCGAGGGGAGTGGCCGCGGCCTCCCCTCGCCCCTGGGTTGCGGCCTAGCCCGGGAAGTCTGAGCGGGTCCTTAGGCCCAGCGGTAACGACCCTCCTCCCCCACCTCCCGCCCGCAGCCCTAGCCGGGGCGAGCTGGGAGCCCGGGGCTCCCGCTCCCAGTTCCATCCACCCCACCCCCATCCCCTGCACCCCACCCCCACGGCGCCTGCTCCTTTCCCAACAACCTTCTTCCCCTCCCCCACATCCGGTGTTGGCGAAACCGTAGGAGCCGGGAGCAGCCCCGGAAAGCCGACTTGTTCCCCGTCTCCCGGAGAGAGAACTGACACTAGATTGCTTTCTTCGCGACACTTTCCCTAGTTTAGCGGACCCCCACTGCCTAAATCAAATCGAGTGCCAGGAGCTGAATTTACCTACTCTCATTCCTCTCCAGGGCCCCACTACTTGGGAGATACTCTCAAACTCCACATACTGAAAGCCACCGACCTAAATCCGGTATCCTACACCCCTTCCCTACCTTAATTAACTCCCACCCCAGCCCTCCGCATCGGAGTCAAGAACAACAGGGACACTTCCGTTCTCCTTGTAGGATTGATGAAATCGTAATGAAGAACACCCCCTAAAGTCCCATAATCGGTGCGGATTCCTATGGGGAAGGCCCATGTTGTTGACATCTTGCAGGCCTTGGTTCTGGACCTTGAGAAGGAGGCTGTGGAACTAGTGATAGCGATGCTTTTTAGGGTAAATGTATGTAGGTATTGGGGGAAGGGGAGGGATAACCGAAAAGGAATGAAAGTGGTTTAAAGCTCAAATTTCAGTTTTTGCTGTTCATATAGAGTTCAACTCATGAGTTACTCATTTACAGGCAGTAAAGGTTCTCCAGTCTAAAAATGTCTGAAAACTAAATTTGGATTAACTCTTGTTACAAACAGTAAATTGAAAATGCAGCTTGTGACCCAAATTTTTATTCTCAAAACACTTTTTTTTTTAGCCATCCACATTTTTAAAAATTGTGTTACTTTTATTTAGAGCTGAAAGGGCTCAGCTAGCATTTGCTGTTAATGACCAGTATGTGGAGTCTGCTTTATATTCCCAGAATTGACTTTTTGGGTTGTATTGTCAAATCACAGTCCTAAATGATGAATGTTGAATGATGCACTATGTTTTTGTTTAAGTGAAATTTCCTGAAAATAATTTCAGAATTAAGGGAAATTGATGTCGCTACCATGACGCATCATTAAAATATATATTTTTAAAGCTGAAGGCATTTCAAGGAGATTAGTTCTTGATGAAGCAGAAAGAACATGGGCCTGGGATTTGGAAGACATGGCTTCTAGCTGCTACTAACTCTGACTCTGGGAAAGTGCACCTCAAGTTGTTGTTTTCTATAATATGAAGAGATTGGACTATTTGAAATCAGATTCAGAACTCAGAAGTTGTAAGGGATCATAAAGCCCTCTAAGAAGAGAGTTTGGGAATGTTCTCCATTGCTGTCACTTTTCCTCCAAAAATAACCTGGCTTGGAAATCATTGTTTCGAAGGGAATTTGATTCCCCATAGAAATTGGAGACGAGGTAATGCAATTAGAGAGGAACAGCTGTATTTCTACTTGAGTAATAAACCCACTAACAGATTCTGGTACGAATTTTGGAGACACAAAGAGAATGAGTGTATGTACCTTAAGTGTACCAGTTTCCTCACTCTCTTCTGGAAGACGATGCAGCACTTTTAGTGGTGCTGGGATTCTGGGATGTGTTCCTATTAATTCTAATACAGATGAAGAAGATGTGGTAGAGGGAAAGATGGTGGCAGAAGGCATGGATAAAGAGGCAAAATTGCCTGCTAAAAAGAAAAGAAAGAAGGGCTTACGGATTAAGGGGAAAAGGCGAAGAAAAAAACTGATTCTCGCGAAAAAGTTCAGTAAAGATTTGGGATCTGGGAGGCCTGTTGCAGATGCCCCTGCTTTATTAACTTCCAGTGCCCATGAGCAGGATGAAGAAAGTCTTTTTGAGAGCAATATAGAAAAACAGATCTATCTACCTAGTACCAGAGCCAAGACCTCCATTGTATGGCACTTCTTTCATGTCGACCCGCAGTATACCTGGAGGGCTATTTGTAACCTCTGTGAAAAAAGTGTTAGCAGGGGTAAACCAGGCAGCCATCTGGGGACATCTACACTACAACGACATCTGCAGGCAAGGCATTCACCTCACTGGACCAGGGCCAACAAATATGGTGTCACTAGTGGGGAAGAGGATTTTACTTTGGATGTGCCTTTATCTCCCTCTTCTGCTGGAAGCAATGGAAGCTTTGAATATATGTCTACTGATCCATTAGATGAAAACAGAATGGGTAAGAAACGTGATAAATCAGTGTCTGATGCCCTGAGGGCAGAAAGAGGGAGATTTCTCATCAAAAGTAATATTGTCAAGCATGCCTTAATTCCTGGAACAAGAGCCAAGACATCTGCAGTTTGGAATTTTTTTTATACTGATCCTCAGCACATTTCAAGAGCTGTGTGTAATATATGTAAAAGAAGTGTGAGCCGGGGTAGGCCAGGTTCTCACTTAGGAACTTCAACACTTCAACGTCACCTGCAGGCCACACATCCCATCCATTGGGCTGTTGCCAACAAAGACAATGGTGCAGTTGGAAATGGATTAGATGAGGGAGAGACTGAGAGAAATGATCTCTTAAGGGATCCCCTGCATGGAGAGAAGTCTACGGGCAGCCACGATTTAACAGCTGAGGACCTTAGTGACTCAGATTCAGATGAACCTCCTGTGTTAGAGGTTGAAAATAGTAGAAGATCTGAGAGTCCTATTCCTGTTGCAGAGCAAGATACTCTGACACATGCACAGGAGAGAGAAACGACATATTCTGAAAATTCAGTCTCAAGTCAAATAAGTCAGGCAATTATTCAGATGATCGTGGAGGATATGCATCCTTACAACTACTTCTCAACCCCAGCCTTTCAGAGGTTCATGCAGATTGTGGCCCCTGACTATAGGTTACCATCTGAGACTTACTTTTTCACAAAGGCTGTACCTCAATTATACGACTGGGTCAGAGAAAAAATTTTCTTAACTTTGGAGAATGTTCAAAGCCAAAAGATCCACTTGACTGTGGACATATGGACCCATGACCCATCCACTGACTATTTCATCGTAACTGTGCACTGGGTCTCTTTGGAAACTGCACCTTCCAGTAATGGCAGGATCCCTAATTTCAGAAAGTGGGCAGTACTTTGTGTAACAGGGTTGGCCAAAGACTGCTTGATAACCAACATTTTACAAGAACTAAATGACCAGATTGGTTTGTGGCTTTCTCCTAATTTCCTCATTCCTAGCTTTATTGTTTCCGATAATTCCTCTAACGTGGTACATGCAATCAAAGATGGAGGTTTTACCCATGTGCCGTGCTTCCTGCATTGTTTAAATATAGTCATTCAGGACTTTTTTTGTGAGCACAAAAGCATTGAGAATATGTTAGTAGCTGCTAGGAAAACCTGTCATCATTTTAGTCATTCAGTCAAGGCCCGTCAGATTCTGCAGGAGTTTCAAAATGATCATCAGCTTCCATGGAAGAATTTGAAGCAGGATGAAACTGGCCATTGGATTTCTACCTTTTATATGTTAAAATGGCTCTTGGAGCATTGCTACTCAGTTCACCATAGTCTGGGTAGAGCTAGTGGGGTTGTGCTCACCTCACTTCAGTGGACTTTAATGACTTATGTTTGTGATATTCTTAAACCATTTGAGGAAGCCACCCAGAAAGTGAGTGTCAAGACCACAGGATTGAACCAGGTGCTCCCCCTAATCCATCATCTGCTCCTTTCTCTGCAGAAACTCAGAGAAGATTTTCAAATAAGAGGTATTACCCAGGCACTCAATCTGGTGGACAGTTTATCTCTGAAACTTGAAACTGATACCCTGCTGAGTGCCATGCTAAAATCCAAGCCCTGTATCTTGGCTGCTTTGTTAGACCCTTGCTTTAAAAACAGTTTGGAAGACTTTTTCCCTCAAGGTGCTGATTTAGAAACTTATAAGCAGATCCTTGCAGAAGAAGTTTGCAATTACATGGAATCTTCAGAGGTGTGCCATATTGCAACGTCAGATGCTTCTGGTCCCCCAGCCATTGTAGGAGCTGATTCGTTTACCTCATCTATAAGAGAAGGCACCTCCAGTTCAGGGTCTTTTGATAGCTCAGCTGTAGATAATGTTGCCATTGGAAGCAAAAGCTTCATGTTTCCTTCCGCCATAGCAGTAGTGGATGAATACTTCAAAGAGAAGTATTCAGATATCTCAGGAGGTGGTGACCCTTTGATTTACTGGCAGAGGAAGGTGAGCATATGGCCAGCTTTGACCCAAGTTGCCATTCAGTATCTAAGCTGCCCCATGTGTAGTTGGCAGTCCGAATGTATCTTTACTGCAAATAGCCAGTTTCATCCAAAACAGATCGTGAGCCTGGACTTTGACAATATAGAACAGCTGATGTTTTTGAAAATGAACTTGAAAAATGTTAACTATGATTATTCTACATTGGTTCTGAGCTGGGATCCTGGGAATGAAGTTATTCAAAGCAATGAAAAAGAAATATTACCTTAATTTCTTTTTCCGTTTTCCATTTGAAATGGGCAACTTGTTCCTATGTTACTGTATCTGAATCGCTATAGTTGTTATATATAGTTATACTAATTATTCTTCATACACAAATCTGGGGAAACCTGAAAACACAAAACGTGCTGAAAATTCCTCAGTGGTAATAGTAATGCTGGCAAAGTGAAGATTAAAAATTCCACAGTAGTAACTCAATGTAGCTGTCTCTTGAAATTTTGTTTATACCAATTAAGAGAGAAAAGATATTTTTTTACCTAAAAAAATATAGTGCAGCATTGAAAGGCTTTAGGCTATTTCTGGCTGGTAGATTAAACTTGTAATTGGTTTTAAGTAAAAATTTCTCCCATCATGAGAAGTTTGATTGCTCTGAAACCAATGAAATTGAGGGAAAAAAGTATCCTAAGTTGTTTATTCCTCCCCCTTGCTCCCATTTTTCTGTTTCTTTAAAATCCCTGATCCGTACTCACAGCTTGGCAAAAACAAAGTGAAATTTGGAAATTTCTGATTGCCTCCTCATACTGGTCAGCTTTATCATTTCAACTTACTGAGTGTGATAGAGTTACCCTTTATATTTAGGATTGGATCTGTGCAAAAGGAAAACATTAGAAAACAATAAAAAAAATTACTTTTAGTTTTTGAATTGCCTTTTTTAACCTTTAGAAAATAGTATAAAAACAACAAAAGATTGTACAGGAACTTTTTACAAATGTATGGGCAAATGCCATTAAAAAAGTTTACAAAAATTGAAATTGGAGTAAAAGCCCCAGGAGCATACTTTTGACAAATACCGTGTCCATTTCCCAAAGAATGTTTCTCTAATTTTAAGTGATCTTAAATGTCTTTAAATACATATGCTGAATGATCCATAATGCTGTATTCTTAACTGTGAGATTGTTTTTTGGCTTTTAATCTTAGCTAAACATAAGCACTCAATATTTTCAGATTTTAGGATTCATTACCTCACTGGTAAAATGAGAGAATTGATCTCAGTGATCTTTAAAGTCCCTTTCCACTCTTAAAGTATGTTTCTGTGGTTGAGTGGGAGGCCAGAAAATGATGACTTTTAGTAAAAGTCTATTACAAGTTTCAGACTGAATAACTAATGTGAGATCCCAATTTTTCCTTTTTTTCATTTTAGATTTGGGGATATTCCCTGCCCAAAAATTTCCTGGAAAATTGACTAGTATTAAGTGTGAGTAAAAGGTGTCCACTTTTTTTTAAGTTTCGATTTTAGTTTTGTCTTGGATAGTATTTGGCAAGATTTAGCCTAGAAATTATGTAGTATTTATTACATGAGAATCAAAATTGCTTTGTTACGGGGCTGGTTTCAAAATTTAGAACTCATTTCTATGTATCAAAATCGTTTTTTGTTTTTGTTTTTTGGGTTTTTTGTTTTTTGGTTTTCTTTTTTTTTTTAATTCTTAAATGGTAAATGTACCATTGTGAAATGAAATTTCAACTCCAAAAGTTTACCCTTTTACTAACTGGAGTAAATGAATAATTACAAAGTCTTTAGTTGAGCCATCACTTGTGGGGGGAAAAAAAAAAAAAAGAAAAAGAAACCAGGCTGCATAAGCAAGCCTTTTGCAGGGCCAATATTGAATGTCATGCCAGTGACACTGGAAGAAAAAGTCTTCCCTTAGATAGAAGCTTTCTGTATTTTGACAGCGCCAGTTCAGGATGGCTATAATGCTGCTCTGCCTTCTACAGCTTGCTGCACCACTCTGTAGTTACTCGATAACTATACGTTTCTATCTTTTTTGGTTAAACACTCCCTGAAGATGATAAATATGATAATGATGTACGTACATCCGTATTATACACATTGATTCATGTGTAAGGCTTTCCCTTCATGTTTATTCTGTGGGCTGGGCAAAATTTAGTGTAACCTACCGATACACGTCATGATACTTTGGTATAAGAGTAAGTTCACTATTTTTATAATGAACCCAAATCTGAAGGCTTTTGTAGTGTGTTTTAAAAGGGAAAACTTACCCAGATGTTTTATTTCTACACATTTGTGTATATGTGTGTGTGTGTGTATAAGCCAGTTAGTATATATGTATATGTATATTATATACATAAAACACTTTATATTTTTTCATACAAGTATGTATGCTTTTATTATACAGATAATAAAGATGGGGGAAGGTTTCTGTTTTTTTCTTAATAGGTGAAGAAATCTTGAAGACCAGAAATTGGATCTTATTGAATTTTGGTGTTCTTTTTCTTTTTTCTTTTTCTTCTTTCTTTTTAAATTCTATTGTTCGGCTATGGAAGATGGATTTTTTTTTTTTTCCCAATAATCCTTTGACTCTGAAGTTCATCTTTAAATGAACTCTGTTTTTGTTGGTTTTTATTTTTGTTTTTGTTTTTGAGGAGATAACTAAGCCTAGCTGTCTCCAGTCTGACAAAGGTTATTCGAACGGACTTAATCTCCCAGTAGTTGGGAGATGTTTTAAAAACACGTCCTGTGTTTGAATTGTGGCTGAGAGGTTTCCTTGGCAATGTGAGGAGGAAAATTCTTTCTGCCCCATTATTATTAATTCATGGATTGAGTGTTGGTTCGACCTACAGGCGTAATAGATTGGAACTCAGTGAAGACACAGAGGTTCCTGTTGAGAGCAACCAGCTAATGTAAGTGCGGGAATGGGTTTTTTCTCATTAAAGGAGTGAATATTTTTGTAATTTTAAGGTATAATTTTCCTGAATCAAGGAAAGGAATCATTGACAAGCTCTTTTTTTCTTGTAATTACTTACAAGCTTTTGGTTTAGGGATGGAAGCATTTCCTTCCCCTCCCCCTTTTTTTGATAGTACATGCACAAAAAAGGGAAAAGCAGTATACCAAGGTGGAATCTCCCTGTGATTGCATTTCTTCCTAGGAGAGCACTGTCCGTGTCATGGCATAGTTCCATATCCGTGCACAGAGTTGTGCCTCATTTGTTGTGTTTAATGACAAGATGTTACTGCTTTATATGGAAGTGCTATAGTTTAATATATATCTCATTGATAGACATTTGGCGTTTTGCCATTAAAAATAAAAATAGCACATATTCAGTAACAGCCCTTTGTGAGCGGTTTCCCTAGAACCAGTTCTCAGATGTAAATTTGTAGAATTAAAATTCTGGAAAGAGGTGTACCAGTTTTCTAATTGATGATGTCTTTTTTGATTTGTAAAAGTCCTCGATATATCTTTTTAGTAAAAATACTAATATTTGGTCATGTTGCTAATCCTTTGCTATATAACTGTTTTTCATTTTATGTCAAAATCTATCAATTTTACTACGATTCTTAACTATGGTTTCATGATAGGAAAAGTTTTTTTCAATCTGAGCTTATTTTAAAAAAAAAACCTATATAATGTTTTTTGCAGTACTTGGATGGTTATATTTTTTATATTAAAAATGCAGGCTAGGACTACCCTATGACCCAGCATTCATGCTACTATCCAAAGAACACACATATACTAATTCAAAGGGTTATGGGCACCCGATGTTCATTGCAGTATTATCTATAATAGCCAAATTATGGGAAACAGCCCAAGTGTTATATATATATATGTGTGTGTGTGTGTATATGTATACACACACACACACACACACAAACAGTATACAATTAGCTGTAAGAAAGAATTAAATCTTGCCATTTGCAATGACATGGATGGAGCTAGAGTATAATGCTAAGCAAAGAGTCAGAGAAAGATACCATATGATTTCACTCATAACATGGAATTTAAGAAGCAGAACAAGCAAAGGGGGAAACGAGAGAGAGAGAGAGAGAGAAGCAAACCAAGAAACAGACTCAACTCTAGAGAACAAGCTGATGGTTACCAGAGGGGAGGTGGGTGGGATGATGAATGAAATAGGTGATGGGGATTAAGGAGTGGGGAGCGCACTTGCGTTGAGCACCGGGTGTGGTATGGAAGTGTGGAATCACTCTTGTACACCTGAAACTTAATACTAAACTGTTTGTTAACTAACTGGAATTTAAATAAAAACTTTAAAATGTAATCTAGGTATTGTTATATGGCATTGCCTATTGCCTCTCCTTCCCACGAGTATGTATGGTCAATAAAGGTGTCAGATATTGCTTTCCTTTTTGCTGAGCACAGTTACTCAGAATCTTTTTTTTTTTTTTTTTGAAAGAGAGAGAGAGAGATTGAGAGAGAGAACATGAGTGGGGTGGAGGGGAGGGAGAAACAGACTCCCCGTTGAGCAGGAAGCCCAGTGCAGGACTTGATTCCAGAACCCTAGGATCATGACCTGAGACGAAGGCAGATGCTTAACCAACTGAGCCACCTTATGCACTCCCAGAATCTTAGTACAGTGCTTTGGTTAGTGAGCCAAAAAGCCTCTTTGCCATCTTTGCTTTTATTACCTTGGAACCTCTTTGTAGGAAGTAGAAATTTTTTTTTTTTCAAATGGGAGGCCAGTTTTTTGTTGTTAATTTCAAATGCTACTTTTTTCACAAATCACATTTGTGGGCTTGCTTAAATTCTGTGGCTCTTGCACTCATTTGAAAATACTACACTTAAATGATATATTTCACATCCCTTATAATATCAAGGAGAGTGAGGTCCTTCTAAATTTTTTTTTTAAGATTTTATTTATTTATTTGACAGATCACAAATAGGCAGAAAGGCAGGTAGAGGGCTGGGGGAGGGGGGGAAGCAGGCTCCCTGCTGAGCAGAGAGCCCATGTGGGGCTCTATCCCAGGACCCTGGGATCATGACCTGAGCTGAAGGCAGAGGCTTAACACATTGAGCCATCCAGGTGCCCCACTTATAAAATTTTTCCTTATCTTTCTTGGTTATTCAAGATGATTTTACAGTCCATCACTTTCCAATAATAAACTATTATCACTTGATGTGATTATTTGGAGAAGTAAACTGCTTTAAGCCTCTGCTCCATTCTTTCTTCATTATCCAGATCTTCAGTGCCTTAGTAGTGTCATAGTTTTTCAGTTTTTTTTAGTGTAGGTTTGTATACTTCGTTTTCTTCCTATATATTTTATAGCTTTATTGTGAATGGGACTTTGTTACCAAGCTAGCACATAGGAAATTTACCAATTTTTTTTAAAAAGATTTTATTTATTTATTTGACAGAGAGAGATCACAAGTAGGCAGAGAGGCAGGCAGAGAGAGAGAGAGGAGGAAGCAGGCTCCCTGCTGAGCAGAGAGCCCGATGCGGGACTCTATCCCAGGACCCCGAGATCATGACCCGAGCCGAAGGCAGCGGCTTAATCCACTGAGCCACCCAGGTTAAAAATACCTTATTTTATTTTTTAGATTTTATTTACTTGACAGACAGAGATCACAAGTAGGCAGAGAGGCAGGCAGAGAGAGAAGGAAGCAGGCTCCCCCACAGAGTAGAGAGCCCGATGCAGAGCTCAATCCCAGGACCCCGGGACCATGACCTGAGCTGAAAGCAGAGGTTTTAACCCACTGAGCCACCCAGGCGCCCCCAAAATGCCTTATTTTAATTATGTTTTGTTGATTGCTGCATTTGCTAGTTTGCAAGCATATAATCTGCAGATACTAAATTTTTTTTTGCCGCCTTCTTTCTAGTCTTTATACATTTCCTTAACTCATGTACTAGACTCTGAATGTTGGATAATGGAGACAACAAGGGCTCCTTTTTTGTCCAGAATGAGGTCACTTCCATTGTTTACCATATTGCTTGTGCTCATGTTTTCTGTTCTTTCTTTCTTTCTTTCTTTCTTTCTTTCTTTGTGTGTGTGTGTGTGTGTGTGTGTGTGTGTGCGCGCGCTCATGTTTTCTGATGATTGAGTGCATGTATGCCAGAGAGGTCACTTGTAATTTACTGAGTTTTTATCAGAACTGTATGCTGCATTTTTACCTTTTTTAAATGCTATTTTTAAATCCTTTTTTAAAATCATGTCTTCTTGGCTCCATAGCTCAGGGGTGAGAGCACTGGTCTTGTAAAACCATGTTTTCTTTTTTGGAACTTTAAGATACCTGGGGAATCTGGGTTGCTCAGTTGGTTAACATCTGCCTTCGACTTAGGTCATGATCTTGAGGTCCTGGGATGAAGCCCCATGTCACGTTCAATGTGGAGTCTGTTTCTCCCTCTCCCTATACCCCTCCCCCTGCTCATGCTTGCTGTCTCTGTCTCTATCATAGAAATAAAATCTTTAAAAAAAAAAAAAATTTTAAGATACCAGAGTTTTTCTTTTTATCCCCCTTTACTCATTACATTTATGAATAATGAATTTTTTTTTAATGTTAAATCACTCTTAGTCCTGGAATAAATGTTTTTTGATTATGTGATCTGATTTTTTTTTAAATATAGTGTGGTTTGATTTGCTTTATTTTGGATTTATCAGCTGTGTCCCAAATAAGATATCCAAAGCAGTTGTTTTAAAACTTTTTAAAAAGCAGTGAAATAGTGGAAGTGAAGTTCTTCTTCTCAACCTAGTATACTCCCTTAAGTAGTTTTTACGTGAAGTATGTATGGAGTATATATACTATGGAGTATAGATGATATACTTTTTGAGACTTTATGTCTAAAACTTCTTGCAAATCCTGAGATACTGAAACATAATTTGAAAGGCCGAATCTAAGGGCATAATCTTCCCTTTAAATTCTGGTATGTAGATTTTGTCTTTTGGCATGTAGAGAGTCAGGTGATATTAGATGTCAAGTCCGATTTTCTGTTATTTAGTCTACTTTTTCCTAGAAATCTGTATGATTCTATCTTTATGCATTGGAATTCAAAATTCTCAGCATATCTCTGGTATAGTAAAGATGTCTTTATTTTATTTTATTTTATTTTAAAGCAATCTGTACACCCAACATGGGACTTGAACTGACAACCCTGAAATCAGGAGTTGCATGCTCGACTGACTAAGCCAGCCAGGCACCCCAGCAGAGATGTCTTACAAGAAATTTCCTGCCTGGCATTCAATGAACTCCTTTTGTTTTTGTTTTTTAAGATTTTATTTATTTATTTGTCTGAGACAACAGGCAGAGGGAGAAAGAGTCTCCCTGCTGAGCAAGGAGCCGGATGCAGGACTCTGTCCCAGGACTCTGGGATCATGACCCAAGTCGAAGGCAGGTGCTTAACCCACTGAGCCACCCAAGCATCCCTGATGAACCCCCTTTTAATTTAATGACTAAAGTTTATTCAGTTTAGGGAAATTCTGTTATTTTATTATTATCTCTATCAATTTCATTCCTTTTAGAATTTCCATTGTATAGAAATTAAGTCTCCTGGAATCATTTCCATCTTCTATACCTTTTCTCTTGTGTTGGTATCTTTCAGCATTCTGAGAGATATCCTGACAGTATCTTAAAATTCAGTTTTAGTGTTTTCCATCAGTTTATTGTGCTTTTACTTGTATTGAAATCTCTCTTGGGTGGCTTAGTCAGTTAAGCAATTGACTCTTGATTTCCGCTCAGGTCATGATCTCAGAATCCTGGGATCCAGCCCTGCATTGGGCTTACCGCCCAACAGGGCATCTGCTTTTCTCTCTCCCCATCTTCCTCTGCCCCTCCCACTGCACACACACACATGCTCTATCTCTCAAGTAATTTTTTAAAAAAAAAATCTCTTGGGGGAAGCAAGAAATTTGAGTTTTCTTATTTTTTGAACTTCCTTTTGTTTCCAGTCTTTTTCGTAATGATATATTCATTTGTATCAAGCTGTATTCTTTTGGGGTGGGGAAGGGCAGAGGAAGAGGGAGAGAAAATCTTAAGCAGGCTCCACACCCGGTGTGGTACCCAATATCGAGCTTGATCTCACAACCCTGAGATCCTGACCTGAACTGAAATTGAGTCATAGGCTTAACCAACTGAACCACTCAGGACCCCTCAGGTTGTATCCTTTAAAGCTTACTGAGAACATGACAGTTTAAAGGAATTTCTCCTTTTTCCTATATTAATTTAGGGGTGGGATTGGAGAGGGCCATTTGCTCATCTTGGCTTCCCTACTTTTGCTATTGAAAAGTATTCATATTTTCTTGGCATCACGAATACTTTTGTTTTAACTTTTAAAGTTAAGAAATTTATCAGTATGGGGGGCACCCGGGTGGCTCAGTCAGTTAAGCAGCTAGCTGTCATTGGCTCAGACTGTGATCTCGGCGTCCTGGGATCAAGCTCTGCATTGGGCTCCCTGCTCAGCTGCGAGCCCGCTTCTCCTCCTTCTCCTCCTTCTCTCTCTGTCTCAAATAAAGTCCTTTAAAAAACATCTATCAGGGGTCACCTGGGTGGCTCAGTGGTTTAAAGCCTCTGCCTTCAGCTCAGGTCGTGATCCCAGGGTCCTGGGATCGAGCCCTACATCGGGCTCTCTGCTCAGCAGGGAGCCTGCTTCCTCCTCTCTCTCTGCCTGCCTCTCTGCCTACTTGTGATCTCTGTCTGTCAAATAAATAAATAAATAAATAAAATCTTAAGAAAAACCACATCTATCAGTATGCATCTAGGTTTTGAATTGCAAACTTAAGGTAGTAGTGATTACTGTCAACCTTTTTCCTTTTTTTAAAAATCTCTGGGGAAAGGTATTTTGGCCATTTTCTTGAATAGCAGTTACATTCTCTCCCCCACCCCAAAAGAAAGATAACAGAAGTTCAGTGTTTAAAACAGATACATGAAGTAACTTCTGTTGAAACATTAGTAAGGCAGTGTCCATCTGCTCAGCATTCAGTCTTCATGCTCTACTTCTGAGGGATTTTTTCAGAGCCTAATTTTTTTTTAAGGCAAAACAACAACAAACCCTAATATGCAATTCATACTGTTTTATTGCCATTTCATAAGTAACATTTTGATTAGTAGGTTGGGGATTCCTGAAACAGCAACAGTTTGAAAGTCTTTGGGATATTGTTTTCAAGATTGAAATTGATCAGGCCATCTGAGTGGCTCAATTGGTTATACAACTGCCTTTGGCCCAGTCTTGACCTGGGGTCCTGGGATCAATCCCTACATGGGGCTCCCTGCTAGCAGGGGGCCTGCTTCTCCCTCTCCCTCTGCTGCTCCTGCTTGCTCTCTGTCAAATAAATAAATAAAAGAAACTGATCCCTAACCTTTTTTTTAATGTCTTTTCTAAAATATTTTTCTATTGTAAAACTTTTTCATTCTCCTCTCAATAATACTTTTACTTTTTTGTGTATGTGTCATTGTAATTATTTGAATATCCTTTAGAGACTTGAGGCAACTTTTATGTTTGGGGGGGCATTTGGGGTCTTTTTTTTTTTTTTTTTTGAGGCAGTTTATTTAATTACCTTTTGGTGTACCCACCATTACAGAACTCATTCCTTGTGTTTGGGGTCAGAGAAATCATATTTGTGGATCAGTGGCGTGCTATTAAAGGTCCAGTCATTGTCCCATTCTGTAGTGGATCAGTGATTGGCAAGCCAGTTAAGGCAGACTTAAATTCTTTATTATATATATGTTGCCTTGTATTAGAAAATCAAATGCTTAGCCAAGCATAAAACAAAATAATAAATAGCCACCTACAATCCTACCAACCACTCAAGCAGTAACTGTTGCTAACATTTTGGTCTTATTCTTCCAAACCCTCTTGCTTCATTTTTACCCCCATTTAGTGGTGCCAGTGGTCAGGATTTTGGCTATTCTAAAAGGAATTTGCAATTCCCTAATGACATAGGATGTTGAGTATCTTTTCATATGTTCATTTACCATCTGTGTGTCGTCTTAGATGAGGTGTCTATGTCTGTCTTCTGCCTATTCTTTAATTGAGTTGTTTTCTTGTTGAGTTTTAAGTGTTCTTTGTATATTTTGGATACCAGTCCTTTATGAATTATGTATTTTGCAAAGATTTTTCTCCCAGTCTGTGATTTGTCTTTTAATTCTCTTAATAATGCTTCCACAGATACCTTACCAGAAGCTCCTTTAGTGTCAGATTTTCTGGTAGTAGTTTTTTCTAGGCTTTTTCTGTTGAGTGCCTCAGAAGTCTTCTAGCCTCTACTGGTGACCTGATTTCAAAGCTGCTTCCACATTTTTAGATATTTTTTTCAGCTACACCTCATTTCCTGGTACCAAAATTTGTAATACGCTGCATATTTTCACATTGCTTGGGTGTACCATGATTTTTTAAAACAGACCCCAGTTTTCTGAACGTTTAGATGTCTAGATGTGCTTTCATTATTAGAAGCGAAGTGGTAGTGAACTTTTTGTGTATTACTACCTTGCATATTGGTTGAGTATTTACCTCAAAATAAGTTCTAGAAATAAAATTGTATGTCAGAGGGTATTGCAGATTTTAAAGGTTGTAGTATGTGTTTAATGGCAGACTCTTAATTCCTGTCCTAGGTTGCTGACTTCAAGGCTGGTTTTTATTGTGGCCGCCTTTTCTTGGATTCAGATTATTAATTCGTGGGAGATATGTTTGACTTTGATTTAATTGATTTCAAGTTGTAGATCAGTGTTTCTGAAACCTGGTCTTCTGATGTATGAGTCTGCAGAAACCCTTTCCACATTCGGATATATGCTCTTACCGTGTGTTTTTACTTTTATAGAAGCTTTCTGGAACACTTCAGTGTGGGGCCTGGGTGTGGCAAGGGCTGAGGGTGGGTGGGGTCAGTTGTTTTTTTGTAAGCACTGCCTTACTGGAAGAATCCAGTGACCACTTCTTGTTGTGATTGGTGTGCAATTACATACCTTGGCCATCTTCATTACATAGGCTAATTTTAGGGTAATTGTTTCAGTTACTCTAGTGAGGCCATTTTTCCTACCTATTTATAATTACATACCTTCGGAATAAAAATGCTTGTAAAAATACTGGGACTTCTGTCAGATGAAAAATATCTAAGTTTGTGTGGATTGTAGATTTAGCAAATACCCTTTGTAAAACAATGCTTAAGTCCCCTTCGTGACCTAAAATGGTAGATTGTTTATGGAGTTAGGGCTTATTTAATCTTATGCTGAAGCCATGTAACAAGCTCCATAGAGAATACAAAAGAAGGGCATAGGTGTCCTTAACAAAAGTTTTACATTATAAATGAGAATGTATAATGTTCACATAAGAATAAAATGTTAATCAGGGTTCATAAAGCTCTAAGTAGGCAAGCATAATACAATTAAAATTTGGTTTTAACAATGTGCTTTAAGTTGAGATGATTTATAGGAAGAAGTTGAAAGAATTTATCTGAAATACTTTAATTCGTGTCTCCTCATTTTAGGATTGCATTTTAAAGACGATTTCTCTGATTGAGTTGTCTTTTGGAAGACTAAACCCATTTCAAGAGGACTTGGAGCTGGTCCTCGCCTTGAGGAAGCAGTGGCTTGTTTTCAAGAAGCCATTTCTGATATAAGGATCTACTCAGCATGCCTAATCAAGGAGAAGACTGCTATTTTTTTTTCTATTCTACATGTACCAAAGTAAGAATTGGCACCTTTAAAATCAGTTCTTTTCTGTAATTTCTCTATTAAGATCTGATAATATTTTCCCAGTATACTAAGTGTTCATGTTTTGTTTTGTTCAGCCATTTATTATCTGCTACAGTTTTCTTAGTAGAGAATAGTACTCCTAGGAGAATTCATTATTCATCTTTTTTTCCTCTTCATTTATGTTCTTCATGTTCTACAAAAGTGAGAAAGTCCACAGCATATAGTCATCATTCACTGTTCTCTTACTGGTAATAATCATCTATTCATAATTAATAATTACCTATTAATAATTGCCCCTGTTCAGGGTGCATTTGATTTGAATTAGGAGTACTTTGGCCTGGCTTGTAAACTTTGGTTTTATTTACTTGTATTAAATGAATGGGTGGGTTGTATTGTACTTCTAGAAACTGTCGTGGGTTGAATTTGACTTTTTTCTTCAGATTTCCTGCTGAATAATAAAGCCATTCTTCTAAATATGCTTTTGTAGCATTTTTGCTTTTTCTGTCAAAACTTCCTGTTTTTCTGCTTGATCTTTTGCAGCTCCTTTCAGATCTGTCCACTCTTCTGTTCCTTTGGGACTAATTCTACACCTGTATATATTGTTAGAAAAACTTCTGAAATAGCTCAGGGCTATGTTTAAAATGATCAGTTTTGAGCAAAGCTTTGAGCATATATAGCATTGTGTTTCAGATACTGTTGTTGTAGAAGTACATAATGAAGCATGGAATTATTCTTAAAGCCTCATCTCTTTGTGATTTTCCATCAAAAGCTAGTTACACAAGTCAAGATGTATGAAATGGTTTTGAACTATAAATACATTTTTAAAGAGTACCACTTAAAATACTCCCACTTATCTTTTTCAGCCCCGTTTCTGCTCATGTCACTTTATGTTGTGAAATCAAATGAAGGAAACTGTCAAGGAATAGGTCATAGGAAATTATAAATTTGTTGACCTCAGATTGTTCTTATCTTCCATCTCTGTTTTCTACCTTGCCTGTCTTTCCTTACTCCTTTTTGTTTGTCTGGATTCCAGGACACTGTTAGGGTGCACACTTTACCTAGGGTCTGTTTTGGTACCACAGTTCTTTTCTGTATTCTTTCCATTTACAGGGTGACAGCTGTCCCTTCCGTCACTGTGAAGCTGCGCTAGGAAATGAAACTGTTTGCACATTATGGCAAGAGGGGCGCTGTTTTCGACAGGTGTGCAGGTTTCGGCACATGGAGATTGACGTAAGTTTTCAGTTTGTGTTATAATAAAAAGCCTGGTATTGTGATGGGCCAATAAAAAATACAGGGAGAAAGGGGCACCTGGGCGGCTCAGTCAGTTAAGATCTGGCTCTTGATTTGGGCTTAGGTCATGATCTCAGGGTTGTGAGATCAGTCCCCATGTTGTACTCTGCACTGGGCATGGAGCCTGCTTAAGAAATGAGACCTCATATATAATGTACAGATTAAAATTTTTTTAATGATGTAATGAAATTTCTGTTATGCTCACTTACTATCTTGATATTTTGGAGCATGAGTTGGTATCATTCTGGGAGCCAGTTCGGTAATATATCTGAAATGTAAAAATGATATGTGTGTCTTTGGGGAATATTTCTATTTCTCCATTTATTTTATTTTTTTTTAAGATTTTATTTATTTATATGATAGAGATCACAAGTAGGCAGAGAGGCAGGCAGAGAGACGGGGCCGGGGGGGAAGCAGGCTCCCTGCTGAGCAGAGAGCTGGATGCAGGGCTCAATCCCAGGACCCTGGGATCATGACCTGAGCCGAAGGCAGAGGCTTTAACCCACTGAGCCACCCAGGCGCCCCTCTCCATTTATTTTAAACAGTCTCAGAGAAAACCCGCAAGTACATTATAAAACATTTTTCTAAGCCACTTGGGAGTAAACTGACATTCCCTGTCACTCCCAGATTATGTTCATGAATATTTCCTACAAGCAAGGACATTCTCCTGGATAACTGTAATATAGCCATCAAAATTAGGAAGTTAACACGGATAGTTTACCTTCATGTAAACCTCAGAACCCGTTCAGGTTTTGCCACTGGACCAGTTACATCCTTGACTGCAGATGGAGCAAGTCCAGAATGGAGTGTCAAATATAGTTGGCATTGCTCTCTCATTCTCCTTCATTCTTAAACAGTTGCTCAGTGTTTCTTTACTTTTCATTCGCTTTGACACTTCTGGTAGTTCTAGGCCAGTTATTTTGTAGGATGTCCTTCAATTTGGGTTTCTCTGGTATTTCCTCATTACTCAGCTCAAGTTATGTACCACTGGAAGGAATATCATAATTCCTCTCAGTGCACACTATTAGGTTGCACAGACATACAGTTTCATTATCCCATTACTGGTGGTGGTAACTTGGATCACTTTTTTAAGGTGGTTTGTACCAAATTAGTTGTCTGTAAAGGTTTTTTCTTTGTAACTAATACACATTTTGTGGAGAGGTACTTTGAGACCTTGCTCTCCCATTTCTCACCAGATTTTCAGAACTCATGGTTTCCTCTTTTATTCAGTGTGTTGTACTCCATTACTATCATTTTTAATCCACACTTGCCCACATCTGACCCACATTTGCCCAGTAACAGCTGTTCAAGCTGCTTTTGTGTCCTTCTGATGTTTTCTTCATTTCTTGAACACCTTAGTGCATTCTGGCCTGACAAGATTTTTCAGGCTTATCCTATATTTTTCCTCCTCCTGTCCTGGAATTAGTCATTTCTCTAAGGAGCCCTGGATCCTTTTAGTAAAGAATGGTACATATAGAAATAAGATTTGGGCAGCTCCTGGAGTCTCACTGCTTCCAGGCCTGTGGTGGACAGAACAAGAATGTATAAATGGATTTACATACACATATTTCCATCACCATTTATTCTTTATGTCTGTGTATTGAAAGTCATGAGTTCACATAAATGGCACTGCAGGTTTTAATCTAGGCTTCTCTTTTTTTTTTTTTTAAGATTTTATTTATTTATTTGACAGAGAGAGATCACAAGCAGGTGGAGAGGCAGGAAGAGAGAGAGGAGGAAGCAGGTTCCCTGCTGAGCAGAGAGCCCGATGCGGGCCTTGATCCCAGGACCCTGAGATCATGACCTGAGCCGAAGGCAGCGACTAAGCCACCCAGGCGCCCTAGGCTTCTCTTTTTTCCATACTTGTACCTTTCTTCTCCAAAAGTGAGAAACTTGTCCTTAAGAACACTGGTTTTATCGGTCTCCTTGTTGGGTAAGCCAGTACCGTTCCCAGCCTCTTCCTTCCCCTCAGGCTTGACATCACACACGAGGCTGCTGTCCTACAGGGACATCTTTCTCACCTTGTTTTGGTTCCAGTGACCCTGTACCAGGCCTCTGTCCTTGCTCCACGATAAGCACCTCGTCCTCACCATGTGAGGACAAACATCCTACTCTTGACTCCTCTCCACATGAATGCCCTTTTCACACCTTTGGATGCCGTTACTGGGTGTGTGGCAGCCCTCCCACGTGAGATGCTTACTTTCCTCACCCTGCTTATGTTCCAGCTCTGTGCCAGGTCCCCACTTGGGAAGACCCTGCCTGCCTTAACGCCGCTTAGTCATTGTTGTCCATTCTAGGCTCACCCTCCATAAATACACACTCCTCATCCTACACGGGGATTTCTTCTGCACAGAAGCCTTCCTCACCCTGCTCAAGCTCCAGCACGATCCTACGCAGATGCCCTCCCAAGCCCTCCTTAATTCTGATGCTCTAGGCCACCTCAGCCTCGTCACATGGTGCCTTCCTCATTCAGTCAGGCTCTAACACTCTGGTCTGGGCCATGTGCCCTTCCCTCTCCCAGCAAGAGCCTACCTCTCATTCTCAGCCTCACCTAATGCCCTCGGACTAAACTGAGGGAGGCGGGGAAGGAAGGAAGAGACTGACTCTGCAGTTTGAGGCTTGGGCTCATAGAGCTACTCCATGTGGGCTCCAGATTTATGGCCTTTTAGCTGCATTCTGTGCTGCCAGTCTTCCAAAGAGCAGGGAATTCACTGAATAAATTCAGAGAAATACTGTGCAGCTTTTGAAAATGCACACTGTTATACTGCCAGCGGAATCTAAATTAACAGCTCCCTAAAGGGTATGTCAGGGTCTTTGAGAACATCCACATTGAGAGATTCCTTGGAATCTCCTGGGACTCAGCATATAGTTACGTTCATGGCTAAGCTTTTTATTACAGTGAGGGGCTCCCGGGTGGCACAGTCGGTTTAGCATCTGACTCTTGATTTTGGGTCATGTCGTGATCTCAGGGTCATAAGATTGAGCCCCATGTCTGGCTCCAAGCTCAGCAGGGAGTCTGCTTGAGATTCTCTCTCTCTCTCCTACTTGTGCTCTCTCTCTCCCTCTCTCTAAAATAAATAAATCTTCAAAAATTTTATTACAGTGATGGAGAGATAACATTGATCATAAGAGAGAAAAAGACGTAGAGTGTGAAGGAATCCATGCGTGCATTGCTTTTGTGATCTCCCTCCCACGAACAGAGCACACACACTTCCCCCAGGGATAAAAATGCAGCACTATGTGTGGGATGTTTCTGCCTAAGGAAGCCTAGTAGAGACTCAGACATCCAAGGTTTTTAATGGGGCTTGTCACGTAAGCACCCTCTACCTATCACATAGTGAAACTAGACTTGAAGAAGGATGGCACATGTTCAGCATAAGACATCTTCCTTGCGCAGTCTAGGCACTGTAATCAGCTGACTGACTAGGAACATCTTAAGGGTCAGCTTTGCAAGCAAGGTATCTAAGGGAGCAGTCTTAGGGCTGCTGGGTTCACTCTTTTGTGCACAGACTTACTTGGCTACATTTTTCAAAATACTGTATGCTTTCCCTACCTTTGTTTCATCTCTGTTCCTGTGTGCAGAAGGAGATGTGTAAGAATTACTCATTAGAGCATAATTTGTAATAATAAAATATGCAAAATACGTTCATTTAAAACAAATTTGCTACATTCATAAGGGAAGTGCTGGGCAGCTATTAAACATTTTTTAAAGGGAAACTTAATTGGTATGGAAAGATAAGGATACATTGTCAGTGAAAAAGTGAGGGGCAGAATAAGGTGCATAATATACTGTCATTTGTGTAAAAAAGGGAGAAGAAAGTGTTTTTGATTCCCATGTGTATTTTTAAATCTCTGTGAGCATAAAGGAGAAATTTGACAACAGTAGCTGTCAGGGAGTGGGGACAGGAATGGAAAAGAGCTTTTTTACCATAACCCATCCCTATGCAGTTGATTTTCATTATTCATTATTCATGAGTTTCATGTTTGCAAATATGCCTACTTGCTAAAATTTACTTGTAACCCCCAAATCAGTACTTGCTGTGCTTTCATGGGCCATCTGCAAACATGTACAGAGCACTGAGAAATTGGAGTCACCTGATTTACACACTGCCGGCTGAGATAGATAGATAAATATTCTTTAAAGTGTACATGTAAACATTTAAATCAGTCTTCTTTCCTTCCTTCCTTTCTCTCTCTCTCTCTCTCTCTTTCTCTTTCTTTCAGTAGTAAGCTCTGTGCCCAGTGTGAAGCTTGAACTCATGACCCCGAGATCAAGAGTCACATGCTCTGCCAATCCAGCCAGCCAGGCGCACCTATAATTTCTTTTTTATGTCTGAGAATTCTATACTCAAGTGGTTCTCTTTGGGTAATAGCATGGCAGGCATTTACTAACCATTTTCCAAGTGGTTTTCATTATTTGTATGTTACTTTTCATTTAGAAACAAAATCCAGTAAGTACATTTTTAAAAGGGAAACTTAATTGATACAGGAGGATTAGGAGATTTTGTCAGTTGAAATACGACACTGACAATAAATGTCAGGTGACTCCTGTATACAGAGGGTACATTACAGAAGTCCTTCAGTAATTTGAAAACTGCTTCCAGGAAAGAAAAACTTAAGCAGGGACGCCTGGGTGGCGCAGTTGGTTGGACGACTGCCTTCAGCTCAGGGCGTGATCCTGGAGTCCCGGGATCGAGTCCCACATCAGGCTCCCAGCTCCATGGGGAGTCTGCTTCGCTCTCTGACCTTCTCGCTCGTGCTCTCTCTCACTGTCTCTCTCTCTCAAATAAATAAAATAAAATCTTTAAAAAAAAAAAAAAAAAAAAGAAAAACTTAAGCAAAGACAGACCCAAGAGCAAGAAAGATTGGCATTAGGTTCTGCCTTGAGGAGGGAGTAATTGAGTAATTGTAGTTTCTATTTAAAAAACAGTGGTAGCTGTTGTATTTAACTTTTTGGGTGTGCCAGGAGAATGATAAATCCTGTCCAAATTTTTGAAAGGTAAAGGAATTTGCTGTACTTTTTAAAAATGGGCAGTCCACATGTGGCATTAATTTAGGACATAAATCTTGTGAATACTTTTTTTTTTACCAAACTGCATTTCAGAGATGTTGAGCTAATTTATGTTTGTATTAGCAGTACCGTTGGACTGTGTGGTTCTGCATCCCCGCTGACACGGTGTACTGTCAAATTTTCAGTCTTTCCCTATAATAGATTTTCATCTTTGCTCTTTCCTGGTACATTTGAGGATCTTTTTGTGATGGTCATTATTTCTGTTTCTCTTGTTACATTTTCAGCTTCTGAAGTAATGCTGCTGTGCTTTCCTAGAATTTTAAACCTTAGCTTGCTTATGATGAGAGCTCCATCATAATCCAACAGATCCAAATCTGTCTTCGTCCTTTGTCCCTTGGTTGTCACTAACCACTTCCTCTAAGCTTATCACTATCCTGAGTACTCTACCATAGAGAAATTTTGCCTGCTTTGATATCCCCATCAGTGGAATCACAGAGTGTGCACTGTTATGCCTGGCTTCTTCCTTCTGCACTGTCCTGTTCAGTGTAGGGATGGTTTATTCCTTCTCAGTACTGGGTAGCATGCTATTGTGCGAATAAACTACAGTGTATTTATCTGTGCTGGTAATAGTGTACATTTGAGTTTCCATTTTGGAGCTATTATAATAGTATTATTTTGAACCATTCTTTATACATACTTTTTTTTTTTTTTTAAGATTATTTATTTGAGGGACTCCTGGGTGGCTCAGTTGGTTAAGCGGCTGCCTTCGGCTCAGGTCATGATCCCAGCATCCTGGGATCGAGTCCCACATCAGGCTCCTTGCTCCGCAGGGAGCCTGCTTCTCCCTCTGCCTCTGCCTGCCTCTCTGTCTGCCTGTGCTCGCTTGCTCTCTCTCTCCCTCTATCCCTGACAAATAAATAAATTTTTTAAAAAAATCTTTAAAAAAAAAAAGATTATTTATTTGAGAGAGGGATAGATCGATCATGAGTACGCAGAGAGGCAGGCAGAGAGAGGGGGAAGCAGACTCCCCACTGAGCAGAGAGCCTGATGTGGGGCTCGATCCCAGGACCCTGGGATCATGACCTGAGCCAAAGGCAGGGGCTTAACCCACTGAGCCACCCAGGCGCCCCTCTTTGTACACATCTAACATATATCTGAGAATTAATGTATATATTTTGGCTGGACATATGCCCTATGATCCAACAGTTTATTCTAGGTATGAAGCTGTCTTTTTCCTCATTCCTCTTCATAAGAGTGAGGTAACTTAGGAAGGAAAAGTACCATCCTTAGTGTGTTATTTGTGCCTTACTTTGAGAAGTCACGAAAGTGAAAATTTTCCTCAAAGCTGTGAGCTCTCAGTTTTAAATAAACTCCAGTGTATTGAGTCCTTTCTATGTGCTAAGTGTTTCATATACATTATTTCATTTTATCCTCCTAAGAAGCCAAGTAGATAGCTCTTGTTTACTGCCATTTTTATGACTGAGGAAACTAAGGCTGAGAGGCATTAAATTATTTGTCCAACATCACATGGCCAGTATGTAGCATAATGTTATCTTTGGTTCCATAATCTTAACTAATATATTGTCCCTCTTCTCTAAATTAAACATAGGCACCTTAGGGGTTCCACCAGCAGGAGATGAGCCACTTTCCTGTTCCCTTCATCTCTCCCTCGAGCATGGAGGGCCCCTTTCAGCAACCCCTCTTCTTCCTGCTCACCATCTGTTCACATGCCTCAGAGTTTTGAAGCCTGAATCAACTTTATTCAGAAAACAAATGACCACACACCTCATTTTTTATTTGAAAACAATGTATTTTTCTTCCTATAGAAAAAACGTAGTGAGATTCCTTGTTACTGGGAAAATCAGCCAATGGGATGTCAAAAACTAAACTGCGCTTTCCATCACAACAGAGGACGTTATGTTGATGGCCTTTTCCTACCTCCAAGCAAAAGTAAGATGTGTGTTTAATTTTTAAAAGAATAATTACCATTTAATGATTACCTGCTATGTACATTGGACAGAGTATTTTACAACATTGCCTTTTAGTCTTGGGAGAGAATAGTTTTATTTCCACTTTACAGATGAAGGAACTGAACTTTTAATTGAAGTTAAATGACTTGTATATAGTCATAGTCATAAACAAATTAAGTATCACAGTTAGGATTAAAACTTCATTACCAAAAGTCATGCTGCCTCCCAAATGTTTCTTGGCATGACAGTTTGGGTTACTATACCTTCATTTCCCAATTTTCTTATAAGACCCAGTGTGTTTTCCAAAAGAAACCGGATTCTCCAGGCCAGCGTTTGGCAAATCTGGTCCTTCACCCATTTTATAAAATAAAGGTTTATTGGAAGGAAGCCATGCCTGTTCATTCACATATTTTCTATGGCCAGATTTTGTGCTCCTTCTCCACAGAGTTGAGACACAGAGGTCTACAAAGCCTAAAATACTTAATATCTAGCTCTTCATAGGAAAAGTCTGCCAGCCCAACTCTAGGCTATAATCTAAAATAAAACTTAAATTCCCCCAAAAACTAGTTTTTAGTTGCCGTATCTCCTTTAACATTTCGTACTGGAATGATCAGCCATTTAAAAGCCACATCTTATGCGATTAAAATTTGATGGCTACATGTTGTCCCCTCTGTTTAAGAGAAAAAAGTGGGCTTGCTCCTCTTTGGTTTAGTTCAGAAGTATTATCTACCATGTCTTTTAACAGCTCCTTTTTTGTTGAGCAGAAAGCTTCGAATTTCAATATTAAAATTAAATGTCTAGAATTTGTAAAGTTTTATGCACCTGGTATCCAGATTATTCTGTCTTTTGAGTACATACTTTGAACGTTGTGTAAAGTGAAGAGTTACTAGCTAAAAGCCATTTTTTCCCTGCCTGGGAGTTGAGAACCTAATTGTGAGAATGGAGAAATCAGGTAAAAAGACATAAGTGGTTGAGGGAAAAGCACCAAACTTAGCATATGTGGTTAGAGATTTTTGATGAATTGGGACTTTATCTTCTATTTTTAATTTATGACTGATGTTGTATGTTCAGCTGTGTTGCCTACTGTGCCTGAGTCACCCGAAGAGGAAGTGAAGGCTAACCAGCTCACAGTTCAACAGAACAAATTGTCTGTCCAGTCTAATCCCTCCCCTCAGCTGCGAAGTGTTATGAAAGTAGAAAGTTCAGAAAATGTTCCTAGCCCCACCCATCCACCAGTTGTAATCAATGCTGCTGATGATGACGAAGATGATGATGGTAAGTTTTAGCTCTTTCTTTAAGGCAAATAACTGATCAGGGTCACTCAGTGAATTGGAATCAAGATTAAAACTTGAGGCCCTTGTTAATTGTAAATTTGCCTCACATGTCGATACATAGATCAGTTTTCGGAGGAAGGTGATGAAACCAAAACACCCATCCTGCAACCGCCTCCTGAAGCTCATAATGGATTACGGACAGCCTCTGCCCGGAAACCTGGAGTCAGTTTGAAGCAAGGTAAGAAGAAGCTGCTTTGATCTGCTTCCTGCTCATAAATCTAAAAGCACTGTTGAATGTGCCCAAACTACTTTAAATACATTTGGAATTTACATCATAGGGGCACCTGGCTGGTTTAGTCGGTTAAGCTGCTGCCTTCAGCTCAGGTCATGATCCCAGAGTTCTGGGATCGAGCCCTGCATGGGGCTCATTGCTCGATGGAGGGCCTGCTTCTCCTCCTCCCTCTGCTGTCCTCCTGCTTGTGTGCTTTTTCTCTCTGTCAAATAAATAAATAAAATCTTAAAAAAAAAAAAATTTAGATCATGATCACTACCACCTCTCTGTCCCTGACTCCACAATACACACACCCATGCTGACACTTGCTTTCTCTTACTCATTCAGAAAACATTTGCTTGTGCACAAATAAAATGCAAAGGGCATGAGATGTTAGTTCCTCAGGTGATTTCTGTTTGGGTTTCTCAGGTGAATGTTTGAATTTTGGAATCAAAACTCTTGAGGAGATTAAGTCAAAGAAAATGAAGGAAAAATCCAAGAAGCAAGGTGGTAAGTCATCAGTTATGACACAGACAGTTGAATTTTGCTGGAGAAGAGTAACAAGGAGACTTCTGATAACAAGGACACTGGCAACAGCCAAAATGATCACATAGATTTTGACTTCTGTGGCTTGTTTGAAGTAAAACACAGACTTATTTAAATCAGGGCTGCTTTTTTAGTACTTTGAAAGAACTGCTCTATCTTCAGAAATACAACTCCAAAGAACTACATATAAAAATCACATTGAGAGGAAAACCTTTATTTTGTAGTAGGTGAATTCTTCTTACGGGCTGCTAGAATTTACTAAGGTTGACTTAGCCTGGTCAGTCTATATTTCCAATCCTAAAAATTATAGCTATAGTGTGAAATGTAGCAGTTAAAAAGGATCACATGGTTGGTTTTAAGTATTTGCTTGCCAAAGCTTGTTCTGTAGGAACCTTGGAGTTGTGTTTTGCAGGTGATTGAATATAGATTTTAAAAGGTCAAATTGGTTTGGTGGCGGTGTGCTTCAGGTTAACCTTACAATGTTAGCCTTTTCAGTCAATAAAAGTAGATTGAGGGCCTAAGTCACTGAAAATTTTGTATTTTATTTTTACCTTGTGCCCAAGGTAGATAAGAGATAGGGATGATCTCCTTTCCCCCACCCTACCCCAATTCACTGTAGGCAAATAGGAACAGAAAAACTGGCTTATAGTCATCCAGTGGTCGGTATTGAACTTAACTGATCACAGAAGCAAAATTTCTTGGCTTATAATAGCTTTATTTTCCATAAATTATTTGCTGTTCTTTGACTTGCTTTATTCAGAAGGTTCTTCCGGAGTTCCCAGTCTTTTACTCCAACCTCAGCCCATCCCAGGTCCTGAAAAAGAGAATGTCCGGACTGTAGTGAGGACAGTAACTCTTTCCAGCAAACAAGGTGAGGTATAGGTAGGTCTAGGTTGAGAGTTGTCAGGCTGCCACTTTTTAATTGAGTGAGCAAAGTCCTTGAGTGTAGTGTGCCTTTGATGGGTTTGCAGGAAGACCTTAGTTATGTTGGTCAGATAGAAGGATGAAAAGAAAAATCAGTGCATTTGACTCTTTATAGGTTGAAATTCTTGCTCAAGCAGCTCTCACATTTAGGTATATTTAATTTTAAATTTATTCTTTATCTGTATCTGTTCAGCAAATTTATTGACTGCCCATTATGGGTAAAGAACTATAGTAAACTTTATAAGTTCTAGAAAAATGTAGGACTTTTCCCTTAATAGTTTTAAACCTGATAAGAAATATGACACAAGTAATTATAGTATACAGATATATTTAAAGGTGCTGTTCAAACAACAAAGAACTAGAGGAAAGAGAGCTCACTTTTTCCTGGTTATCAAAGTTCTACATTAGAGTTCGTGAGAGTAGTGTGATTTCATTTTAGCATAACAAAGTGCACAAGCAAAAGTATAGCTTAGGTTTTGTAAGCAATTGATTATAACACACCTGTTTTCATGTACTTGGCTGCTGTTAATAATTAGGACTGTATTACCAATTCCCTTTGGGCTGTGCATTTGGCTATTTAAATTACTATTTAATAGATTAAATCTTTTTTTACACCATATGACAGTCTTAATACTGAGATCTGACTTTCAAGAGACTTTCTGGGTGGGCTTATGACATCAGAACATATTTTGTACCCATTATTACTGAATACAGAAAAATTGACTAATTTAGAGAAATTCTGTTTTTTGCCATTTCAGGAGAAGAACCCTTGGTAAGATTGAGTCTCACTGAGAGACTGGGAAAACGAAAATTTTCAGTAGGTGAGATGAATTTTGTGCAGATCCTTTGTTTTCTTCTGTTCATGCATTAACATGATAATGTTCCCCTAAACTGCCTTTTTACAATGTCCTGTCAATATTAATTTATTTGCTGGTCCCTCTGAATGCTTGGCTGAAAGAACTTAGAAAATTCTTTGTTTTTCACATGTGCATTATACCTGTTACTGATTTACAGAAATTTAGAGTGTTAGAATTTAAGTAGATTATAACCAGCTTTTTAGAAGGTACTCTGTTGAAAAAGCAGTAAAGAAGATATCTCTTTGTTTCTTTGGACAAATGAAATTTGAGTTTTTTAGAGGGGAAAAAAGTGTCCGGTTAATATAATTTGGTCCCTGAGTTTACTGATGCTATTTTATGTTTAGGGAAGTGTTTTATCATATTATTGAATTGTTATGTATATACCCTAATGTATCTGTCTCAAAAGAATTTTGAAAATTTTGTCTGATTTCAGCTATTTCTTCATATTTTCCTTCAAGTATGGTTACAAATATGAAATATTACCTATTTTGTGTTATCTTTGATACCATTTTCACTGCCTAAGAAGTTTTAGGTAAAAAATAACAGCTTTTTAAATTCCACATACATATAAACTTTGTTATTTTTTGGTCTCACATTTAAATTATAAATAAAGTAGAGAGAAAATCATACCCTGTGTATGATCTTTGTGTAGAGTCTTTCGAATTTTTAATGGGATGCCGCAAAGATTATCTTTAGTTGAGCAATGTGAAAAACAATTTTTAACTTGTGACATTTAATCAACTCATACTGAACAGTATAATATAATAAACCACGAGTCAGGAAACTTGGTAAGGTCTTGGCTCTGTCACTAACTGGTGACGAGTTTTTCATAACCTTAGATGTCTTATCTATAATTGAAGAATGGGGGCTATTTGGTCTTCCTATTTATCATGTCATGGAAAAATACAAAGATTCCTTTGCTGTCTACCAGGAACATCCCAGGTGCATTTAAGCACAGATATGTCTGGAATTGAGCCAAGTGGCCATTTAAGATGTTTTTTGTATGTGAAGTTTTTCTCACATATTACTAATGCTGAATTTTTGCCTTAATCAGGGCTTATCATTCTCCATTTGTAGTTTTAGTCCATTATTTGATAGATGCTGATATGTGCTTCTACTCTTTGTCCCTTTACTCATTTCTTCTTTCTGGTACATTTTTATTCTATAACATTGAGTTTTCTGAGCACACTAGTGAATGAACACACCGTATCAATGCAGAAAACTGACAGACTTATTCTGCATTGTCTCTTTTGCTTGTATTTCTTGACCTTGTTGAAGATTGATTTGAACTAAGTTCTCTCCGTTTGTAGGGGGTGACAGCGATCCTCCGTTAAAGCGTAGCCTTGCACAGAGGTTAGGGAAGAAAGTGGAAGCTACAGAAACGAACACTGACAAAGCACCAAAGAAAGGTACCTTTGTTCTAATACACTGATCATGACGCTTGTCCCTTGTAATGTTAACAGACATTGTTCATCATTCTTTTTTGTTCAGGTAAATTAGATTATCTTGTGTCTGCATTATTCTACAAACATTTGAGTATTTACTCTGCTGGATTCTAGGGAGATGCCACTGGATAGAATAAATACCATCACAGTCCTCAGGAACTTACAGTATAATGGCAGATAGGAATATTTATATATATTGTGATAAATTCCGTGATGGAAAAAGTACACGGTGTTATGGGAGCACACAGGAAGGGCATCTCTTACCATCTGTCAGGAAAGGGTCCCCAGGGCAAATTATATTGAAACCTAGACCAGAAACATGAATTAGGAATAGGCAGGTAATGTTGAAGGACTAGAGCCTATGCCGAGGCAGAGAGAAAAATATATGCAAAGGCACAGAGCTAAGAAAGCAGGTTGTACTCAAGGGACTGAGTGTGGTTGAAACATAGAACTGGGGTAAAGAGCATGTTGACTGGAGAGGAGAAGGACATAGATCATTTGGAGCCTTTTAAACCATAGTAGAGAGTTTGGGCTTAGTAGCAAACCATGGATGGGAAGGTTATGAACAAAATCAGAAGCTCAGATTTGCCTTTTAGAACCATTGGCCTGCCTAAAATACGGAGAAAGGTTAGAAGGACTAAAGTCCTATCTAGGATATGAGTTAGCAGCCTGTTATAAAATAATCTAGACAAGAGGAGTTAGTGGCATAGAATTTAGTGTTCTTAAAAGTCGGTATGGAGAGATGTGGACTAAATTGAGAGATATTTGGGAGTTAGAATGATTACGTGGTTGAAGTTCTATTTATAGAAAGAAGTCAAGGTTGGAATTTGTTTTCCTTTTATGACTTGGCAGTGAAACATTGGTGTTAAAGAATAGGTGGTGTTTTTCCCTTTTATTGTGTTTAGTTTTAACTTTTCTTGAAGATGAGAAACTTCTTTCCACTGTTCCTGTAGCCCAAGAGGCTTTGATGAGTAGATGTTTTCATCTAGGGTCTTTCTTTGCATTCTCAGAGCAAACAACTTACTTTTTCTTTGCAGTCATAACCTTTTTCTCCTTGCCTATTGATTATACTAAAAATTCTCATAACTAAAAATTACATTTTAAATAGATTGGGGGAGCCTTTTGATGCCATTAAGAGTATAAAAGTTTGTATAGTAATAAAAAAATTATTTCCCTGAGGGGTGCCTGGGTGGCTCAGTCGTTAAGCGTCTGCCTTCTGCTCAGGTCATGAAACCAGGGTCCTGGGATTGAGCCCCGCATTCAGCTCCCTGCTCAGCGGGGAGCCTACTTCTCCCCCTCCCACTTCCCCTGCTTGTGTTCCCTCTCTTGCTGTGTCTGTCTCTGTCAAATAAATAAGTAAAATCTTAAAAAAAAAAAAAAATTTCCCTGAATTCAATAGTTTTTGCTTTTCAAATCTAAAAAAAGATTATATTTTTTTAAGCCTTCCCAAGTGCTCTAGGGAATCCATGATTCACAGAGGTCTTGTTCTGTGGAAAAGAAAAATTTTAAGACCTTAAGAGATTTTTTTTTTAAGTATTTGCATTAGAAAACAAAATAAGCCTAATTTGTGAACTTTGAAAAAAAGGTCTCTGTTCAACTTTTGTTTTTTTTAAATATGTTTTTTTACAGTTCACGTTTCCAAGTCTCTGAAGGAGCGATTAGGCATGTCAGCTGGTCCCAACAGTGAGGAGGCAGCAGGTAAGTAAACCCTAAGACGAGCTTCTGATATTTTTTTCCTTCCTGTAACAATCTTTACTTTTTCTCCGATTTATTTTGTTAGGTTAGGACTTGTGGTTAGGTTAAGGCTTGTGATTTTTGTGGTTTTATATATATATTTTTTTAAGTAATTGACAACTCACTAGTATTCTTTTTTTAAGATCTTATTTATTGGCGAGAGAGAGAGGGCGGGAGAATGAGTAGTGGTGAGGGGCAGGGGGTGGGGAGGGAGAGAGAGAGAGAAGCAGACTCCCTGCTGAGCAGGAAGTCTGCCCAGGGACTCGATCCTAGGATCTGGAAATCATGACCTGCACCAAAGGCAGATGTTTGACTGAGCCACCGAGGTGCCCCATGAATCCTCTTCTTAAAAGATGGTGAAATGATGACTTCCCCACAGCATTAGTAGCTAGAAACTAGAAACCACCTAAACATCCAACAAAAATTCAACTAAGGTGCTTATGTACAAAAATAATTATTGTCACAAGTCATATTTTGAACAATAATGATTGAAAAACTTCTCACCTCGTATTGAATGAAGAAATGTTACAAAAAAACACATACTGCTTTTGACCTTTGGATTTAGGGTAGGAATCTTACTTTGTGGGGGTGATGAAGCTTATTTTCTTATTGTAAAAACTTATTCTCAGAAATAACATCCTTATGTATGAGATGATTATGTATGAGTTTTGTAAAGATAAAAATACATGCCTGGGGAAAACACTGCAAAAATACACCAAAATAATTTTCTTCTCTATATTCTACACTCTTCTTGTACTCTGATTTTTAACGCTTTTAAATCATAAGGTCTAACCACTTAGTGTTTATATGTATATAGTTTAAAGAACAGTAAAATGAACCTGTACCCCAGCCATCCTGTTCTTTTGTACCTCACTCTTCTGATTGAACCAGGCTGGCGCCTCTCAGTTTGCTGCTTTTTCATTTTTATGTCTATGTTTATGAATGGTGTTAGCCTGTGTTTTTGTTTTTTCATCCTATCCTTATCTGGTTTATATATTAAGATTTTTACCAGCATCATAAAAGGAGAGTCTGATGTCAGACATTCCTACCCTTTTTTTTTTTTTTTTAAAGATTTTTATTTATTCATTTGACAGGGATCACAAGCAAGCAGAGAGGGAGAAGCAGGCTCCCCGCTGAGCAGAGAGCCCGATGTGGGGCTCGATCCGAGGACCCTGAGATCATGACCTGAGCTGAAGGCAGAGGCCCAATCCACTGAACCACCCAGGCGCCCAGATATTCCTACCTTTTTGTAAAGAACCTGGGTTTATTCTTCAGAAACTTTCAGAATTTTCTCTGTATTCTGCCCTACTGTGTTGGAATTTTAGTACAGTAGGTCTAAACATGGCACCTTTGGTTTATTCAGCCCAGTAGGCCCTCCAGATCTGAGGACTTAGTTCTAGAAAACATTGCTCTCATTTCTGAGTATGTCTTCCCACACTTCCTTTGGTTTCTCTGTGCATTCTTACCAGACAGAAGCTGAAATGGCAGGACATAGGCTTCACGTCTCTTTTAACTTTGCCGTCATGCTCTCCACTCCTTGGCTTTTTGTTTGTCTCTTTGTTTGGTTTTGATTTTTGCCTCACCTTCTCTGGTCTTTGCTTGGCTTTATTATCTAGGTCAGAAATTGACAGACTTTTTCTATGGAAGGTCAGATAGCAAATGTTTTCGGTTTTGGCGCTGCAGTCTCCTCACAGCTACTGCACCGTGCCATCGTCATGCAAAAGCAGTCCTGTGCAGTACGTCTGTCCATCCGTGTGTCTGCGTGGCTGCGTCCTAATCAAGCTGTGTTTAGACAATGGAGGCTGAGGCCCATCTGCTGTAGTCTGCCAGGCCTCTTCTAGATGGCTGATTTTTGACCAGCCTTGTCTTTTTGATGCTTTTCAGTTCCTTTGGTAGGGTTTATTTGTGCATCTGTCTTGTTTGTTTTTGAAGACTTACTGGTTTGACAGAGAGATAGCAAGAAGAAACACAAGCAGGGGGAGTGAGAGAGGGAGGAGCAGGCTCCCTACTGAGCAGGGAGCCCAATGCCGGTATTGATCCCAGGACCCTGGGATCATGACCTGAGCCAAAGGCAGACACTTAACAACTGAGCCACCCAGGTACCCCAAGTGTACCTGTGCATTTATCTTCCAAAGACCTTTTTTTTTTCTTGTCTCTGTTTTTCTCCTGGTTTTATAGCCTGATTTCAGGCTCCCCTAGAGTTTCTACTTGGAATCATTTAAAAAGAGAAAAAAAAAGTGTGTGTATTATTTTGTCATCTTCATCACTTCTTTGTTTTGATCCACTTTTAATGTTGTTGTTTCATAGCACTTGGGTTTCCTGTAGTGGTTCTAAAGGTCTTACTCCCAAGTGGTCCTCTCTCCTGACTGGGAGGCACAAGTGAGGGCTGCCTGCATTGGGGAGGGCATGCTAAGAGGCAGCTTGCGGGGGCACCTGGGTGGCTCATTCGGTTAAGTGTCTGCCTTCTGCTCAGGTCATGATCCCAGAGTTCTGGGATCGAGGCCCGCATCAGGCTCTCTGCTCAGTGGGGAGTCTGCTTCTACCTCTCCCTCTGCCTGCCTCTCTGCCTACTTGTGCTATGTCTGTCAAATAAATAAAATCTTTAAAAAACTAAAAATAAATAAAAGGCAGCTTGTGTGGGTTGCAGGCTAGAAGTCTGGGGGCCCATACCATTGCCACAGTAAGAAAGATTCCTTCCTTCCCTTGCTTTCCTTTTTCCTCTTCTCCCCTGTTGTTTTTCCGCTTGGCGTTTGTTCATCTTCTCCTTTCACCCCACTTCCTAACTCGCTCCCCTTCCCAGCAGATGCTCCTCTTTTCCGGGAGCAGTTCCCCGGAGGCGGTCATGACTGGTCCACGTGTGCTGTACGGCATCCTTCTATTTCTACCCACGGTCGCTTTTCTGACTAGTTAGGCAGTTTTCTTTGACTGCTGGGAAGAACAGATCTCAATCCTACAGTTTCATTTGTTCTTTTTCGCTTTTTCTGTAAATGCATATAGCTGCTGTCTTCTCTCAGAAATCCCTCAAGATTTATGCTCTGTCCGTGGCAGCTTATTCTCTCCTGCTATTGTGGATTTATTCTATTTTTAATGTCTTCTCTGTTGTTTTGATAAAATTTTGGTAGAGTGGGGAAATAAGATCTTCAACCATTCACACAATTCCTTGGAGTAGTAATTTTGAGATCAATCCACCATCTTTGAGTGGAAAAAAAATTTTTTTAAAGCCTAACAAAGTAATTCAGTATCTGTTTGAGTGCTTCCTATGTACTGTTCTACTAAAATATTTCCAGTAATTACATTTAGTCGGTTTTCATGAAATATCTAGTATGGCTGGAAATGCAGGACATTGCAGTACTGTGGAAGCAGTGCTGTGATCATAGAAATAAACTAGATTGGTGGGTGGTTCTAAATCGAACTTAGTTAAAACTAGGCAGCAAGAGAATGAGACCAATAGGGCACATTCTCTGTAGAAGGCACAGCATGTTCAAAAGATCAGAAGGTGAAACCAAACATGATATGTTTAAGGTTGTTAAAGGATATTTTTTGTTTTGGATCTTTCATTAAAAGCTGTTAATCAGGGGCGCCTGGGTGGCTCAGTCGGTTAAGTCTGCCTTTCAGCTCAGGTCACGATCTCATGGTCCTGGGATCAAGCCCTGGGGCAGGCTCCCTGCTAAGTCGGGAGTTTGCTTCTCCCTCTCCCTCTGACCCTTTCCCCTCCTCGTGCTCTCTCCCTCTCTCTCTTTCAAAAAATAAAAAAATAAAATCTTTTAAAAAAAGAGAGAAAAAAAGCTGTCCTTTAGTTAACAAATGCGTGTGTACAATCTCCATATTTTTCTGGTTTTTCTCACATCACTTCCATTATTTCTTTGAGCCCTCAGTAAAGATGAGCATATCTGTCAAGTGTGAAAGTTGCTCTTTAAACAGATGTAGAATGACTAACATATCATTAAAAATAGCTCTTCAGTAGCATGCCTGTGTCTGGGCCTTCCCCATTTTTCTTCTGTCTTGTTACCTATTTTACTTCTATCCATCCTTCAAATGTCACTTAAACATTACTTCCTCTGAAAAGATTGCCTCGACCAATTCTTAGACAAAGGCTGGGGTTCTTGCTCTTTTATAGTATTCTACTTCCTGTGTGAAAGTTGTCATTATTGGGGTTCCTGGCTGGCTCAGGCCGTAGTGCATGCAGTGCAGCTCTTGATGGCAGGATCATGAGTTCAAGCCCCATTGGGCTTAGAGCTTACTTTAAAAAAAAAAAAAAAACACACAAACACAAATTTAGTATTATCATATTGTAAACTACATGTGGTCAGAGACTGTGTCTTATCATTGTATTTCTAGCACAGTGTCCCGCACATGTTTATAATGAATGGAAGAATTAATTTATTGCCATTTTGTTAAGATTTACAATGACAGGGGTGCCTAGGTGGCTCAGTGGGTTTGGGGCCTCTGCCTTCAGCTCAGGTCATGATCCCAGGGTCCTGGGATCGAGCCCCACATCCATCGGGCTCTCTGCTCTGCAGGGAGTCTGCTTCCTTCTCTCTGCCTGCCTCTTTGCCTACTTGTGATTTGTCTGTCAAATAAATAAATAAAATCTTTAAAAACAAAAAAAAAAGATTTACAATGACAACCATCTCCAACTAATAAATGGCTTTGAGATTCTTCAGGGATAAGCTTTTGACTAGAACCCCAACAAATTTTTGCCACCTAAGAGTTTTCTTTGAGGTCCACTACCTGAAATGTGCAGTATTTTAAAACTGAAATTGAAACTAATGTGCTTTGATCATTTTAATTACCTGTCTACAAGATAGCGCTCTATTAGGACTCTTCCCTGATCTAAGAATAGACAGAGAGCATAAGTTGTTAAGCGGTGAGCTCTAAATAGAGTGACTTGTTTCTCCCTCCCCGTGAAAACAGAGCGAGGCACTAAAGTTGGTGAAATCCATGTGAAGACATTAGAAGAAATTCTTCTTGAAAAAGCTAGTCAGAAACGTGGAGAATTGCAACCTAAACTGAAGACCGAAGGACCTTCAAAAGTTGATGATACTACTTTAGGAACAAGAAGCCCCTCCACCATCAGAATCAAAACCTTCTCTGAGGTCCTGGCTGAAAAGAAACATCGGCAGCAGGAAGCAGAGAGACAAAAAAGCAAAAAGGATGTAACTTGCATCAAGCTAAAGACAGATAGTGAAATTAAAAAAACAGTGGTTTTGCCACCTGTAGTTACCAGCAAAGGACAATCAGAGGAGCCCGCAGGTAGAGCGAAGTCCATGCAGGAGGTGCACATCAAGACACTGGAGGAAATTAAACAGGAGAAGGCACTGCGGGTACAGCAGAGCTCTGAGGGCAGCACCAGCTCCCAGCCTCAGCCTGAGGCCACCCCAGGGGCAAGGCGGCTTCTCCGAATCACCAAAAAAACAGGTAACACCAAAAAAAACGGGTAACACGACAGTTGGTCTGTAGTACCATTTCCCCAGGTCATATTTCAAAGTGCAGTATTGCTCAGGATTTTCCTAGGAGTTCTGTGAGAACTTTACTCAGATAACTTTGAAGACCAATGGGTCAAATGCAGTTAAGCTCTTTCTTTGCAGGAGCGCTGTTATATACACCTTTGATATTTTAAGGTGTTTTTTGAAACTTTATGAGGACGAATGGGCTTCATCTACAATTTTATTTGTCCTATCTTACCTTTATTTTCACTAAGAAAAGTTTTGCTTTCATCTGTTCTGAAGTTGCAGCCTAAATGAAATAATTAATGATGGGTTTAATGTGAATATAGGTATAAAAGAAGAGAAGAAACTACAAGAAGGGAGTGAAATTGCTTCCCAGAGCGGGGTTAATAGAACAGAAGCTAAAGAGGTGAGTTTATTTAAGATCATTTTATGGTTTTGTTCATGGCGGGCAAAGGCCAGGTGAATGATAAAATGTGCCTTTTAGTTTTAGCTAATAAATTTCTTTTTAATGCTTTAATAATAAATTAGGTAAACAGTTATGCTTATACTTTTTTTAATAGAAATTTCATCCTTTTTTTTTTAAGATTTTATTTATTTGACAGCACGCACAAGTAGGGGGAACAGCAGGCAGAGGGAGAGGGAGAAACCGGCTCCTTGCAGTGTGGGCTCGATCCCAGGACTGTAGGATCATGACCTGGGCCAAAGGCAGATGCCCAGCGATTGAGCCACCCAGGCACCCCTATGCTTATACTTTTCTATGAGAATTTTGTGTACTTGTGTTTTTATTTGTTGTCTGCCCCTTAAAGTTGTTGTTGGTGTTTTTTAACTAAGCATAATGGCACTCACTGTACAAAAATTGGGAACTTTTATCTTTTAAAAGAATTAAAACCCCATAATTCCACAACCCAGATACAACAACCATTAGCTTTTTTTTTTTTTTTTTTTCAGGTATTTTTCTCAAGTCTTTATGTATGTGAACTTGTTCATTGTCTAACTCATGTTTAGAAAGTAATTGATACCTCCATAGTGTAACACTTAGCAGCCTGCTTTGTTTTTGCTGTATTCATAGTTCTTTGGGTTGTCCATTTTTACTGACCCCATAATGTTCTATTATGTCAGTGTAGTCTGCTTCTGGACATTAAGATTTTGCTTTACACAATTAAAGTAATGAACATCATTGTATATAAATCTTGGTGCAAGTGTCTGATTATTTGGGAGGCATTTGTATCTGACTTAGGGTCATGATTGTCTGTGCCTACAAAATCGGGGTTTTCATTGTTTCATACATCTTTAACTTTCATCTTCAGCTAGGTATTTTCTATTTAATATCAAAGAGCAAAAGCTCTTGTGTTTTAGATCATGTTAAACTTTGCTTGACGTGGATGTCAGCCCAGTAAATTATAAACAAGATTTTCTTAATTGAGATAAAATTGACATATTTATTTTTTCTTTTAAACAAAATTTTTGTTTTGTTTTGTTTTGTTTTTAAGATTTTATTTTTTAAGTAACCTGTACACCCAGCGTGGCGCTCGAACTCACAACCTCGAGATCAAGAGTCATTTGCTCTACCGAGTCAGCCAGGGACCCCAAGTTTTTTTTCGGTTGTTGTTTTAATTGAGCTATAAAGCCTGGTAACTTACAAATAATTATCATACAGATTGTTAGAGGTATCAAATTTTAAATCTTTCATATAAATTTACGCTCAGGTTTCAGAAGAGGCCACAGGAGTTGGCATTACTAAAATTCAAGTCAAGAGATGTGAGACCATGAGAGAGAAGCACATGCAGAAACAGCTGGAGAGGGGAACCTCACAGAAGGAGAAATCAGTTCTGACACCTCTCCGGGGAGACGTAGACTCTTGCAATACTCAGATAGGAGAGAAGCCGGTGCTCACTCCTGTGCCGGGCCTCACACGGCACCTGGCAAAGCGGCCTTCCACAAAGTCGTCCCCAAAAGCAGAGGTGGAAACCTCAGGGAGTGGGGACTCGATATTGAATGTGAAGTGTGCAGCACAGAGCTTGGAAAAACGGAGTAAAGGTAAGTTGTTTTTCTAGTGTGTCTTGCTTTAGGATTTGAAAATTACCAAGTTTCTAATAACTCCCTAGCAACAAGTTGAATTCCATTTGTGTTGTATACTTGTCGCATAGGTGAAAAGTAGTATTTCTGATAATTGTACTTAAAAGGACAGATCTTCTTTCTCAGAATTTAAAATTGCTGTTTAAAAAGCTTTGTCTAAGGGCACCTGGTGGCTTAGTCTATTAAGCCTTGGGCTCATGTCATGATCCCAAGGTCCAGGGATTGAGTCCCGCATCGGGCTCCGTGCTTAGTGGGGAGTCTGTGCCTCCCCCCACTTCCCCTGCTCGCCCACTCTCTAAAATTAAAATCTTTTTTAAAAAAATAAATAAAAGCTTTGTTTAAAGCTCACTTTGGCAGCACATATACTAAAATTGGAATGCCCCAGAGAAGATTAGGATGGCCCCCTTTGCAAGAATGATACACAAATTCATGAAGCATTCCATATTTTTAAGTAAGTCATGGGGACGTAACATAGCATGGTGACTATAGTTAACAATACTGTATTGCATATTCAAAAGTTGCTAGGAGAGTAGATCTTAAAAGTGCTCACACAAAAAAATTGTAACTGTATGGTTATGGATTAACGACTTACTGTGACGATCATGTAGTCATGATATATACGAATATTAAATCATTATGTTGTATTCCCAAAACTAATACCATGTTATATGTCAACTATACCTCAGTGGGGGGATAAAAACTCTTTGTGGTGCATCTTTCCTCTGGTTTTGAAGAAGAAAAACACCAGGGAACAGAAGAACAGTAGCGAAGTCAAGAGCCAGTGAAGAATTAATTGAGTATACACTTTATGGCCACATTGTAGTGCATGTTGTTTATGGATTATTTTCAGTTTAGGGGTGTGGATGGTATTTCTAGTATTGCGAAGGAATTTAGATATTCTTAAGTTATTCTCCGTGTGAAAGAGAAATTATTCTAGCTATTAATCAGATATTTTTTTTCTCCCTTGCAGCTAAACCCAAAGTCAATGTGAAGCCATCTGTGGTTAAAGTTGTCTCATCCCCCAAATTGGCCCCCAAACGCAAGGCAGTGGAGGCGCACCCTGCTGTCATTGCAGCTGTGAAGCCACTCAGCTCCAGCAGCGTCCTGCAGGAAAGCCCCACCAAAAAAGCAGCTGTGGTAGGTAGTAGATCTGGCTGGGTGGTATTTTGCACAGTGTGGTAGGAAAGCAGGGAGCAGTCACTGTGCTAGCTCTCTCTGTCGGTGTGCTACTTCTGCCATTTCCAAAGCATCTCAGTTATTTAGGTTGCTACTGTATTTTATAATCACAGACATTTGTGGAGTGGCAGAATGGAATTTTTTTTTTAACTAATTCTTATGGGGGGCAAGATACTTGGCTTATTTCTATACTCAACCTTTAGATGACTTATTCTTGGATTTCTGAGCTTACGGAATGATAACCATGATTCTAAGAAAGTGGCAAAGCAAATGAATATGCTCAAATAAGAAGAGCCCGACTCCCACTGAATTACCTTCCTTTTACTTTTTAGGCAGTTGTCCCACTCCTTTCTGAGGACAAATCAGTCACTGTGCCTGAGATGGAAAAACCTAGAGACAGGTAATACTTTGCAGTTCTTCTTAACCAAACTTTAGGTTACTATATGCACTAGAGAATGACAGTGCTTAAATAAATCTTCAAACATGTCCAGCTTAGCCACTCACACCAACTTAATTGCCAACTTAAATAAATCTGCTAAACTTCCAGTTAATTACAAGAAAACATGCACGCAGGGTTGCCGTTCTCCTTAGGTGCCGCTGTTTATATATTGACTGCATTATTTTTACAGTGTTTTAAATATCTGTTTGAATAATGGTTCTTTAAAAAGTTGAAAATGCCTTATCTCAAATCAGTATCTGTATTTTATTATCAGAGATGACTCTTTGCTAACTGTTCCTGAGACCATGCAGGACCATTCAGTCAACCATCAACAAAGGGCAGGTTTCTAATAATCTTTTGGGTTTTTCCCTTGCAGTCTTGTGTTGCCTCCAACCCAGTCCTCTTCAGATTCCTCCCCACCAGAAGTATCTGGCCCTTCTTCTTCTCAGATGGCCACGAAAACTCGCCGACTCAGTTCCACCTCAACAGGAAAGCCCCCGCTTTCTGTGGAGGATGATTTTGAGAAACTAATATGGGAGATTTCAGGAGGCAAATTAGAAGCTGAGATCGACTTGGATCCTGGGAAAGATGAAGACGACCTTTTGCTTGAGCTGTCAGAGATGATTGATAGCTGAAGGCGGTAGAACATTTAAAAAAAAAAAAATGGACTTAGTTTCATCTATTATAACATTTACCCAAGATGATCGTTTCTTTAGTCTAGCATTTACCCCAAATCAGAAGTATACCTCTGAATTACCTGTATGTGTCCTGAATTCCTTGGGGTCAGATTTTTAAAGTCCCTCGATAACCATTTTGTCCATTCGATGCCATGGTTTAGCATCTGTGAGAAAAATGTTTTGTCTTACACCTCTCCACAAAAAAACTGAGAGGGAGATCCAAGTCGAAGGGTGCAAGAGAACTTAGTGACTCCTTGAGGTGTTTGTCAGTTTGGGCTTTTTTCCCCCCCTTTTGCTGTAGTATTTCTTTTATGTATTGTCTTAATGTACTTATTAATGTAACCTGAGTTTGAAAAGGATGAAGACCAGCTGCTGCCAGTAAGGACCAAATTTCACTCTATCACTAAACAAAAGATCCACTCCGTCTGCGTTAAATTGTATGTCTTTTTAAAAGTATTTGGAGATTCAACTAAGCTTTAGAGAAGGCTGAGCAACTCTGGAAGCTCATAATCTGGACATAACTTTTTCGACCTGATTTCCATGCTTCTGCTGCTCTGTAAGCCTCTGAAGAGCAATAGCTAATTTTATTATTACTGTAATTTTTTTAAGGCTTTAAAGTGCCTCAGGGGTCCTCTGAAACTAATTTTCTATTTCTGGGATTCCCTGGATTCTTAATAAGAGATGGTGACATAATGATTAGAGGAGTTCTTTTTTTAGCATGAAAGTTGTCCCTTCTCTTCTTCAGTACTTGCCTCCAACTGGCATTGAATTATCACAGGGATTAAAATCAGTTTAATTTTTTATTCTAACTCTCCCAGCAATCTCCTCTTGCCCAGTATTTATTTGGTGCCCGTTAACCACCTGAGGGAAAAAAAAAATGAACTCCTCCAAGCTGCCAGTATTTGTCTCTGGACTGTAGCAGTACACTGAACTGTGCTGTAGCGGGGGTGATTGAGATGCTCTGGGGGTGTATTGTATACCTTCCAGTTTTCTTCATTTCTGAATTGAATTTTCTTTTCTTGATGTCAGTCTCCTTCATACCACCTCAAGGTTTAGACTTGTGAAGGAACAAGTATGATGGGGATAAGAGTCTTGAAAGGAGACATATTGTACATAATCAGAAGGAAGAGGAAAGAAGGACTTGTCTGATTTGCAATTTTGCTGTAGGTGGCCAGTTCTGTTTCTCATAGGGAAATCTGGTCCACCTGTCGCGTTGGCTCCTAAGGAACTGCTGTTGTAAGCGGCTCATCAAGAGTTGCACCTCACGTAGCCTTGTTGGGAACATGGAAACGGAAGAAAGCCACAGGACTGCCCGTTCAGTCTTGGGAAGATCTGGATGATTCTGCACAAGCAAAAATGACTTGAAATTTATGTATAGACACCTCTCCACCAATCCATCTTCAGCTGACTGAATGTTGTATAATAGCCCTTCTCCAAAGCAGGGGTGGAATGTTCTGGTTTCACCACAGATTTTCTACTCATTTCATTTTTGGAATCCACTTAAAGATTCCAGGTCCCTTTTGTATATAACCTTTATCCTTTTGCTTTTTTAAAAATAATTTTGTTTCATATTTAAAGTCCTTGTATTAGTCAATGATTCATGTTCAGCATTATTTGAACCATTTGCCATTACAAGAAAGAGAAATACTTATTTGTGTTTTAAATAAAACTGGTGTAGGAAAGTCTGGATGTCGTGAGTTAAATGGTCATAACATCCCTTCAGCCTAGGATCTGCCTCGATGGGGGTCCAGTCACAATGTTGTTGGTCTCTTGCGTAAATGCTCGAATTTCACAGATAACTGTGTGGCTTTAGAAACTTCTCACAAGGACGTATTGCCAAACTTACAAGTGTGCTGTTTTACCGGCATATACTTCAGGAAAGAATATTATTAAATGGGAGGATTTTTTTACCCAGCACTAATATAGAATCAGTATCCTTGTAGCTCAGGTAATGCCATTAATTTTTTTTAAAGATTTATGGGACACCTGGGTGGCTCAGTCGTTAAGTGTCTGCCTTCGGGTCAGGTCATGATCCCAGAGTCCTGGGATAGAGCCCTGCATTGGGCTGCTCCCCAGGAAGCCTGTTTTCCCTCTCCCACGCCCCTGCTTGTGTTCCCTCTCTTGTTGTGTCTCTCTGTGTCAAATAAATAAAATCTTTTTTAGAAAAAAATTATTTTAGAGAGAAAAAGGGCGTGTGCATGCCAGCAGGGAGTTGGGCAGAGGGAGAGAGAGAATCCCAAGCAGACCCTGATGCAGGGTTGCATCTCATGACCCTGAGATCAAGACCTGTACCAAAATCAAGAATTGGACATTTAATGATTGAGCTACCCAAGGACCCCAATGATTTTTTTTTAAAGGAGAGAGGATTTAGAAGTGATCATAGATGGATTCAATTAAGAGCTTTGAAGCATGAAGTTATATTAAATTTTAAGTCCCAAGTGCTAGTGTGCCGATTTTTTAAGGAAATACAAATTTTTTAACTACCAAAGAACACAGATTTTTTCTAATAGTCTGAACAAGTACAACTTTTAACAAAAAGCAAACAGACTGGGGCGCCTGGGTGACTGGCTCCCCCATTAGCAGGGAGTCTTTGAGATTCTTTGCCTCTGACCCTAAGCCCCTTCATGCACAGCCTCTCTAAAATAATATTTTTTTAAAAATGTATTTTTTTAAGGTTTTGTTTTGTTTTGTTTTGTTAATTTATTTGACAGAGAGTACAATTAGGCAGAGCAGCAGGCAGAGGAAGAGGGAGAAGCAGGCTGGCTGCTGCTGCTGAGCAGGGAGACTGATAGGGGGCTTGATCCCAGAACCCTGGGATCATGACCTGAGCCGAAGGCAGATATTTAACCAACTGAGCCACCCAGGCGCCCTAGTATATTGGGTTTTAAATGATTTTCAATTTTAACAGAAGAGGGCCCAAATGGGGATGCTGGGTGGCTCAGTCGGTTAAGCATCTGCCTTCAGCTCAGGTCATGATCCCAGATTCCTGGGATCAAGTCCCACATCCGGCTCCTTCTTCAGGGAGCCTGCTTCTCCCTCTCCGGTTTCTCTCTTGCTCTCTGAAAAACAAGTAATCTTTAAAAAAAAAAAAAAGAAAGAAAAAAGGCCAAATGTTGCAGTCCGGCCCCAGCCAGAAGCCTCAAGATAGTTTGTGACTCATGTATTTGTCTTAAGATAAATGATTCCTGAGGTTCTGACCTTAACTTCAAATTCTGACAGGTCCTCTCAGAACAGAGTTTATTTTCACCTTTCCAATCTTTGAAACCACCACAGAGCTAAGATTGATAATACAATTTCAGAAATCAAGTTTGAGGGACACGTGGGTGGCTCAGTCATTAAGCATCTGCCTTTGGCTCAGGTCATGATCCCAGGGTCCTGGGATGGAGCCCCACATTGGGCTCCCCGCTCAATGGGGAGTCTACTTCTCCCTCTCCCTCAGCTGCTGCCCTTGCTTGTGCTCATTCTTTCTGTCAAATGAAATCTTTAAAAACAAACAAACGAACAATAACACTTTGATCTATGTTTATCAAAGTACAGTGTTACTTTTTTAGAACTGTGGCCTCATTTTGCCGGAATATTTCTGCAATTCTTTAAAATGGATTGCTTTTGATTTGTTAGTTTAGCAGTAGGAAATGGGAGGTCTCCAGTTGCTAATATTTAAAACTTAACATTTACTGAGTGTTTATTATGCACCTCTTAATTCACATATCCATTGTGATACAACTTGCTCTGCGGCCCTGGAAGACCGCTGCTTTGTATCCCCTCTGTAGTGTCTGTGTGGTCAGGTTTCACGATAGGAAGGTATATTCCTATGTGCAATTGGGTTTGATTCACTGACTTTCAAGAGCTCTTTATTTCTTAAATCTGATTTTAGGAAGTTGATTGATAAATCTTTGCAAGTTCCTGCAACCCATTAATATCTTATTCTTAAACTGTGCATCAACTTACTTGAATTTGCAAAATGACGTTAAGGGCGTGAGCATAAAGAAAACACTTGATCCTGACCATTTTCTTAACATTGTACAATAAAATGAGCAAAGAATCAGCAAAAGTTGAGTCACGAGATTTCCTGGGAGCCTAAGGAGAAAGTACTTAGGTTGTATTTAGGTGTTACAAAGGCTGAATCTATGGTGATGAGTAAGAAGTCATGGAGTCAAACTTGGCATTGTCTGTTCCTGGGTTTTCCGGTCTTTGACTCTGTGACTGGTTTGTCCTCAGGAGTCAGACAACAGTCTGTAGAGTTAAGAGTAAGGGTAAGCAGAGCCAGTCAGACTCTGAAAAAAGAGAAGAAAAGATACTCAAACAGCCTCTTGTCTGTTTAATAATAATAATAATAATGAATAAATAAGTGAAATAGGCAATTGGCTGGATCAGGAAGACTCAAAACAAAGGAGAAATTTCAAGGGAAGGGTGAAGCGGAATGGAAGGAATTCCTCTACCTGACAGGTGCATATGGTGAAGGAGGTCCCTTCTTTGGGATGGGAACTCAAGGAGGGCGGCCTAGCTTAGAAAAACTGAGGAAATTTGAAATTAATACGTCAGCAGAACTCCCGTAGAGTATTTTGGACTCCCATCCCTTGAAGAGGCTCAAAATAGAAGCTAACTTCTAACCCTCAGTTAGCACTACTGCCGCCAGGGAGAGCAGGAGAATGTGAACCCCTGCCCAAGAAACACTGGCCGAGGAAGTGCAAAAGTTTGTCAAAAGGCATCAGGAGGGGCGCCTGGGTGGTTCAGTGGGTTAAAGCTTCTGCCTTCAGCTCGGGTCATGATCCCAGGGTCTTGGGATCGAGCCCCGCATCGGGCTCTCTGCTCAGCAGAGAGCCTGCTTTTTCCTCTCTCTCTGCCTGCCTCTCTGCCTACTTGTGATCTCTCTCTGTCAAATAAATAAATAAAATCTTAAAAAAAAAAAAAGGCATCAGGAATGAAGTAGGTGCAAGTGTAAGTAGACGATGCTACAGAGGGAATGACACGTCAGTCTGAAACTGGTAAGGGAAGGCTTCCTTGAGGTGTGAGAGCCGGAGTTCCGCGTGGCTTGCTCAGCAAAGGAGATGGTGTGAGCTGCTAAGAAGGCCAACACAGCAGGCAAGGTTTGTTTTCACTGACCTCTGACTATCCCATTGGTACTTTCTCAGACTCTGCTCTGTCTTATTCTGGCTGTTTGCTGTCAACCATTCCTGGCTTTAGTGTAAACTGAACAAAGATTATTTTAACTGAAAATCTGAGTCACTGCTTTGACTCACTCCTTCTTCTCCCTCCACAATTACAGTCCCTCAGCATGGCTGGTACCTCCTGTATCACCCGTGATGCTCTCCACTCCAGCAAAACTACAAGCTGTCCACTTCCCTGGAACCCTGATCTTTCTCCAGCCTTTTGCCTTTGTTAGTGCTGTCTTTCTCCCTAAAAGTCTCTTCTTTTGGCTAACTCTACACATCCTACAGCCTCTAGGCTACTGTCCCAACACCTTGTTCTCCCTCTCCCCAAACTGGGGTTTGGTGCCATCCACCAGGCACACACTGTTTACCTCCACCGTTTTAAAACTGTTTACCTATCCATCCTCCTCAGCAGACTATAAACTTGGGACAGAGATTCTTACTAACCTTTATATTCTCAGTACCTAGTATCATAACAAAATACCACAGACTGGATGGTTTCAACGACAGAAATTTATTTCCTCACAGTTCTAGAGACTAGAAGTCCAAGATCAAGGTGTTTGAAAATTTTTTTTTTTTCTGAGGCTTCTCTGTGGTTTGCAGGTGCCACCTTCTCACTATGTCTCCACGTAGTCTTTCCTCTCCACGCACGGGTCTGTGTTTTAATGTGTCTATAAGGACACCAGTCATCTTGGATTAGGGCCCACCCATATGACTTCATTTAACCTTAATTACCTCTTTAAGGGCCAGTCTCCAAATACAGTCACATTCTGACATCCTAGGGGGTTAAAGCTTCAACATACACATTCCAGGGAACAAGCTTCAGCCCATAACAAAAGGCATTCAATAAACTTGTGCTGAATTAATGAAAAAGCTCTTGACCCACGTACCCATGTCAGGGGCTGCTGATCTTTGCTCGACTGCCCCTGTCTTTGCAACTCCATTCTTTGGGGTTGTATCCATCACAGCCATTCAGCAAGCTGTGAGATGGACCAGTGGTTCTTAGCCTATTTTGCAGACACCTTGGGAGTATCATGAAAATCTCAAATTTTGCAAGAACTTTATGATCAGTTGTAATTTTTTTAAGGTTTAACTTATTTGATAGAGATTACAAGTAGTCAGGCAAGCAGGGAGAGAGAAGGAAGCAGCTCCCTGCTGAGCAGAGAGCCTGATGCAGGGGTCAATTCCAGGACACTGAGACCATGACCTGAGCAGAAAGCAGAGGCTTTAACCCACTGAGCCACCCAGGCACCCCTGATTAGTTGTAATTTAAAAGGGAAACTTGTTTCGTAGTACCTTCCACTACCTAATGAATTTATGGAAATGATGGTACATTTGAACCTTGAATAACACTGGTTTGAACTACAGAGATCCACTCATAGTATGGACTTTTTTTTTTTTTTTTTAAGAATTGACAGCAAGATCCACAAGGCATTTATTTACCAATCCGCCCCACCCCCCACCCCCCAGTCTTCATGGGACCCAACAGAAGGCAACTGATGGAGGTGTCAAGGCTGCAGCCTTGAGTTCCCTCGGGAGGCCTCTGAGGCCATCAGCAGCCCCTGGAAGCCCCAGGACAGGGCAGAGCAGTAGGCTGCCCTGTGTGCCTATGGGGTGGTCAAGTTGAGTGCAGAGGGCTGGCAGGCAAGAGGGTGGGCTGAGGCAAAAGCACAAAGGGCAGAGATGGTACTGCCTAGGGAGCCTTGATCCCTGAGTCCTCCGTGCCTTTTCTCCCCAAAGTTCCCAGAGGCCAGTGAACTCACATGTGGCTGAAGCTGCCGATAGCCATGGGCCTGTGGTACTCCTCTAGGTCACTGGGGCAGATGTACTGGACTTCCTGGCCCTTGTCACAACCCACAGGCCCACTTGGAGGCTGCCCTGCTAAACCAAGGCCTCCACCATCATACCCCGGCCAGGCCTGCCACAACCCTGTCCACTCCTGGCCTGGCCAGCCTATACTCAAGTTTTTTTTCAATGAATATACGTACAATACACTGTAAATTTTATTTTCTCTTATGATTTTCTAAGATCTTATTTACTTGAGAGTGAGAGAGAACATGAGCAGGGGGGAGGGACAGAGGGAGAAGCAGACTCCCCGCTGAGCAGGGATCACAGGACCTTGGGATCATGACCTGAGCCAAAGGCAGAGGCTTAACGACTGAGCCACCCAGGTGCCCTTGTATTTCCTTTTCTATAAACAGAATGTTCACCTCTATTGCCAATTTTTGTTTTGGATCTATGTGTAAGTTTGTTGCTGCAAATGCTTTAATATTTAACAGGGATGGGCTCTATTTTTCCAGCCCTTGAATCTGGCTTGAGGTGTGAACTGTATGTATACTAGTACCAAGCCTGGCCTTTAAAAGGTACTGTTGGCTTCAGCCTTGGGTTTTGGAGGCCTGGGACACCATTTAAGAAAGTATTCTGGGAGGGGGGGGCACCTGAGTGGCTCAGTGGGTTAAAGCCTCTGCCTTCAGCTCAGGTCATGATCCCAGGTCCTGGGATCGAGTCCCGCATGCAGGTGTGGGGGGGTCTCTGCTCAGCAGGGAGCCTGCTTCCCTCTCTCTCTGCCTGCCTCTTTGCCTATCTCTGTGAAACAAATAAAATCTTTAAAAAAAAAAAAGTAAGTATTCTAGGGGCACCTGGGTGTCTCAGTTGGTTAATCATTCAACTCTTGATTTCTACTCAGGTCATGATCTCAAGGTCATGAGATTGAGGCTCCATACTGGGTGTGAAGCCTGCTTAAGGTTCTCTCTCCCTTTCCCTCTGGTCCTCTGGCAACAGGCATGTGCTCGTGCTCTCTCTTAAAACGAAAAAAGAAACCAGGGCACCTGGGTGGCTCAGTGGGTTGAAGCCTCTGCCTTCAGCTCAGGTCATGATACTGGGGTCCTGGGATCGAGCCCTACATCGAGCTCTCTGCTCAGTGGGGAGCCTGCTTCCTCCTCTCTCTCTGCCTGCCTCTCTGCCTGCTTGTGATGTCTGTCAAATAAATAAATAAAATCTTTAAAAACAAAAACATAAAAAGAAACCATCCTACTCTGCAAGAGAGATGAGGTGTGAGGCCCTGGGCCTGCACAGACATGGAGTCTGGAGCTGGCCCCAGTGAGGCCAGCTTTCCATACACACACCCCAAGCCCTTAAATAGGCCTTCTGGAGAAAAAAAAAAAAAAAAAGTCCATCTAAGTGCTGGCCAAATTCTTGACTCACAAAATCATAAATTATGACAAAAGTTACTGTTTTGGGGCGCCTGGGTGGCTCAGTGGGTTAAGCCTCTGCCTTCGGCTCGGGTCATGGTCCCAGGGTCCTGGGATTGAGCCCCGCATCGGGCTCTCTGCTCTGCAGGGAGCCTGCTTCCTCCTCTCTCTCTGCCTGCCTCTCTGCCTACTTGTGATCTCTGTCAGATAAATAAAGAAAAAATCTTAAAAAAAAAAGTTACTGTTTTAAGCTACCAAGTTTTGAATTATTTCTTTCACAGAAATAGAGAACCAGAAAAGTGTTTTTTAAAAAGCTCTTTATATACTAGTAAAATTACCCATTTGTCTTTGATGTGGTACAAACATACTTCTCCCTGATCTTTTGACTTTGCTTACTGTGGTGGTGTTTTAGTCACCCAAAACTATATGTGATTTTTACATAATTGAATTTGTCACTTTGTCTTCTAAAAACCAGCAAGAGCATGCAATTGAGGAAAAGATAACTAAGAAGAAGAAAGAGGTAATATCTATGATTAAACTAGATAAGTTTGCAAGAGGAAGCTGAAAACTAAAGAAAACTGAAAAATTCCCAAAGACTCAAAGGAAAATTTGAACAAATAGACATCAGGTAGTTAGTTTAAAAAAACTGATTCTAAGTCGTTCTCAAGTTTAATGTAATCACAGTAAAAATACCAAAAGGGGTCTTTTAATTAGATAGGATAATTTTAAAGTTTGTAAGAAAAATAAATAAGAACAGCTAAGAAAGTTCTATCAACTTCTAGTCCTGCCAAATAAGGAAATATTATACAGTACTTGTAACAGTGACACTGGTCCATACACACAAAGATCAATTGAGCAAAATAGAAACTATACATATTTACATACACTTGGTATATTATAAATGTGGCATTTTAAATTAAATGGGGGAACAACAGATTTTTTGTAATGGTAAAAGAAAAACTGGGTAGCCATCTAGATATTATAAAGTTGTTATCAGTTCTTGGATATACTGGGATAACATTTTAGATGGATCAAAGATTTAAATGTAAGAAAGCAAAATCACTTAGAAAAAATAGGGGCGCCTCTGTGGCTCAACCAGTTAAGCATCCCACTCTTGATTTCCACTCAAGTCATGTTCTTGGCTCAGGTCATGATCTCAGGGTCATGAGACAGACCCCTGCATCAGGCTCTGCGCTCAGTCAGGAGTCTGCTTGAGATTCTCTCCTTCCCTCCTCCTCTCTCTCTTTCTAAAATAAATAAATCTTTAAAAAATAAAGGATAAAACAAATCTCATGAGTTGTATAATCAGATGACTGATTAATACAGGGATCAATCCCCAAAAGTTTAGGAATCGTGACTTCAGAGACAGGAAAGTGCAAGAGTAGCTTAGCATCTCTGCATCTGAGATGAAACAAGTCCGAGAGTTTCTTCCAGCCATACCACCTTTAAATTCAACCAATGCCCTGTTTACTCTCTGGACAACATAACCCTTTATTGGGATTGGGGGAGGGGGGAGGGCTTTTTTTTATTTTAAACCAATAATTATTCCATGCGTTTTCTAGCTCAGCCTTAATATCATCCTCAACAGAAGACCTCAGTTAAGCAACTTAGGATTCTGCCACTTGCCTACGCGGGGTCCCCTTGGAGAAATCCCTTCAACTCTGTCAGTTTCTCCATCTGTAAAATGGGTTTTCCGGTCAAATACCATTTTTGCCAGGCCACAAGTCACTGATAAAACCTAACAGATTTCGGCTCCTCCCCTTCCAGCTGTGTTACCCTGGAAACGATGTGCTCCCACACGGAGGCCCTGCTGAGTCCACACACACGCTACTCCTTCACCGACTCTCCAGCTCCGCGACGAAAGACAGGGTCATCTCCATCTTGGTGACAATGAAGCCGATACACAGCAAGGATGAGGAACTTACCCTTTGGTCACACAGGGTCAGAGACCTTGATCTTGATCTTGATCGGGCCCAGCCATCAGACTTCAGGGCTTCCCCGCTAGCCTTGCCCTGTCGCCACCTTACAGTAACGCCCCACAAAGGAGACGAGAGGGGAATTGATTACATGGCGAACCACAGCGCCTGGCTTTTGAATTCGGATTGTTTGTGGCTTCGAGGACCAGGTGTGGAGGCTCCCGGAGCTGGGGCTTCTCGCCGCCATACCCTCTAGACGGCGATGCGGCCCGTTATGCCTAAATTCCAGGGAAACAGGCCTTGGGAAAAGCTCTAAACCAACCCATCTCACACAACGGAGGTACAACTTTTAAGGCCGACACGGGAAACGGAGCCGCGGGAGCCTCCTCAGGCTCCCTCCAGGTGGCGCTGTAAGACTGACTCACGTTCCAAAGTGCACAGCCCTCGTCTGGCTTGCCCCAGGGGAATATAGAGCAGAGCACAGAGAAAAGCAACACTCAAGCCTAGAGAGGCATTTCCCAGGACCCGCCCAGGTCGCCTCGCGGGCGCCATGCACTTCCGCTTCCGGTTCTTTATTCCGGAAGTTGCTTTCTGAAGTAGCGTGCGGTCTTTGTCGGCTTCCACCATGGCGTACCGTGGCCAGGGCCAAAAAGTGCAGAAGGTGATGGTTCAGCCCATCGTATCCTACGCAGCATGTCAGGACTAGCAGGCTCGGGCCAGAAAGCGGGGGGGGGGGGCGAAGGAGCAGACCGAGAGCGGGCCTGGGGGAACGGAGTGCGGCCCACATCCCATAAGCCCCCGGGGCGACCGTGGCCGGGAGAAAGCGCGGGTAGTTGAGAGCCGGTGGGAGGTGGGCTTGGGGAGAGCCCTGTGGTGGGAAGTGCAGGAGTGGCGCGGACGAGCGAAAGGAAGGCAGCCTTAATTAGGAACTGAGTGAAGTGGGAGTCAGCGGTCTCGGAGACGAGGAAGATGCGGGCGCCAAGAAATGGCTGGGGAGTAAGAGAGTGGGCGGGAATTCCGTCAGAACCTTTCGGGAACCCGAAACCAGTGCCCGCCTGGACGCTGTTCGTTTCATGCACACCAGATCTCATGTTCAGAAAACAAAGGCGAGGTGAGGGTAGGTAAGATCGACCGGTATTGGGGAGCACCGTCTGCTCTATGCGTGTGTTTTTTCCTTAACCACTGGTGCAGAACCTCATCTTCAGATACTTGCAGAATGTACGTAAGTTATATGTTCTTTGTTGTTTTGCAATTACCTCTTTAAAAGGTGAATTTATTTGCCTGTGTGTGTCATCCTGTCTGCTCAGTGTGTTCTCGAGTTAAAATTAATTGGTGAAACTGGGGAGGTTGGCTGGCTCAGTCGGTAGAGCACGCGACTCGTGATCTTGGAGCCGTGAGTTCAAGACCCACGTTGAGTGTGGAGATTACTTTAAAAAATCAATCTTAAGTGAAACTTGAGATTGGAGGGGTGCTTGAGGGGAAGGGGCTCAGGCAAAGCTCTAATGTGATGAAATGCCAGCCCAAGCGTTGAAAGAATTGTGTCATCGTTACTTTGCAAGACCAAAATCACTAATTTCAAAAAGTAGTTACTGGCAAACATGACTGGTGTTTGGGTACTTCTGTTGGTAGTCATTATGGCTAGAATATTGGAACCTCTCCCCTTTCTTTCCCCTGAGATGAAACATTGGAAGAAGACTCCTGTGGACTTTAAACCACATAGTAAGGTGGGGGTGGGTGGGTAGTATACTTAAATATAGAAAAGATGCCCAAAAAGGAAGAGAGGAGGGATAGGCTTGGAGGATATTGTGACAGCTTCCTTTCCTTTGGGAGAATTTCTAGCATCCCAAACTGCGAGGTGGTAGGGCAAAGTATTGAAGTTATTTTGGAAATAAGATGTAATTTCTGTTACTCTAGATAATTTTTAGTATGTGATAACATAGTTGGAAGCAGATTAATTTCAAGCTATTGTATTTTTTAAGTAATCTCTACACCCAACATGGGGCTCCAGCCCACAACCCCAAGATCAAGAGACACGGACTTCACCAACCAAGCCAGCCAGTTGCCCCAGGCCATTATGTTTAATCACACCAGATCTGAGGGCCTTTCCCCAGATTGTTAAATGTGAGGGAAGTTAGGAACCTAGCTTCTGGATTCTGCTAAAGCAGATAAGAAAGCCCTTGATCATTGGAAATTACCGCATTGTGCTACACTGTCAGTTTGCACTCTAAATGCATTGAGATGAGAAGCAGTAAGAAATATGACTGAGTCCCAAGATGACAGGAAAATTATTAACTTAGTCCTAGTATTGCATTTATTAAGAATGTTTCTTGGCAAGTAACTATTCTTGGTTATCAGTTCTTGGATATGAATCAAGTAGTTAAAATTCTTGACTTTTACTTTTTAAGGTTTTCTTTAGGAGTTGTTTCTCTGTTGTTTGACCGGAGTGATTGGGTTTTATGTACTTGTTTTTTAAACATAGCTATTTTCATTTTTTTCAGAGATCTCGAATTCAGGTGTGGCTTTATGAGCAAGTGAACATGCGGATAGAGGGCTGTATCATTGTGAGTACCCAGGATGTTTTCTCTCGGAGCAGTGTGTTCACAGAAAATGATTTCACAAAAAATGCCCAGCCAGAGCAGGGTACAAAACGTCAAAGACTCAACCCAAGCAGAGTTCTTCAGGGCCACTATTCTTGTCTCATTGTTCTATTTGATGGGAAAGAGGGAAAATTAATTTTTAATTAAATAACAATGTTAGTATTTGAAGGAGGGAACAAAAGAAAAAAAATTAAAGTCGGGTGAAAACTAATGGTATATTAGTTCTGTATTAGGTGATACCTGAATAGAGCTGGGCGGGGTTAGTTAAATAAGATTTTCGGGATAACAATATCCTAAATAATGTAGGGGGTGATTTATTTTCGAGAGAGAGGTGGGGAGGGGCAAAGGGAGAGGTACAGAGAATCTCAAACAGACGTCCTGTTGAGTGCGGACTCCGGGCCTGATCCCAGGAAAGAATCAGATGCCAACCAACTACACCTCCTACACATCCCATCCCTAAATAATGTGTTGTTGTTGTTATTGTTGTTTTAAGATTTTGTTTACTACTTTGAGAGAGCCACAGAACATGAGTGCGCAAGTGCGAGGAGGTGCAGAGAGAGAGGAAGAGGTAGACTCTCCTCTGAGCAGGGAGCCTGATATAGGACTTGATCCCAGGACATCGAGATCATGACCTGAGCCAAAGGCAGACACTTAACTGACTGAGCCACCTGGGTGCCCCTAAATAAGGTTTTAAAGAAAAATAAAATATGTCTGAAAATTTTAGGATACTTTGATACCTTTAGATATTGTAGGTTCTATTAGTAATCTCCCCTGTTTACAGGGAAAAAAAACATGTTATGGGTAATAGCAAGAGTTGTTTTGTAAGGAGCCTGGGAAGACTGGTGACAGTGGAAGTTAATCTGCATGTATACACACATACTCTGTATTAGGTAAGTTATAAAAGATAGGGACAGTGGGTCTTAGCATAGCTAATCAAATCTTAAATCCACAAGGTTCCAGAGGTAATTTGGAGTACATTTTGGCTTTCTTGTTATTTAAAAAGGCTTTAGGAGGGAGATGGTATTTTAACTAAAAGATTGGTGGAAGATGAGTTTCTGAAGTTAGCTGGCATTTCTGTATCTAGGTTGGTGTATTCATCTGGAGTGGTTTGGGTAGGATTTTACTTGAAAAATGACATTCAGTTGGCTTATTTTTCTAGGGTTTCGATGAGTACATGAACCTCGTATTAGATGATGCTGAAGAGATTCATTCTAAAACAAAGTTAAGAAAACAACTGGGTAAGAATATAGATGGCCTTTGGGAACTGTGGCAAGTTTTATTCAGTTGCAGAATTGAATGAGTTGCAACTCAGTCCATGTTTAAATTCAGTTTGCATTTGAAAACTTACTGTGTGGGAGAGTAGTTCACTCTTGAAATTCTCTGCCACTTACTGCTAACCCCACTCCCGTTACTGCTTTTATTTTTCCACTGAACTCTCACCAAGGTCACCAAAGACAAATGATGTTAAATCTACTAACGGTCAATATTAGTCTTCCTTAAACTCTGAACAGCATTTGGCACTATTGGCCACTCCTACCTTAAAACACTTTGTTCCTTTGGTTCTGTGGTACTGTACTCAAAATTTTCACTTTTCATTTCTGTTTATTCCTTTTCAGACTTCTGTATATTTGTTCCCCGGGGCCCCGCCATTAAATGTTTTGAGTTGCTCAAGACTTGGTTGTAGGTTCTTGTCATTCCGTGCTACTTACCCAAGACTGTATTTTCAATTACCATCTATATCTTGACCTCAGATTTACCTCTGTAGCCCTAGACCTCTCTGAGCCTATTCAACATTTCTACCTGAATGTTTCAAAGACTCCTCAAAGTTAGCGTGTGAGATTTCAAACTCACTTCCCTCCCCTTAACACACTCTTGGAGCTATTTTAGTGTTCCCTGTCTTTCTGAATGGCACCAGCCGCCATTCACTTCACTGATTGATTTTTTTATAACTACCTCATCCCCCTCCAGTACGCTCTTCAAGCCACAGTTATCTTTTAAAAGCACCAGTCTGACCTGGTCGTCCTTTTACTTGAAATCCTTCAGTGACTTCCTGTTGCTAGGAGGATAAGAAAATCTTTAATGTGTTCTGCAAGGTTCTTCATGATCTGGCCTTTTGCCCCCTGCTCATTCTGTATCACTCCACTTCATTTTTCCAAGTTTCATCCAGCTTGTGTTCTTTCAGTTCTCTGAATGTGCACATTTGCCCCACCGTAAATCTTTGTCTGTGCTGTTGCCTGTGTCTTTAGATGTCAAATATCAAGGGTTTGGTTTTGTTTAACTGGGGTAGGGATGGGGGAGGCAAGATGTGTTGTGCTCTCTGAATTTGTAGTAGAACACTCATTAGTTGGGTTATTTTATTAATGTCTCTGTCACTGGGCCAGATGTTCTATAAGTCCTGTCTTTTTTGATCTCTAATAAGACTACTGCCTGATTCAGTGCCTGCCATGTAGTAGAAACTCAGAAATATTTAAATAATGAATGCAATTTCTTAACCCGGTTAACAAAGGAGCTTTAGGATTCATGACTTTAAGACAAACGGAGTCCTTTCTTTTAAAAATCCTATTCATTTGGAGGTTATTTGGATACTTTTGTTTTTAATTGTTTAATGCCCCAGTTCACAGCTCACTAGTACTTTCATCTGTGGTAGGTTTCAGGTGCCTCTTTTTTCCAAACCCTGAGGATTCTCTTGATCCTAAAGTAGATATGTGGAAAGTAGAATCTGAGAAGTGGTATGGTGTTTTGCTATGCTTCTTTCTCCTTGGGCTATTTTTGTGATAGCCTGGATTTTCACAATTAAACTTGTCTTGCCGGGAAAGGCAAACTAGCCTTATTGACATCCTATTCTTTATAAATTAATTAGAGAATTGAATTCCTATGGAAGTATTATCCTGCAGAATATATTAGTATGACCTGTTAAGTTTTAAAAAGTGAAACCATTTAATCTTTGGGATTGATGAGCATTTTTCAGACTGATTTTACTCAACACCAATGTTCTCTAAAAATTTTTATAGACATTCTCAGGAAAAAACTGTTCTTGGGTCAAGTAAGATTAAGAAATGGTGGATAAAGTTCAAACAGGTTTATTAATTGCAGGAATATACTAAGAACTCTAAAAATGGTGCTACTTTTCATAAAATAACATTTCTCTACCTTCATTAGGTTATTACTAGAGAAGTTCATAGGCTCTAATATGAATAGCCTTTCAATATATGGATATTTGAAATTTTTCACATACCTGCTCAAGAGAGAAAGCATTTTCAAAATTGTTTAAATATGATCCAAAATTCTGAGGCTAAATGGTGGTTACATGCTTGCTGAGTCACTATTAATAGGTTTTTCTTTCTTTCTTTCTTTCTTTCTTTTTTTTTTTTAAATTTTGTGTTGCAGGTCGGATCATGCTAAAAGGAGATAATATTACCCTGCTCCAAAGTGTCTCCAACTAGAAATAATCAATGAAGTGAGAAATGCTTGAGAAGGCCATGTAGTTTTGGGTTTTTTGAGATGTTCTTTGTTGGGATGTATTTCTAAAACATTTTGTTTGTATTGTTTTGATTATCTTTATGTTACTACCAGAGGACAATAAATGCTGTGGTATTGTTTTTATTTAAAAATTTACATTTTTTTCTTCTGTCCAGTGATAGAGACTTTTCACTCAGTGGGAGCTAAGTTTTCTGGAGGGTGGCCTTTGCTCTGGGCATTTGTTTTTTTCCAGAGCTTGGATGTATAGATTCTTAAGGCAGAGAGTGGGAGTTCTACCTGACAGGTAAGCCCCTGACACTGCGTGGTAGGGAAGAGGAGGTTACTGTGCTAATGTGTGTCTTCAGCAGCAGGCCTCATTCCGGCTGCTGGGACACAAGAGCTCCTGCCCACAGTAGGCTGGGCATGCTGGAACAGCTTCCGTATCTGCGTAGCACTCTCACGGTCACTCTGTGAGGTCTCTGTGTCTTCTTGTACCACTAAGATCACAATGTGAGAAGTGTTTGGGTATAAGAAAAGAATAAAGTGCCCTAAAAGTACATGTAAAATGAGTCTGTTAACAGTTACCAGGACAGAGACTTGGCGAGATCAGTAACCTGGAAAAGAACACAAGCAGCGCTGCTGAGTTGTTGGGCAGAATGGTGGTGTGTCAGTTGGACCAACACCTGCCTCTTGATGTTGGTGCCTCCCCCTGGTAATTGCTTAAGTCCAAACTGAATTATGTGGACAAATCTTTTACTCCCCCAGTACCTTAGGATGGTTCTAGTTTGGGGCGCCTGGCTGGCTCAGTCAGTAGAACGTGTTACTCTTGATCGTGGGGTCATGAGTTTGAGCCCCATGTTGGGTGTAAGGATTACTTAAATAAACTTAAAGATCTCAGGGGATTTCTAGTTTGAATTCTGATAAGTGATTATGGAGCTTCTGCTGTTACAGAGGTACCAAATCTAATGCAGTGAAACAGACTGCCAAACAAATAGCTTCAGTTCCGTGTGCTAAGTGCTATTTAAATTAGAACTTGGAAGGCGAATAAGGCCTGCCTTAGATTTTGGTGATGAGCGTTGTTTTTTTTTTGTTTTTTTTTTTAAGATTTTATTTATTTATTTGTAAGAGAGAGAAAGAGTCCAGGCAGGCAGAGTGGCAGCAGAGGCAGAAGCAGGCTCCCTGCCGAGCAAGGAGCCTGATGTGGGACTCAACCCCAGGATGCCGGGATCATGACCTGAGCGGAAGGCAGCCACTTAACCAACTGAGCCACCCAGGCGTCCCAGTGATGGGCATTCTTAAGGGTGGGTGAAGAGGGAACAAGAAGTCTGTTCTAGTTCCTGCTTTTCCAAGGGCCTGTGAAGGAGATGGAGTACTTTCATTTAAACTAAAAGGGGCACCTGGGTGGCTCAGTGGGTTAAAGCCTCTGGCTTCGGCTCAGGTCATGATCCCAGGGTCCTGGGATCGAGCCCCACTCCCTGCTGAGCAGGGAGCCTGCTTCCCCCTCTCTCTGCCTGCCTTTCTGCCTACTTGTGATCTCTGTCAAATAAATAAATAAAATCTTTTTTAAAAAATTTAAATTTAAACTAAGTAAAAGAAACCCTTCAAGAGATAGAGCAGGTTTGTAGGTAAGTGTAGAAATTAATGCAGCTCAGAAGTTGGCATTCTAGTGGTTCCTCTACTGTTTGAACCTGTGCCTTTTTGGGCACATTTTGAAATAAAGGGCTACTTTAGCTCTTTTAACATAGTTAAGTTTGAAATGCATTGAACCTGCGACAGCATGCAAAGAAAACCTTGGGCAGCAGAGGGAGTTGCAGCCTTGGGACTGCTTTAGTCTTTCTAGTAAAAGGCTTTCCAGAGCAAAGACCTCCCTGCAGTTTTCTTGGCACCAAAATAGCTGGGAAGAAGGATAAAAGCCGGAGCAGTATAATCCCTAAGAAAACCTGCTGGCTGCTTTTCCATTTCCCTGTGTGGCCTTTCTGACCTGGCTGCCCCGTGTAAGCAAAGCTGTGCCTGCTGTGGCTTATTCTGAATGGATCAAGACATGGAAGGTTCTATTTTTGACAGAGCAAACGATGATAGAAATAAGGTACCACTGAACTCTTACAATTGAGCTCTGTATTTAGAAATCTCTGCTTGCTTTCCTGCCTTACTGGAGCCTGTGGTGTTTGCTTTTTAAGTTGTACTTTTCCACAATCTGTAGATCTTTCTTCCAACCAGAATTTGTATTATAGGAGGCGTTGCTCTCTGCTTCATTAAGGTTATTAAAACATGCTGCTGGGAAGCTGCTCTTGTTGGCAGCCCTTGGTATGTGAGCAATTATTTTTCTGGAATGGCTGTTGGTTTCTGAGGGGGTCTTGCTAACCACCCACTAACTCTTGTAACATTCTTGAAGTGGGGGTGGAAGGAGAATAAGGCTCTGAAAAAGTTAAGTACTGTTGCAGGCCTTGTGTTTTATTAGTAGTAGGTAGGGGAGAAGAAGGGTAAAAATAGTTTGAAAACCCTGGGATTTTTGTATTTGCAGGCACTAGCTATTGTCATTGTATCAGGTTTGTCAGTTCCAGGATTAGAGAGTGGATCTTTGTCTAATTTGGATTTAGGCATTATTGGTTAGTAAGTATCATGGGCAGTTCCTGGGGTAAACCTGATGGCAGCATCTCCTGTTAACTGCGTGACACCAGGAGTTTCTCCTTAATTAATCACTCTTTTTAGAACGAATCATAACCTACTCATGGTGTGCTTTCGTGAGGAGATCTGGGTGGTAACTTTTTCCAAAGTGGCATTAGAACTTGTCTATTGTACCTAGAGTTTAATTTAAATTTTATCCACTCAGTTTTTTTTTTTTTTTTTAAGATTTTTATTTATTTATTTATTTGACAGAGAGAAATCACAAGTAGATGGAGAGGCAGGCAGAGAGAGAGAGAGGAAAGCAGGCTCCCCGCTGAGCAGAGAGCCCGATGCGGGACTCTATCCCAGGATCCTGAGATCATGACCTGAGCCGAAGGCAGCGGCTTAACCCACTGAGCCACCCAGGCGCCCCATATCCACTAAATTTTTTAAAAATTGAATTAAAAAATCTTAGCATGGTGTATGCTTTCTTTCCCTTTTTTTTTTTTTTTTTTTTTTTTTAAGATTTATTTAAAGAGAGAATAAAAATGGGAAGAGAGGGGAGAGAGAGTGAATCTCAAACAGAATCCCCACTGAGTGTGGAGCCAACCCATGAGATCCTGACCTGAGCCAAAAGCTTGAGTCAGACGCTTTAACTATCTGAGCCACCCAGGCACCCCACTTAGAGCATATTTATAATTAAATGCTAGTAGTACAGAAAGATCTGAAGTAAAGAAAAAAGTCCTTTCCTTTCCCATTAGTATTCTCCATACATAACTACTGTTAGGAGTTAGGTGGTTATTTCTAAGCTCTTTACAGGTACATATAATTTGGTTTGTTATCAATTTGATATTTTTATTTAAAATTTTTAAAATTTCAGTTTTTGGTAAAATCGTACAGCTCAGTAATGTTAAGTACATTCACATTGTTGTGTAAACATTCGCATTGTTGTGCTAGTGTCTCTTGCACTTTTTTATCTTGCAAAATTGAAACTGCCCATTCAACAACTTCCATCCTCCACCTCCCCAACCCTTTGCAAACATTCTGTTTTCTGTTCCTGTGAATTTGACTAATCCAGATGCCTCATAGAAATGGAGCCTGCTCAGTGGGTTAAGCCGCTGCCTTCAGCTCAGGTCATGATCTCAGGGTCCTGGGATTGAGTCCAGCATCAGGCTCTCTGCTGAGCAGGGAGCCTGCTTCCCTTTCCTCTCTCTCTGCCTGCCTCTCGGCCTACTTGTGATCTCTCTCTCTCTCTCTGTCAAATAAATAAATAAATAAAATCTTTAAAAAAAGAAATGGAGCCGGGTAGTATTTGTCTTTGTGATGGGCTGTTTTCACTTCGCATAATGTTTTCGTGGTCCATCCATGTAGTAGACTGTGTTATAATTTCCTTCCTCTCTTTTTAAGGCCAAATAATATTATATGTTTATACACCACATTTTTAGCTTTGAACTGTCAGTAAATATTTGGGTTACTTTCACCTTTTGGCTATCATGAGTAATGCTACACTTGAAGAGCCTGTTGGCAGCTCTTTTGAATATATCCCCAAATGGTTTTTGTTTTGTTTTGTTTTGTTTTTAAGAGGTTGGGGACAGGTAGAGAGAGAATCTGAAGCAGGTTCTAGGCCCAGTGCGGAGCCAGACATGGCACTCAGTCTCACCCCTGAGACCACGACCTGAGCAGAAATAACTCGGACGCCTAACTGGAGCCACCAGGCAGCTGACTCAAAACGGTTTTTCTTGAGGAACGGTCTTAGCGTTACTCTTAACCCGACTTTTTAATTTTTTTTTGAGAGCATATACCTGAAGTCTTTGAAGAACCGCATAGAGTTTGCACAGCAGCTACACCATTTTACATTCTCATCAGTAGTGCGCAAGGCTTCCAGTTTCTCTATGTCCTTGGCAAAACTTAAAGTAGAAACTATCTCAGTGGTTGTGAGGTGATCCCTCGTTGTGGTTTTAATTTGCATTCCCATAATGATTGGTGGCGCTAGCCTCTTGATGTTTATTGGTCATTTATCTTCTTTGAGGAAATGTCTTTTGTAAGTCCTTTGCCCATTTTTAAACAGGTTACTTTTTGGTTGTTGAGCTGAAGGAGTTTTTACATAGTCTGGATATTAACCCCTTATCAGATAAACTATTCATAAATATCTTCTCCCATTCTGTAGGTTGTTTTTTTTGCTCTGTTGATTGTTTTGATGGACATCCATTTTTAATTTTGATGTAACCTAGCTTATCTATTTTTACTTTTGTTGCCTGTGCTTTTGGTGTCATAGGTAAGTTTTACTTATTTTTGTATGTATACTCCCTGAAGCTTGACTCTTACCAACAAAACTTGGACATATTTCTGTGTTAAACAGCTGTGATGTATTCCATTGATGGGCCTCTCAATTTAAGTAATCACCTGTGTTAGTGGATATTTTAGGCTGTTCCAGATTTTTGCTGTTAATTAGAATTTTCTAAGAACATCTTCATACCTGTTTTTGTCCGCTCGTATATTTCTATGAGTTGAATTCTTAGAGGTGTAAGTGCAGGATCAAAAGATACACACATTAAAAATAATTCTATAGGAAAAAAGTAATTCTGTACGTACTTCTAAAGTGCCCTCCATAGTAACATGAGAAAATTGTTTTCCTCATGCCAGCCAACCATCAAGCAGCAGTCTGAATGAAACTCACCAGCTTACTATGAGACTATTATGAAGTCATAACTGCCAGCATCCTAAGGATGTCAGAGTAGGAAAATGGAAAAAAAATTGGTCTTTGATGATTTTTGAGCCACCGAATTAATCACCTGGAACTTGCCTAGTACCAAACGTGTTAAGTGAGAGAATAAATCCTGGTTGGTGTTCTGTTCATTAAAACAAACAAACAAAAAAGAACATTATAAATGAGAAGAATGTCAGAACAGGGCCACCTGTTTTTGGAAGGGGATCAGTTGTTCCAGAATTCTTAAATGCCATGGTTGAGAAAATTGGCAACTGAAGTGATGTTCTTGGACCACATAGGGGAATACAAATGAAGTGATGTGACTGGTTTTATTCTATAAAGCAGTAATCTTTACCTCCCTAGTTATGAAAATAATTCCTGAGAAAGATGATCTTGGATCATCATTCCATGTCCATAGAAACTGCTGTCCCTTGAGTATTAACAGATTAGCCACATCCCCAGGGCCACCCTGAGTTAGAGATGTTTTGCTGGGCTAGGAAATTGCAGAGGAGACTTGGGGAAGATAAATGAGTGCCTCTTCCTGGTGGACTATGTTGCTTAACCAGAGAGAAGGTAGATGGTGTGAATAGAGGGGGGAGGGAGTATTTTGCCCAAAAAAGCAGCCTTTAGATCCTGCCTGATAAGATACTCTGTAAGGTGTTTCTTACCTTCCAACAGTGTCTGCATTTATTGAATGTTATATGCTAAACAGTGAAGAATATAAAATTTAGTCCTTGTCTTTGGAGATTTGGGGAGGCAGTAAAGTATAGAAGGAAAGATGGTCTTGGGGGTTCACATACCTGGGTTTAAATCCCAACTTTAGAATTAACCAAACCTCTCAACCTCAGTTTCATAGTGTTGGAATGATTTAATGAGATAATACATAAAAAGTGCTGTTTCAGGCCTCAGGAATGCACAGGAAGTATTATTTGTCTAGTTCCAAATTAGGATAATTTATAGTTTAAAAGCTCTGTTTAGGAATATGTGTGGAGGGGTGCCCGGGTGGCCCAGTTGGTTAATCTGCATTCAGCTCACATGATGATCCTGGAGTCCTGGGATTGAGTCTGGCATCAGGCTCCCTGTTGCTTATGATGTCTCTCTCATGCTGTCTCACTCGTACTCTCTCTTAAATAAATAAAATCTTTTTATTAATAAAAGGAATATGTGGAGAAGAGGTAAACTCGTTTGACGTTAAGCAAAACATTACAAATTTGGGGAATCTCTTGTGCGCTTTTCTAGTCAAGCTTATTGAGGTATAATTTATAGATACTAAAATTCACACTTTACACCTGTATACTTAGATGACATCCGACAAATATATTCAGTCATATAGCCACTAACATAAACTCAATCCACATATCCATCACAGGTTCTTTCATAGTCAATCCACTTCACTAACCCTAGTTCCTGGCAAGTGCAGATCTGATTTCTGACCTTATAGTTAAGCCTTTTTCAGAATGTCCTGTAAATGGAATCTTACAATATGTACTTACTTGTGCCTGACTTTTTTCATGTACTATGATGCTTTGGAGGCACCTGGGTGACTCAGTTGGCTAAGCGTCTAGCTTTTGATTTTGGCTAAGGTAATAGATGGTGGTAAGATGGAGCCCTGTGTTGGACGTTGAGGCTACCTAAGATTCTCTTTTTCCGTTCCCCCTGCTATCTGTCTTGCTCTCTCTTAAAGAAAAAAAAAAAAGTGAGGGCGCCTGGGTGGCTCAGTGGGTGAGGCCGCTGCCTTTTCCTCAGGTCATGATCTCAGGGTCCTGGGATCGAGTCCCGTATCGGGCTCTCTGCTCAGCAGGGGGCCTGCTTCCCTTCCTCTCTCTCTGCCTGCCTCTCTGCCTACTTGTGATCTCTCTCTGTCAAATAAATAAATAGAATCTTTTAAAAAGAAGAAAAAAGTGAGATTCATGTTCCATGTATCAGTATTTTGTTCTTTTTTATTACTGAGTAGTATTCTATTGTATGGATATACCACAGTTTATCTGTGAGCTAGTTAATGGACTTTTGGGTTATTTCCAGGTTTTGTCACTTATGCACTAATATAAAGCTCATGTGCAGGCCCATTTTAAGAATTGGGATTACCAGGGCACCTGGGTGGCTCAGTTGATTGAGCATCTGCCTTTGGCTCAGGTCATGATCTCAGGGTTCTAGGATCGAGCCTTACATCAGGCTGTCTGCTCAGCAAAGAGTTTGCCTTGCCCTCTCTGTGCTCTCCCTCTTCCTCTCCAATAAATAAAATCTATTTTTAAAAATTGAATTGTCATTTTTCCTTTTCTTTTTTGGGGAGAGCTTGTATTCTGCATTTTTAAAAAATCCTTATTAGGGGTTTTGTGAATATTTTCTACCACTCTGTGCCTTGTGTTTTCACTTCTGTACAGTGGTTTTTTTGTTTTGGGGTTTTTTTGCTTTGCAAAAATCTTATATTCTTGGTTTTTTGTTTTTTAAAGATTTTATTTATTTATTCGACAGGTCACAAGCAGGCAGAGAGATGGGCAGAGAGAGTAAGGGAAGCAGGCTCCCTGCTGAGCAGAGAGCTCAGCAAGCTCGGGGCTTGATCCCAGGACCCTGAGATCATGACCTGACCTGAAGGCAGAGGCTTTAACCCACTGAGCCACCCAGGTGCCCCAATCTTGTATTCTTGTGACATGCTATGTGGGGCCAGATGTTGAGCAAAAATTTAAGTTCCTGCCAGTAAAGAGCTTAAATTTTCCAGTCCAAAAGATGCTGAAGTAGGAGAAGGGGATTAAGTGGTACAAACTTCCAGTTAAACATAAGTAAGTCATGGGGATGTAATCTCTACAGTGTTGTTGTTTTTTTTAATTTCATTTTTTTTTCATTTTTTTTAAATTTTTCAAAAAAGATTTTATTTATTTAAATTAGGGAGAGTGAGAGTGAGCACACTTGAGTGGCAGAGGTGCAGAAGGGGAGGGAGAGAGATAAACTGACTGTACTGAGCCCCAAGCCCTGGAGGCTAGCTCTCATAACCCTGAGAACAAGACCTGAACCAAAATCGAGAGTTGGATGCCCAACCGACTGCACCAACCAGACGCCCCTCAAAGTTCTCATTTATCACATTTTTCTTTCTTTCTTTTTTTTTTTTTTTTTTAGATTTTATTTATTTATTTGACACACAGAGATCACAAGTAGACAGAGAGGCAGGCACAGAGAGAGGAGGAAGCAGGTTCCCCGAGGAGCAGGGAGCCTGATGTGGGGCTTGATCCCAGGACCCTGAGACCATGACCCCAGCCGAAGGCCGAGGCTTTAACCCACTGAGCCACCCAGGCGCCCCATCACATTGTTCTTTGATGACTCATGCTTTTTGTGTCTTAAGAATTCTTTGTCAAACCAAAGATAGCAAAGCTTTTTTTCTTTTTCTTTTTTTTTTAGATTTTTATTTATTTATTTGACAGAGATCACAAGTAGGCAGAGAGGCAGGCAGAGAAGAAGGGAAGCAGGCTCCCTGCTGAGCAGGGAGCCCTATGCGGGGCTCGATCCCATGACCTGAGCCGAGGGCAGAGACTTTAACCCACTGAGCCACCCAGGCACCCACAAAGCTTTTTTTCTGATGCCTCTAGAATTCATAGATAATTACATCCAGAGTTAATTTTATGTATGATGTAAGATACAGATTTTGAGGGGAGATTTTGTTTTTGCTGAGGGATGACCAGTATTCCCATATAGTTTGAGCACTTAACTATCTGTGTGGGTTGCTTTTTCTGGGATCCTACTTTATTCCATTGTTCATTAGGTCTATCATTTCACTAGTTCCACATTGTCTCTATTACTGTAGCTTTATAGTAAGCTTTGAAATAAGCTGTATTCTTCCTTTTCAAACTAGTTTATATATTTTAGGGCCTTTGTTTTTTCATATAGATTGTATTTTTTTTCCCAAAGATTTTTATTTATTTGACAGAGATCACAAGTAGGCAGAGAAGCAGGCAGAGAGAGAGGGGAGAAGCAGGCTTTCCGCTGAGCAGAGAGCCTGACTCGGGGCTCGATCCCAGGACCGAGATCTTGACCTGAGCTGAAGGCAGAGGCCCAACCCACTGAGCCAGCCAGGTGCCCTGTATTTATTTATTTTCATACAGATTTTAGAATCAGCTTGTCAACTTCTACCAAAAAGACGCTGGGGTTTTGGTTGAGCTTGCTTGACTCTTGTTTATTGTATGAAGAGCTGACATCTCTATCTTCAATTGATGAACATGGGATATCTGTTCATCAGACTAGTTTTCCTTTTACTTCTCTCATCGGTGTTTTCAGTTTTTCTTAGCATATAATTTCTAACACATTTTGTTAGATTTATCCCTTTCTGAGTATGTCGTGTTTTTTTTTTATGCTATTGTAAATGGTACTGGTTTTTTTTTTCTATTTGATTTCCAGTTGTTTATATTTACTATATAGAAATACAGCAGAATTTTATAAATTGACCCTCTGTCATGTGACCTTGCTAAACTCAATTATTCTTGTAGTGTGTTTTGTGGATTGCACGGAATCTTTTATATAGCTGATCATTTTGTCTGAAAAAAAGTGAGGAAGCAAGAAATTTTTAAAATGCAAATGAAAATAGTTTTATTTCTTCCTTTCCAGACTAAGCCTTTTATTTCTTTTTCTTACCTTACTTTAGTGGCTAGGAATACTCTAGTATGAGTGGTGGGAGACAGTCTGTTGTTCCTGATATTGGGGGATCTTAGGGAGAAAACATACTATTAAGTATGATATAGATATAACGTTTTGTACATATATCTTTACTGGATTAAGTTCCCTTCAAGTCTAATTTCCTTTGAGTTTTTATCTTGAGTGATGTTGAATTTTGTTACCCCCTTTTCTCTATTGAGATCATACAATTTTTCTGTTCAAGTCTGATAAGATAAATTGCATCAACTGCTTCCAATAAACTGACATTGCATTTCTGAAATAAATACTTTGGTCATAGTTTATTATCTGTTTTTTATATTTTTTTTTTTAAGATTTTATTTATTTATTTGAGAGAGAGAGACAGTGAGAGAGAGCATGAGCGAGGAGAAGGTCAGAGAGCGAAGCAGACTCCCCATGGAGCTGGGAGCCTGATGTGGGACTCGATCCCGGGACTCCAGGATCACGCCCTGAGCCGAAGGCAGTCGTCCAACCAACTGAGCCACCCAGGCGTCCCTGTTTTTTATATTGTTAAATCACTTGTTTAATGTGTTCATTAGGATGTTGTTCTGTAGTTTTCTTGCAGTGTTTTTGTCTGGTTTTAATATCAATGTAGTAATTTCCTAAGAGTTGAGAAGTCTTCTCACATCTTTTATTTTTTAGAAGAGTTCTATAGGATTGATATAGTTCCCTCCTTAAATGTTTAGTATGTTTCACCTGTGAAGCCATCTGATCTGGAAGGTTCCTATACACTCCCCCCCCAGTTTGGAAATCTTTTTCATATGACCCACCTTAAGGAATCTACAGACTTGCTTAGGGCACTGTGTTACAAATAAATACAACAAGAGAAAATAGTATAGGCATATATAAATAATAATGAATAAGTGTTATAAAAAAATGCAGAGGGTATGGGGCACTTGGCTGCCTCAGTCAGTAGAATATGCAACTCTTTATCTCAGGTCATGAGTTTGAGCCCCATGTTGGGAGTAGTTTACTTAAAAAATGCAGCAGTGCCGGGGTGTCTCAGTCGAGCATCTGACTCTTGATGTCAGCCCAGATCTTAGTCTTAGAGTCATGAATTTGGACCCCACATTGGGCACCATGCTGGGCATGGAGTCTACCTTTAAAAAAAATGCAGAGGGGTGACTGGAGCACAATGTGAACAAGACGTTGTATGATAGAAGTTGATGACTTCAGCATTTCAGTGTTTGTTTCTTTTAGACCAGACTTAACCTCCCAGGATTCCCTCCTAAGAATACTTCTCTGTAGTCAAAACAGTTAGCTCTCCATTCCTTATGGCCAGCTACCTCTCTATAGCTTGTTTGTGTGGCAGAATGTTTTTACTCCTAACTCCTAATTCAATTACTGAAACCGATCAAGGACTATTCAGGTTAACTACACTTACTGACCTTTGGGAGTTCTGGGGGGTTTTTTTTAAGGAATTTTTCCATTTCATCTAAGCTATCAAATTTCTTGACATAAAGTTGTACGTATTTCCTTTTTCTTCTAATGCCTATAGGATCCATAGAGATGCCTTCTCTCTCATTCTTAATATTAGTAATTCGCATCTTCTCTATTTTTTCCTTGATCAGTCTGATTAGAAATATATTTATTGAATTTCTCAAAGAACCAGCCTTTTATTTCATTAATCTCTCATTTTACTATTTTCAATTTCATCAATTTCTGCTTTATTATTTTCTTCTGTCTGCTTGCTTCAAGTTTAGTTTGATCTCTTCATAGTTTTTTAGGGTAGAATCTTAGATTATTGGTACAAAACATTTATTTGTTAATGTAAGCATCTTACCATGTCTCACAAATTTCAGTAATGTATTTTCATTTAGCTCAAAATATTTTCAGTTTCTTTTAAATTTCTCTTTCATATATGAATTATTTAAAAGTGTGTTAATTTCCAAATATTTAAGGATTGTTCACCTGTCCTCCTGTTACTGTTTTCTAGTATAATTCTGTTGTGTTTAGATAATTTACTGTATCTTATTTCAATTACCCTAAAGTTGTTAGGTTTCTTTGGTAACCCACAACATGATCTATCTTGGTGACTATTCCACATACTCTTAAAAAGAATGTGTATTGGTGGGATGCTTGGCTGGCTCAGTCAGTAGGGTGTGCCACTCTCGATCTCGGAGTTGTGAGTTCAAGCCCCATATTAGGCATAGAGCTCACACACACACAAAAAAAAATGTGTACTGCTGTTGGGGAAAATGAAAATTTTCTATAAATATTAGGTCATATTGGTTAATAGTATTGTTCATGTCCTCGCTGTCATTATTAATTATCTGCCTAGTCATTCCCTCCATTACTGAGCAAAGCAGGTTTATTATAGATATCATACAGTTGAGGTCCAATCTGACAGTCTCTGTTTTTTAATTTGGGTGTTTAAATCATTTACCTTTATAATAATTATTCATATGGTTGGTTGAAATCTGCCATCGGATGAGAGACTGTTCTTCATAAGTCTCTTGCATTTCTGTATGTGATGCAAGCAGGGTACTGACTATCCTTTGTTTCTATCTTATCACGGATGTTTATTTAGCAAACTGCCTTGGAAGATAGATCATATCTCCCTCTAGAGTAAGGAACAGGCGTGCTTATTGTCCACATAAAAAAAAAAATTATTTCCCCAGATACCTGGTTTTTCTGCAGTAACACAGCGCATTACATGTGTCAGTATCATATGGCCCTAGCTGCATTGCTCTTTGGGAATTGCAGTTTGGGGAATTGGTACAAAATGCTGGTATTCTGGATACTGCTGTTGCTGTGAGTGATCACCTGCCCTCTGTGATTCAAATGTCTCTTGTGTCCTACCAAAATCCATGAAGTTGTGTGAGTCTAACTTGTTAGCTTGCAAGTAGGGTGAAATTTCAGATACTTCGCAATTCTTAAATCTATCTTATTTGTTTTCTGTTTGTCCTATCTCTTTTCTTTTTGTCTATGTTTCTATCTTTTGGATTACTTTTATGATTCCATTTTATTTCTACTATTGGCACATTGGCCATACCCCATTAAAAAATTTTACATAGGGGTACCTGGGTGGTGCAGTGTAAGTGTCCATCTCCTCGTTTCAGCTCAGATTGTGATCTCAGGGTTGTGAGATTGAACCCCCCATCTGGCTTCACACTCAGTGCAGAGTCTGCTTGGGATTCTCTCACCCTTTTCCTCTGTCCCTCCCACTCGAGCACGCATGTGCAGGCACTCTCTTTTTCTCTCTCGCTATAAAATAAATCTCCTTTTTTAAAAATATTTATTTATTTATTTGACAGAGACAGGAAGAGCAGGAACAGAAGCAGAAGAAGTGGGAGAGGGAGAAGCAGGCTTCCCGCTGAGCAGGGAGCCTAATGGGGCTCCATCCCAGGACCCTGAGATCATGACCTGAGTCGAAGGCAGATGCTTAATGACTTGAGCTACCCAGGCACCCCCTCTATAAAATAAATCTTAAAACATTTTTTTACATTATTTCCTAGGGATTGCAATATACATCTTTAACTTACTATAGTTTATCATCAATAGTCTTTTATTGTTTCACATATGATGTAAGAACCTTATACCTCCAATTCCTCCCTCTTCTGTGCACTTTTTTCATACTTGTAGATGTGTTACAAACACTTAGCACATTGTTGTTTTTGTTTTTAAAGATTTTATTTATTTTTGTGAGAGAAAGCAGGAGCAGAGGGAGGGAAGAGGTAGAGGAAGAAGCTGATTCTCCACTGAGCAGGGAGCCCATCGAGGACCTCTGTCTCAGGAACCTGGAATCATGACCTGAGCCCAAGGCAGACGCTTAACCAACTGAGCCACCCAGGCGTCCCTGGAGTACATTGTCAATGTCACTCACCAGGGCTCACGTTGTATGACTGTTAGGAAGTTCCATCTTATCTCTCTCAGGAATTTTTTAAAATTTAATGTAAACTATTGGGTTAGAAATTGTTTTTAGGTTATTCTTTTTGAAAGAGGTGTGAGTTTTTTACTGAATAGAGCCTTTCTTGACTTTTACTTAATATCATTCCATACATAACCTTCCTACGTCCTCTTAGAGGAAACCCGAGTGCTGATTCCATTTCTGTAATAGACTGCCTTTTAAATTGTTGGCTAGGGTTCAATGTCAGGGAATTAGCAGGAAAGGCTGGAGGGAAGGTCAATAAGGGCATTTCCTTTTCTCCTCTTATTGTTAATTTCCTTCAGACAGTTAAAGAAGAAAAAATACTTTTCTGCTATGGTCTTTATACCTTGATTCAATTCTAGGGTGTTCCTTTTTTCCAGATTCTATTTTAAAAACCATTTATTATGACATTTGGAAGTTTTAAAATATCACCCATAATCTTGCTTCCTATAGTAGCCATTTCCTGCTGTCCTTTAGGCTTTGTACATAATATTCCATTGATTTAATAAATATAATTTATGAAATATTTCTTTATATAGTTTCAACTTTTTTATTATTATAAGTTATGCCACAGTGAACACCTTTCTTTATCTCTTCTGTCTCTCATAAAGATATATTTCTGGGTGGGCTTCTATATATTAAAACTATTAGCATTTTTCTAGTTCTCATTGTATATTGTAAAAGAAAGAGAGGAATATATTTGTAATAGAGTAAAGTAAGTAAGAGAGGAATATATTTGGAACATATATTCTTAGGGGAAGAACTTACAACTTCACCTAAGGAAAAGTTGAGTCAAATTAATTATAGACTTGTTGAGAGACCAGCTAATTGAGAGAGAGTAAAAGCGCATGCGCAAGCTCAAGGGTGGGGAATGAGGGTCAGAGGAAGAGGGAGGGATTTTTTTTCTTTTTAAGATTTTTATGTATTTGAGAGAGAGTGCGTGAGAGCACCAGCAGGGGTGTGGCAAGAGAGCAAGCAGGCTCCCAGCTTAGTGGGAGCCTATGCAGGGCTCAATCCCAGAACCCTGGTATCATGAACTGAACCGAAGGCAAACACTTAACTAGCTGAGCCACCCTGGTGCCCCAGAGAGAGAATATTAAGCAGGCTCTGTGCCCAGCATGGAGCCCTACATGGAACTGCATTTAACGACCCCGAGATCAAGACCTGAGCCAAAATCAGGAGTCGCACACCCAACCAACTGAGCCACCCAGGTGCCCCCATATTAACCATTTCTAAGTGAACGCTTTGATGATGTTAAATGCATTCACGATGTACAATCATCCTAATCATACATAACTCTTCATCATATTAAAGTAAAACTATATCCATTAAGCAATAACACCCACAGTCTTCTTCCCACCCCCCACCCCCACCTCTGGCAGTTCTGCTTCTTGTCTGTATGATTTTGACTAGTTTAAGTACCTCAGATAAGTGGCATCCTACAATAGTTGTCTTCTGACTGGCTTATTTCACTTAGTGGAACATCTTCAAGGTTGGTTCATGTTCTCCTGTGTCAAAATTTAATTCCTTTTTGTGGCTGAATATATTATTGTATGTATATACCATATTTTGCTTATTCATAGAGACACTTGGGTGTTCTAGCTGATTTTGAATAATATTCTGAACATGGTTGTACAAATATGTCTTCAAGACCCTAGATTCAGTTCTTTTGAGTATATACCCAGAGATGGAATTACTTGGTCATATGTAATTCCATTTTTGATTTTTTAAGTGGGTTTTTTTGTTTGTTTGTTTGGTTGGGTTTTTTGTACTCTCCATACCCAATGCAGTGCTCCAACTCCTGACGCTAAGATCAAGAGTCACACATCGCTTCTTGGCCTTTTGGCTAAGATAAGTGTAGATCAAGAGTCACATGTTCTTCCAACTGAGCCAGCCAAGTGCCCCTCTATTTTTAATTTTTTGAGGAACCACCATACTGTTTTCCACAGCAGCTGTACCATTTTACATTCTTATAAACAGTGTACAAAGGTTTCACTTTTTCCATGTCCTCACCAATATCTATTATTTTGGTTTTTTGTAGTAGCCATCCTAATGGTGTGAGGTAGTATCTCCTTGTAGTTTTGATTTGCATTTCCCAGCATCTTTTCATGTGCTTGTTGGTCATTTGTGGATCTTCAGAGAAATGTCTGTTCAGGTCCTTTGCCCATTTTTTAATCAAGTTGTTTGGTTTTTATTGTTGACTTTAGGAGTTCTGTGTATATTCTTGTGATCTCTCTCTGTCAAATATTGCATCAAAATAATGCAAATATTTTCTCCCATTCTGTGAACTCTTTTCACTCTGGATAATGTCTTTCAATGCCCAAAATTTTAAAATTTTCATCAAGTCAGGTTTATCTATTATTTTCTTTTCTTGCCTATGCCTTTGGTGTCATACCCAAGATAATTTTGCCAAATGCAATGGTACGCAGATTTTGTCCCATGTTTTCTTTTAAGAGTTTTATAGTTTGGGGCACCTGGGTGGCTCAGTGGGTTAAGCATCTGCCTTCAGCTCAGGCATTGTCCCAGGGTCCTGAGATTGACCCTAGCATCAGCCTCCCTACTCAGTGGACAGCCTGCTTCTCCTTCTCCCTCTGCCTGCTGTTCCCCCTACTTGTGCTCTCTCTCTGTGTCAAATAAAGAAACAAAATCTTTAAAAATAAATAAAAGAGGGACACTTGGGTGGTTCAGTTGGTTAAGCGGCTGCCTTTAGCTCAGGTCATGATCCCAGGGTCCTGGGACCGAGTCCCGCATTGGGCTTTTTCCTCAGCAGGGAGCCTGCTTCTCCCTCTGCTCTGCTTGCTGCTCCCCCTGCTTGTGCATCCTCTCTCTCTCTCTCTCTGACAAATAAATAAAATCTATAAATAAATAAATAAGAATTTTATAGTTTTAGGGTCACCTGGGTGGCTCACAGGTTAAGTGTCTGCCTTTGGCTCAGGAATTAAATTGAGTCTTCAAGTTTTTTGTTTTGTTTTGTTTTTTGTTTTTTTTAAGATTCCACCTATTTGACAAAGAGAGATCACAAATAGGCAGAGAGGCAGGCAGAGAGAGAGGGAGGAAGCAGGCTTTCCACTGAGCAAAGCCTGACATGGGGCTCGATCCCAGGATCCTGAGACCATGACCCGAGCCGAAGGCAGAGGCTTAACCCATTGAGCCACCCAGGCGTCCCAAGTTTTGTTTCTCTTTTCTGTACTCTTTGGCAATTCAGAGTCCTTTAAGATTCCATACAAACTTTAGGATAGGTTTTTTTTCTATTTCTGTAAAAAAAAATCAGGTTATTGCAAGAAATACATTGAATCTATAGATCACTTTGCATAGTTTTTTTTTTTTAAGATGTTATTTATTTATTTGACAATGAGAGAGAGAGCACAAGCAGGGGGAGTGGCAGAGGGAGAGGGAGAAACAGGCTCCCTGCTGAGCAAGGAACCTGATGTGGGGCTCCATCCCAGGACCCTGGAATCATGACCTGAGCCAGAGGCAGACGCTTAATCAACTGAGCCACCCAGGTACCCTGATCACTTTGTATAGTATTGACACCATAACAATATTGTCTTCCAATCAAGGAACATGGGGTATGTTTCCATTCATTTAATGTCTTCTTTAATTTTTTTAACTCAATGATTTGTAGTTTTCTTTTCTTTCCTTTTTTTTTTTTTTTTTTTAGAGATTTTATTTATTTATTTGACAGACAGAGATCACAAGTAGGCAGAGAGGCAGGCAGAGAGAGGGGAGAAGCAGGCTCCCTGCCTAGCAGAGAGCCCGGCGCAGGGCTCGATCCTAGGACCCTGAGATCATGACCTGAGCTGAAGGCAGAGGCTTAACCCACTGAGCCACCCAGGTGCCCCTGTAGTTTTCATTGTACATAAGTGTTTCACCTCCTTGGCTGGATTGATTTCTAAGTATTTTATACTTTTTTTTTTAGTATTTTATACTTTTTGATTCTGTTGTGAATGCAATTGTTCTTATGATTTTCTTCCCCACATTATTATTAGTATATGGAAATACAACAGATTTTTGTGTGTTTACTGTGTATCCTGCTACTTTGCTGAATTAAAGTATTTGTAAAAAAATTTTTGTAGATTCTTTAGGGTTTTCTACATGATATATCTGTAAAGATACATCTGTAAAGTGAGATAATTTTACTTCTTTCCAACTTGGATACCTTTTATACCTTTCTTGCCTAATTTCTCTAATTAGAACTGCCCACTGGGAGTCTGAGTGGCTCGGTTAAGTGTCTGACTCTTGGGGCACATGTGTGGCTTAGTGGGCTAAGCCTCTGCCTTCAGCTCAGGCCATGATCTCAGAGTCCTGGGATCAAACCCCACATTGGGCTCTCTGCTCAGTAGGGAGTCTGCTCCCCCCCACCTTTCTATCTGCCTCTCTACCTACTTGTTCTCTCTCTCGCTCTGTCAAATAAATAAATAAAAAATCTTTAAAAAAAATCTTTAAGTGTCTGACTCTTAATTTTGGCATAGGTAGGATTTCAAGGTTATTAAATCAAGCCCCCATCAGCTCTATGCTGGGTTTAGAGCCTTCTTAAGATTCTTTCTCTCTCTGCCCCTCCTCGCCCCCCAAAAGAACAGCCTAATACTATGTAGAATAAAAGGGAAGAAGGTGGATGTCATTGCCTTGTGCCTGACATTAGACAAAAAATTTTCAGTCTTTCGCTGTTGAATATGGTTCGCTGTGGGTTTTTTTAAAAATATGGCTTTTATTGCATTGAGGTCATTTTCTTCTATTCCTGATTGAGTGTTATAAGGAAAGGGTGTTGTATTTTGTCAAATGCTTATTCTGTATGAATTGAAATGATGTGGATGGGGTTTTTTCACTTCATTTTGTTAATGTGATGTATTACATTGATTACATTTGTATATTGAACCATCCTTGCTTTCCAGGAATAAATCCCACTTGGTGTTAGTGAGTAATGCTTTTAATATGCTGCTGAATTTGATTTGCTGGTATTTGTTTAGGATTTTTGCACTGGTGTTCATATGGGATATTGGTCTATAGTCTTTTTCTAGTGTCTTTGTTAGGCTTTGGTATCAGGATAATGCTGGTCTCATAGAATGATATGAGATATTATTTACATATATTATATAATATATGTATATAGTATTTTATTTTTTGCTGGAGGGAGAGTGTTTGAGAAGGATTGGTATTATTTTTCTAAATATCTTATAGAATTTACCAATGAAACCATCAGTTCCAGGAGTTTTCTTTGTTGGGGGAGTTTTAATTACTGATTCAATCTCTTTACCAGTTATAGTTCTGTTCAGATTTTCTACTTCTTTATGATTTAGTCTTGGTAGGTTTTGTGTTTCTAAGAGTGTGTCCATTTCATCTGGGTTATCTAATTTGTTGTCATATAGTGATTCATAGTACTCTATTATAATTATTTTCATTTCTGTTAAATCAGTAGTAATGTCTCCATTTCTCCTTTTAGTAATTTGAGTCTTTTCTTTTTTCCTTAGTCCATCTAACTAAAGGTTTATCAATTTTGTTGATATTTTTTCAAGGAAACGGCTTTCAGTTTTTATTGATTTTTTTTCCTCTGTTTTTTCTGTTCTCTTTTCATTCATCTCTTCTCTAATCTTTATTATTTTCTTCCTTCTGCTAACTCTGGGTTTAGTTTCTTCTTTTCTTGTTCCTTAATTATACAGTTAAGTTGCTGATTGGAGATTTTTTTTTATTGTAAGCCTTTATACCTGTAAATTTCCCTCCTTTTTTTTTTTTTTTAAGATACTTTATTTCTTTACTTGAGGTGGGGTGGGGAGAGCATGAGCCAGAGGGATAGGGAGAGGGAGATATAGATTCCTCACAGAGCAGGGAGCCTGATACAGGGCTCAATCCCAGGACCTAGAGATCATGACCCAAGCCGAAGGCAGATGTTTAACCAACTGAGGCACCCAGGTGCCCCTATAAATTTCCCTCTTAGTACTGCTTTCACTTCATCCCAGTTTAGCATGCTATTGGGGTTTTTTTTTTTCATTCATCTCTAAGTATTATCTATTTCCCTTGTCCTTTTGTCTTTTATCCATTGTTGTTTAAGATTTTGTTGTTTAATTTCTACAGGTTTGTGGATTTTCCAGTTTAACTTCTGTGTTATTTCTGACTTTATCTTGTGGTGGGAGAAGATACGTTGTGTACCTAAGTAGAATATGTATGCTCTGCTCTTGTTGGGTAGCATGTTCTGTATGTCTGTTAGATTTACTTGGTTTATTGTGTTAAGTCCTGTGTTTTCTTAGTTATCTGCCATCTGGTTGTTCTGTCCACTATTGAGAGTATTAAAGTCTCCAACTAATATTATAGAGCTCTCTGCTTTTCCCTTCACTTCAGTCTGGTTTTGCTTCATATGTTTTGCTAGTATGTTATTAGGTGCCTATATATTTCTAATTGTTGTATCTTGCTATGTAGTACTTTTTATTAATATGTATAATACCCTTTATTGTCTCTTGTAACGTTTTTGACTTAATGTTTATTTGTCTGATAGTTGTATATCTACCCCTTCTCTTTTTTTGTTATTACTTGCATAAGAATATCTTAAATCCTTTCACATTTAGTCTGTTTGTGTTTTGGGATCTAAAGTGAGTCTCTGGTAGACACATATTTTGGGTCATGTGTTTTTATCTGTTCTGCCAATCTTTGCTTTTTAAATTGGAGATTTTAATCTGTTTACATTTAATTACTGATAAGAAGGGACTTCAGTCATTTTGCTGTTAGTTTTCTGTAGGGATTATAGCTTTTTTGTCCTGCGTTGCCCTCATTACTGCCATTTATATTTTGTTGATTTTCTTTGGTAGTGAAATGTTTAAACTCATTTCTCATTTTCTTTTGTATGTTTTGTGTTAGATTTTCTGTGTGTGTGTGGGTTACTTGGTGATTAAATTGAACATCCTGTTGTTGCAACATTCTAATTTGAATTTATACTAGCTTAATTTCCGTAGCCTACAAAAACTCTGCTCCTTTACAACTTTGTCCCCACCCATTTCAATTGTTAATATCACAAAATTGAATCTTTATACATTGTGTGCACCCAAATGTAAACTAATAATTATTTTATTTATTTATTTTAAAGATTTTATTTATTTCACAGAGAGAGAGAGATCACCAGTAGGCAGAGAGGCAGGCAGAGAGAGAGGGGGGAGGGGAAGCAGGCTCCCCACTGAGCAGAGAGCCCAATGTGGGGCTCGATCCCAGGACCCTGAGATCATGACCTGAGCCAAAAGCAGAGGCTTAACCCACTGAGCCACCCAGGTGCCCCCTAATAATTATTTCAAATGTATTAGTCTCTTTAATGTAGAAAACAACATGTGGATTTATAAGCCAAAGTTACAATAATAGTAGTGTTTAGACTAATAATTTTTTAAATATATTAGTCTCAGATCATGTGGAAAACAAAAAGTGGAGTTACAAACTTGTCAGGATAATACTAGTTTTTTGTTTTTGTTTTTTAAGATTTCTTTATTTATGGGGCATCTTGGGTGGCTCAGGCAGTAAGCTTCTGCCTTTGGCTCAGGTCATGATCCCAGGGGTCCTCAGATCAAGCCCCATGTCAGACTCCCTTACTCAGTGGGGCACCTGCTTCTCCCTCTCCTACTCCCCTTACTTGTGTTCCCTCTCTCACTGTCTCTCTCTCTCTGTCAGAAAAATAAAATTTTTAAAAAGATTTATTTACCTGAGAGAGAGTGTGCATGGTGGGGAGGAGTAGGGGGAAGACTCCCTGCTGATCACAGAGACCAAAGTGGGGTTTAATCTCACTACCCTGAGATCATGACCTGAGCCAAAACCAAGAGTCAAACATTTAGGGGTACCTGGGTGACTCTGTCTTTCAAGCATCTGCCTTTGACTCAGATCATGAACTTAGGGTCCTGGGATCAAGCCCTATGTGGGGCTCCCTGCTCAGTGGGGAGTCTGCTTCCCCATCTCCCAATACCCCTACTCCCCACATTCATGCTCTCTCTCTCTCTCTCACTCTCAAACAAATAAGTAAAATCTTTAAAGAAAAAAAAGGGGGCACCTAGGTGGCTCAGTCATTAAGCATCTGCCTTCTGCTCAGGTCCTGGTCCCAGAGTCCTGGGATTGAGCCCCATATTGAGCTCCCTGCTCAGTGGGAAGCCTGCTTCTCCTTCTCCCACTCCCCCTGCTCATGTTCCCTCTCTCGCTGTGTCTCTGTCAAATAAATAAATAAAATCTTTTAAAAAAAAGTGTCTGACATTTAACCAACTGAGCCACTGAGGCACCCCAATCCTAGCTTTCATAGTTTTCCATGCATTAATTTTTGTCGAGATCTTTATTTCTTCATATGGATTTCAGTTACTGCCTAGTATCCTTTCATAGGAACCTTGAGCATATCTTTCAGAGCAAACCTAGTGATAAGAACTCTCTCAGCTTCTTTTCTTTTTTTTTTCCAGCTTTTCTTTATATAGGAGTGTCTGAATTTCTCCCACACTTTTGAAGGATAGTTTTGTTAGACACAGGAATTTTCACTGATACTTTTTTCTTCTTTGAACACTGAATATGTCAGCCCACTACCTTCTAACTTCCAAAGTTCCGTAGAAATCTGCTCCTTTCTTATTTATATATGACAAGTCAATTTCCTCTAGTTCCTTTCAAGATTCTCTTTTTATCTTTGGCTTTCAAACATTTGATTATAATGCATCTCAGGGTTGATCTCTGTAAGTTCAACTTTATTGGAGATCATTGAGTTTCTTAGATGTTTATTTTCATTTCTTTCCTCAAATTCAGTGAGCTTTCAGCCATTATTATTTTTTCTTAAAGAATTTTTTTTTCTTAAAGAATGTATACATTTATTTGCCAGAGAGACAGAGTGAGCACAAGCAGGGGGACAAGTGTGTACAAGTCAGAGAGACGGAGAACCAGGGTCCCTGAGCAGGGAGGCCAACTCGGTGCTTGATCCCTAGGACCCCAGGATCATGACCTGAACTGAAGGCAGATACTTAACTGACTGAGCCACACCCAGGTGTCCTAACCATCATTTCTTCAGCTATTATCTCTGCCCCTTTCTCTCATCTCCCACAGTTTATATGTTGGTCCCCTTGGTATGTCCCACAGGTCCGTCAGGCTCTTCTTTTATATTTTTTTCTTGCTGTTCCTCAGTAATTTCCATTGTCCTGTCCTCAGATTAGCTAGTTTTTTGTTTGTTTGTTTGTTTTTGTTTTCTGCTGACTCAAATCTGCCTTTGAATCCCTCTGGCAAATTTTTCCTTTCAAGTATACCTTTTAGCTCCATAAGTTCTTTTTTTATTTCTTTTTAGGTTTCCTGTTGCTTTGTTCATACTTCATTATTTTCTTGACTTTGTTAAATCTCCCTTTGGTTTTTTGAACATTAAGAACAGTGTTCTAACATCTGGCTAGTAGATCTGTTGTTAGGTCTTTTTCTAGGACTGTTTCTATTGATGTAGTTTTTTCCTTTGAATGGGTGTTCTTGTTTCTTTGTGTGCCTCATGATTTTTTGTTGTTTTTGAAAATGACATTTAAATCTAATAATGTTATCTTGAGAAATCAAGTTCTCTCCTTCCCCAGAGTTTGCTGTCTTTAGAAATTATTTGAGTGGTTTGGGAGTTTTTTGGTTGGTTTCATTTTCATTGTTATGGACTGTCTCTGTGTCAAGGACCAGCCTGAGGTATAAACTTGAAGTCTACTCAAGTCAAGAAAAAATGACTGAAAATTTCCCAAATTTGATAACTATAAGCCCACAGATCCAAGAATCTCAATGTGTGCCAAACACAAAAAACATGAAGGGTACTAAACCAAAGCACATTTACTCAATTTCCTCAAGCCAGAGATTAAGAGAAAATACTGAAAGTAGTCAATGAAAAGATATATTATTTAAAAAAAGAAAAGAAAAGAAAGATATATTACATATAGAGAAACAACTATAAGGATGACAGCATATTTCTCATCAGATACAATGGAAGTATGAGGACTGTGGAATAACATCTTTAAAGGGGTGAAAGAGAGGCACCTGGGTGACTTGTTCTTTTAAGCATCTGACTTGAGGGGTGCCTGGGTGGCTCAGTGGGTTAAAGCCTCTGCCTTCAGCTCGGGTTGTGATCCCAGAGTCCTGGGATCGAGCCCCACATGGGGCTCTTTGCTCAGCAGGGAGCCTGCTTCCTCCTCTCTCCTCTGTGCCTGCCTCTCTGCCTACTTGTGATCTCTGTCTGTCAAATAAATAAATAAAATCTTTTTAAAAAATATTATAAAAAGCATCTGACTTGAGCTCAGGTCCTGGGATCGAGCCCCACATCCAGCTGCACACTCAGTGGTGATTCGGCTTCTCCCTATCCCTCTGCTTCTCACCATACTTGTGTTCACTCATTCTCTGTCTCTCATGTAAATAGTCTTTTAAAAATAAATAAAGTGGCAAAAGGAAAAAAAAAAAAGCTCGAATTCTGTATGCAGCAAAAATATTGTTCAAAAACAATGGTGAAAAAAAGACTATTTCAGACGCAGAAAAGTTCAAAGTATTCCTCACCAATAGACTCGTGCTATAAGAAGTGTTAAAGAAGGTCCTTCAGGGATAAAGGGAAAGACAGCAAATGGAATTATTCTGGAGCTATACAAAGGAATGAAGAGTAGAAGTTTCTTTACAAGATAGTTACTGCTTAAAGGAAAAACTATTAAAATTAAGCATGAGGGTTTTAATATATGTAGAATTAAAAACAACAATAGGACAAAGGCCAGGAAGGGAGGTAAAGGGAGTCTTACTATTGTAAGATTCTCACTCTCTATATATTAGTTGAATATAGAATGTAGTAATTTAAAGATTGGTGTATATGAAAGGCCTAAAGCAGTTACAAAATTTTTAAAACTGCTAAGACAACAGAGAAGTTATAATAGAATCATGAAACATTCTCAGTCTAAAAGAAGAGGAAGAAGGTAACAGAGGAGCTGAGATGAACTGAAGACATAGCAAGATGGTACATTCAAAGCCAATCATATCAATAATTAACACTTCATGAAAATTGTACAAACAGCCCAATTAGTGTCAGAGTGGATAAAAAAGCAAGATCCAGCTACATGCTGCTTACAAGAAAATGACTTTAATAAAAGCCACGTGGGTTAAGTGTAGAAGAAAAAAGAAGCCCTGTTGCCTCTATTATAAAGAAGGCTGGAGAGGCTGTATAAATAACAAGGTTGATTTTAGAACAAAGCCATTACCAGGGGAAAGATGGTCATTTCATGAAGATCACAGGGTCAATTTTTTTTAAATTTTAATATTTAAAACATGGGACTTGAGGGGCGCCTGGGTGGCTCAGTGGGTTAAGCCACTGCCTTCGGCTCCGGTCGTGATCTCAGAGTCCTGGGATCGAGTCCTGCATCGGGCTCTCTGCTCAGTAGGGAGCCTGCTTCCCTCTCTCTCTCTCTCTCTCTCTGCCTGCCTCTCCATCTACTTGTGATTTCTGTCAAATTAAATAAAATCTTTAAAAAAAAACAAAAAAACAAACAAACAATAAAAAACATGGGACTTGATCTCACAACCCTGAAGCCATGACCTCAAATCTAGAGTCAGATGCTTAACCAACTGAGCCACCCAGGCACCCCCAGAGGGTAAGTTCTATAAGAGGTCATAACAGGGCACCTGGGGAGCTCAGTTGGTTAAGCGACTGCCTTTGGCTCAGGTCATGATCCTGGAGTCCTGGGATCAAGTCCTGCATTGGGCTTCCTGCTCAGTAGGGAGTCTGCTACACCCTTTGACCTTCCCCTTCTCAGGCTTGCTCTCTCTCTCATTCTCTCTCAAGTAAGTAAAAGTCTTAATAAAGAAAGAGGTCATAACCCTCTTATATGTTTAACAGAGGTTCAAAATATATAAAGCAAAAACTGACAAAACTAAGGAGAAATGGATAATTTTCACAATTGTAGTTGAAATATCAGTACTTCTAAATAATTGATAAAATGTAGAAAACTAATACACCTGAAACTAATATGTTATAGTTCAATTACATCTTAGCTTATTTAAAAAGGCAATAAAAATTTTGAGCTACACTATCTATTTAATGTAATTGATATTTATATAGTACTTGACAGCAGCAGAAAATATTTTTTCAAGTGCACAAGGGACCTTTATCATATTTTGGTCAACAAGGCAAGTATCAATACATTTAAAAGGATTCAAAATCATACAAAGTATGTTCTTTGACAACAAATTAAATTAGGAATTGTTAGCAGGGGTGCCTAGGTGGCTCAGTGGGTTAAGCCTCTGCCTTCAGCTCAGGTCATGATCTCAGGGTCCTGGGAGCCCCACATCAGGCTCTCTGCTCAGCAGGGAGCCTACTTCCCCCTCTCTCTCACTGCCTGCCTCTCTGCCTACTTGTGATCTCTGTCAAATAAACAAAATCTTAAAAAAAAAAAAAAAAAAAGGAATTGTTAACAGAACAGTTTCTGGGAAATCTCCAAATAATGGGAACTAAATAACACATTTCTACATAGCTCATCAACAAAGAAACCAAAAGGGAAATTAGGACTTATTTTTAAAATGGAAAGTGAAAACAATATATCTGAATTTGAAGGATACAGCTAAAAGAAAAAATTTGTAGTGTAAATGCCTGTATTTGAAAAAAAGAAAGCTCTCAGGCCAATGACCTGAACTTCTACCTTTAACTAGAAAATAGAAAATAAATGAAACTCAAACAGAAAAAAGGAAATACAGAGAAGCACGGACATGAATGAAATTGGCAAACCTCTAACTGGACTGATAGAAAAAAAAGAGAGTTGGCAAAATTAATACCAGAAATGACAGGTGATACAATTACAAATACATATATTAAAGAGATACTATTATGAATAAATTTAATAATTTAGATGAAATGGACAAATACCTTTATAGAGAAACCTGCCAAACTCACTCAAGAAGAAATAGGATGGGTTACTTGTTATAGTAATTATTTCCCAGTATATATAAATATCAAATCATGTTGTACTCCTATATCAATTATATTTCAATTTGTTTTATTGATAAAAAGAGGAAAAACTAGGTAACTTCATTATCTCTATAAATTAAAGAGTTTGGAGTTGTAATTAGACAACCCACAAAGAAAATACCAGACCCAGATGGCATTTCTAGTACTTTCTACCATATATTTAAGAAAGGAAAAAATTCCAATTCCTTACAAAGTCCTCCAGAAAACCAGAGATTGAAACACTCCCTTACTCTAGGAAGCCAATTAGTATAATTCTCCACATTAACAGACTATAAAAGAAAAAGCATTATCTTCTCAGTATTTGCACACACACACACACAAATGACAAAATTGTAACGTCCATTCCTGAATAACTCTCAATGAATTAGCAAACGTCGCTTATACACCAAACATGTTTAATGTTGAAAGACCGCACTTGCCCTGTACCATCAGGAAGAAGGCCGTACTCTCAACTCTGTTTTCACCGAAGTTCAACATTATACTGAATGTTCTTCCAGTACAGTGAGGCAAGAAAAAGAAATAACCAGCCAAGATAGAGTAATAGGAAATGGATTTTCCCTCCTACCTGTAACTGAAAAACAAGACTAAATATATAAAACAATGGTTTTCAAGACATTGGACATCAGACAACTAAGTATAGCAATGCTTGGTTAATAGGAAACAAATACAGCCCTACAGTTGGCCTTGCTTACTGCCTGAATTTGGTTGCCAGGGTGTAGGAAGGCAGAACCCAGGTGTGATCTAGACATCTCCCTGTATTAAAGGAAGAGGAAGTTGGGGACACCTGGGTGACTCAGTCAGTTAAGCAACTGCCTTCGATTCAGGTCATGATTCCAGGGTCGTGGGATTGAGGCCCACATCAGGCTCTCTGCTCAGCAGGGAGCCTGCTTCTCCTTCTCCTACTGCTCCCCCTGCTTGGGCACTTGATCTCTCTCTCTCTCTCACTCTCTGGCAAATAAATAAAAGTTTTTTTAAAAAATAGAAAAAGGGGAAATTGGGTTATTGGCAGGCCAAGGCAACTGGCCTTCTCAGGGTAAAGTATCCTATAGGAGAAAGATGCATAGAGAGTCCTCAAGTCGGCAGTTTTCCTCAGCCAAGCACATGCATCTAAAGAAAAGAAAAGAAAAGAATTTCTAAGAGTTGGAAATAAGCAAAAGAAAGTACAGCTTGTCTTTTTAGCGTCTTACTGGAGCAGTGTTTTAACAGGCCCATCCAAGGTTTAGAACTTCTTTAGGATTACTGTTCCTGTGTCTAATTTACCATCTGTAGAGTCCAAACTCTGTGAAGTTACACATTAACTTGTAGATTTCTGTTCAGTAGAAAAAGGTTATAGTTTTATTGTCCTGAAACTCATTTACTAGTTTTGTATCTAATCTAGCATTCTTTTTTTAAAAAAAAAAATAATATACCTATAAATGCAGAGTTCCTCCAATACTTTTGGAACCAGCTTTGTTACCTTTGTATCTTTGGTTCCATCATTAATGAGTTAATATGTTTCTGACATGGCTTTATTCTTTTTTTCTCCCAAAGATTTTATTTGTTAGAGAGAGAGGGAGCAGGCGAGAAGCATAGGCAGAAGACAAGCAGACTCCTTGCTGAGGATAGAGCCAAACATGAGACTCAGTCTTACAACCCTTAGATCACCCCCTGAGCCAAAATCAAGAGTCAGAAGCTTAATGGACAGAGCCACCCAGGTGTCCCAGCATGGCTTTATTCTAACATTTGTACGAAAGCTGTATTTTCAACTTTTTGAATATTTTACTATGGTATGATTCCACTGAGATATCCAAGTGAACACTTCTACCAGAGCCAACTAAAGACTGCTAGAAGTGTACCTTATGGAATATTTAAGCCCATACATACCTTTTTTCCCCCTTTTCTTTCCCTTTTTCCTTTTTCATGTGTATATGTGTGTGTGTGTCTATGTGTGTGCCCACAGATGCCCTTGGAGTGAATCCCAAGAGGAAATAAAACTGTATTTTTTGATCTCTGTTTTTATTCCTGGCCCTGTATTTTAACTTTTGTTTCTGGTTCTTGGCCAAAGTTGGTTCTAGTTCTGATTTGCACATAGTTGATAAATTATTCTCAGTTGGTGATAGCAACCAATGGGGATCTGACTTTTTGGCCTGAACTTTTGGTTGTCAATATCAGCTTGATGACGGTTTATACTCTTGTTAGCCAATAGATGACAAAATATGATTTGTTACTTTTTGTCTTTTTGAATGTGTTCCTATTAATGAGTTCAAATCAATGAAGAAGATGTTTAGTGTACATTGGAAGAGACCTCTTTGAGAACAGGATTGCTGATATTTTGTGTTGTGTGTTTACTTTGACCCATAGCTACAGTTGTAGAACTGAAGCTTCCTGTGTGTCTGTGTGTCTGTATGAGAAAATTCATTGCCTCTCATTATATAAATATGTAACATTATCTTGTCTCTGACTACTTTAATAAATTATACTCTTCATTGATACAATACAAAGCCACCACACCTAATTCCTTTTTATCCTGTCATCTCTTTGTTGTTGTTAAAAAGGTTATGTGTGTAGATGGGTATATGTCTGTATATGAATATATTTGTGTGTGTATAACACTTGGGGTCATTTTTAGTGGAAGAGATTGGGGTTGCCAAATAAAGGGCAGCACATTAATTTTGATTTCAGATAAATACTTTTTTTCAGTATAAATATATCTGAAATTTAAATTTAACTGAGCATCTTGTTTCTCTGTTTGCTGAATCTGGCAACCCTGGGGGAGTGTGGGGGTGGGGGGTCAATCCAAATAATCTAGACTACCAATACTAGAAACAAACATGATTTCTTTTTTTCAAATTCTCAATCTTTGGCTAGAAATTTCAAAGACATTTAAATAATTACTTTTTAAAAAGATTTTAGTTATTATTTATTATTTGAAGACAGATCACAAGTAGGCAGAGAGGAAGGCAGAGAGAGGGGGGAAGCAGGCTCCCGGATGAGCAGAGCCCAATATGGGGCTTGATCCCAGGACCCTGAGACCATGACCTAAGCCAGAGGCAGAGGCTTTAACCCACTAAGCCTGCCCTGTGCATTTCTTCTCTTGGCTGATTTTGATTTGAATCTTTACTCTGTATAGTTACAAACTGTAACTGTGAGTATGAAAGCTTTCAGGGACTTCTCTGAGTTCTTTTGGGAAATTACCAAGCCAGAAGATGGTTTTCAGAACCCCCCAAATTTGCAGTTAGTGTGATTAGTGACATTAGTCTTGTGGGCAGTGTTCCCTCAAACTACAGTTTGATTACACTGGGTAGGATAGAGCTATACTGTTAATGAGAATATTGTTGAATTTTATTATGCTGCCTTTTCAAACCTTTATTGAAAAGATTACTAAGTTTACATTATTTGGAGTGGTTTGGTTTTGTTTTGTTTTTTAATTAAACTCTATGCTCAATGTGGGGCTCAAACTCATGACCTGAGATCAAGAATCAACTGAGCCAGTCCGGTACGCCTAGAGTTTTGGAGTTTTTTGTTTTCCTTTGTTTTGGGGTTTTTTTGTTTTGTTTTGTTTTTTGTTTTTTGGGGTTTTTGTTTGTTTGTTTGTTTTTTAAAGATTTATTTATTTATTTGATAGAGAGAGAGTGCAAGTGGAAGCAAGGGCAGAGGGAGAGAATCTTCAAGCAGACTCCCCACCGGGTGGGAAGCCTGATAGCAGGGCTGGATCTCACAACCCATGAGATCATGAGCTGAACCAAAACTAAGAGTCAGGTGCTTAACTGATTGAGCCTCCAGGTGCCCCAATTTTTTAAAATTTTTAAAATTTTTATTTATTTATTTATTTTATAAAGATTTCATTTATCTGAGAGAGAGAGTGAAAGAGAGAGAGTGAGCACAATCTGGGGAGGAGTAGAGACAGAGGGAGAAGCAGACTCCCCGCTGAGCAGGGAGCTGGCCATGGGACACATCTCAGGACTCAGGGATAGTGACCTAAGCTGAAGGCAGACCCTTAACCAACTGAGTCACCCAGGCACCCCCAAACTTCTTTTTAAGTACAGAATTATAGAGACAGAAATGAGCATTTAGTCTGAGAAAAGAAATCCTTTTTTTCTCTTAAAGATTTTATTTATTTGTCAGAGAGAGAGCACAAGCAGGGAGAGCAACAGGCAGAGGGAGAAAGAGGCTCCCTTCTGAGCAAGGAGCCCGATGCGGGACTCATTCCCAGGACCTTGGGATCATGACTTGAGCTGAAGGGAGACACCTAATTGACTGAGATACCAAGGCATCCCAAGAAAAGAAATCCTAATATATTACAAATTGTTGCACTTGATGACAGAAAATTATAAAATCCATAAAACAACATAGTATTTTTATTTATAAATGACCTAAATCGCTTCGGTAATGCTTTTTATCCTGTAACTTTTTAAAAAAATATTTTATTTATTTGACAGACAGAGATCACAAGTAGGCAGATAGGCAAGCAGAGAGAGAAGAGGAAGCAGGCTCCTCTTGGAGCAGAGAGCCCGATGCGGGGCTCGATCCCAGGACCCTGGGATCATGACCTGAGCTGAAGGCAGAGGCTTTAACCCACTGAGCCACCCAGGCACCCCTTCCTATAACTTTTTGATTGCTTCTTAATATAACAAGATTTTGTAATAGTTTCTCTTTTTTTTAAAGATGTTATTTATTAATTAGAGAGAGTGTGAGAAGTGGAAGAGGAAGAGGGAGAAGCAGACTCCCTAGCAGGGAGCCTGATGTAGGACTCAGTCCCAGGACCCTGAGATTATGACCTGAGCCAAAGACAGATGCTTAACTGACTTAGCCACCCAGTCACCCCTGTAATATTTTCTATTAAATAAAGAGAGAGATAAATCATAAACCTCTTTCATGGTTGTTTACAACTTAATTTTGATTGTTTAGAAAAGTTTTGGGGCACCTGGGTGGCTCAGTCGTTAAACACCTGCCTTCGCCTCAGGTTAGGTTCCTGGGATAGAGCAGTGTATCAGGCTCCTTGCTCAGCTGGGAACCTGCTTCTCCCTCTGCCTGCCACTGCCCCACCTGTGTACACTCTCTCTCTCTGACAAATAAATAAATAAAATCTTTTTTAAAAGGATTTATTTATTTGAGAGGGAGACAGAGAGAGCACAAGCTGTTGGAGGGGGTGGGGGGTACAGAGAGAGAAGGTAAATCAGGTTCCCTGCTCAGTGGGGAGCCCGACATGGGGCTCCATCCCAGGACCCTGGGATCATGACCTGAGCCAAAGGCAGATGTTTAACTGGCTAAGCCATTCAGGTGCCCCTATAATTCACTTTTTAATTTAAAAAATATAATTTTGCTGATTTCATAGCTCTTCTCTATTGCATAGGTTTCCTAATCTGAATTTTCCTTCGGTTCTTTAATAAATATAAATATGACAAAATTCATTTTCATACAATTCCAAATTAGGAGGCTAACATTTCTCACTTTATTAAAACATTCAAAAATATCTTCTCAGGGGCTGCCTGGGTGGCTCAGTTGTTTGAGTGACTACCTTTGGCTCAGGTCATGATCCTGGAGTCCCATGTGGGGCTCCCAGCTCAGCGGGGAATCTGCTTCTCCCTCTGACTCTCCCCCATCTCATGCTCTCTCTCTCTCATTCTCTCACTCTCAAATAAACAAAATCTTTAAAAACATATATATATCCTCAAATTGCAGTGGAAATGGTGTATTAAACTTTATACCACAAGCGATTCCCATCAGAAAAGAGGGGGGGAAATGCATGATACATTTAAAATGGGTATGTTACATTACCAATATGTTTCTGACAGGAATATCTTTGGTTTTAATTAGATCGTTATGAAACTAGAATTCTCTATTTACAATTTTACATGACCTTTAACTTGTACCTTGCTGTGCCTATGCCAGGTACATTGGCTTAATAGGTGTTTGAAGTGTTTCTGGATTGGGGCGTCTCGGTGGTTCGGTTGATTAAGTGTCCAACTCTTGATCTCGGCTCTGGTCCTGATCAGGTCATAGTTGAAGCCTGGTGTTGGGGTCCATGCTGGGTTTGGAGCTTACTTAAAAAAAAAAAAGTGTTCCTGGATGGCGGTCCCTCACTGCAGGGGGGTTGGGGGGTTTAGGGCCATAATTTGTGCATAGAGTAACTGAACTGCATAAAATATTCCACCTAACTAGAATTAAATATATCTCCAGCTCAGTTTCTTAGCCAGAATTCAAAAATACCTGTGGCCACTGTCACATTCCCTAATTCAAGAGGAAATGTGGTAAAGGAGAAATCTAAGCAGAAAGAGACAATTGTCTTCATCTATTACGGTTAAAATGCCTTGATTTTGCAAATTAAAAATATATTTGATCATGTAAAGATTGCTAGGGTCCCTCCTAGGGCCTTGCAAAAGTCTATATGAGTGAGAAGGTATGAAACTTAAGCTTTATCTTCATGTTTTTTTTTAAGTGTTAATTTTTTCTTTTTTAAATAGTCTCCATGCCCAATATGGGGCAAAATCCCAAGATCAAGAGTCACATGCTAGATCAACTGAGCCAGCTGGACACCCCTTTAAATATTTTAAGAATTCATGTGAATTTTGCTTATATTATATTCCTTTTATTTTCATCAATATTTAACATATAAACAATGTTTTTAAAAACTTAACTTACCGGAGCACCTGGGTGGCTCAGTGGGTTAAAGCCTATGCCTTCGGCTTAGGTCATGATCTCAGGGTCCTGGGATTGAGCCCCACATTGGGCTCTCTGCTCAGCGGGGAGCCCGCTTCCTCCTCTCTCTCTGCCTACTTGTGATCTCTGTCTGTCAAATAAATAAATAAAATCTTAAAAAAAGAAAAGAAAGAAAAAAGAAACCTTAACTTTCCTTCCATGCCCTTTGTTTGAAGGAGAAGGAAACAGAGTAAAGTCAATGCTTCAGTTGTGCTGTGACATCACGTGCTTCATAACTTATTCCATCTTTCCTCCTTGGGTTTATCATTTGAGAATTATATTATCTGGAAACTTGCAAATAACACAAAAGCCAAGTAGCAGTAGCTTAAATATAAATTTATTTAGCTCACAATAAGAAATCTGGAATTAGGGGGCACCTGGGTAGCTCAGCCGGTAAGCGTCTGCTTTCAGCTCAGGGCATGATCCCGGGATCCTTGCTTGGCAGGAGGCCTGCTTCTCCCTCTCTCACTCCCCCTGCTTGTGTTCCCTCTCTCACTGTGTGTGTCTCTCTCTCTGTCAAATAAATAAATAAAATATTTTTTTAAAAAAGAAAAAGGAATCTAAAATAAGCAATCTATTTGTTAGACATTGTATATAGAGCACTTAACCAGTATTGTATGGTAATCCGATGATGCCACCAGATACCCAGGCTACTTTCATCTTTCCCTGCTGCTTTCTTTGTCGCATAGGGTATTATCCTTGTGACTGTGATCAAAAGAAAAGAAATGCTGCCTCACTAGGAAAATGGAGGGAGCCTAAAGGAGCATGCTTTCTGGGTCTGCACATTCTACTTTTTTTTTTTTTTTAAAGATTTCAATATTTATTTGAGAGAGAGCACGAGTGAGCACAAGTGGGAGTAGGTAGGGGCAGAGGGAGAGAATCTCAGGCAGATTCCATCCTGAGTGCAGAGCCTGATGTGGGGCTCAATCCCACAACCCTGAGATCATGACCTGAGCAAGAACCAAGAGTCAGATATTCAACAGACTGATCCAACCAGGTGCCCCTAAGGGTCTGCCCTTTTTAAAAAAGCAGTTTCAGAGTTCATACCAAATGATTTCTTTATATATTGTTAACCATAACTGCGTGTTATTGTTCACCCCTAGATACAAGGATGTCTGAGAAAGTAAGAGTATTCATCCGGCCTGCAGTTCCAGAGGCTAGACATCCCAGATCAAGGTGCTAGCGGCTCTATTTCTGGTGCTAGTCTCTTCCTGGCTTGTAGGAGGCTGCCTTCTTAGGGCCTCACATGCTCTTTTTTCTGTGTACAAGGAAAGAGAAATGTGTGGTGTCTCATCCTTTTTTTATAAGGATTCAGTTCTGTTGGATTAGAGCCACATCCTTATGATCCCACCCTACCTCCTTAAAGGCCCTATCTTGTTTTTCTTAATTTCCTACAGTATTGTTATATTTTCATATGGCAGTATTTGTTTGGATTAACCTATGTATTTGCCATTTTGTTCTTCCATTATTTTCTTTCTTTCATCTTAGACCATCTGTGATCACTTTCTGCCTAACGGATGCACTCTAGAATTTCCTTTAATGAAGACCTGTGGTGGCAAATTCTGTCTGAAAAGTGTCTTTATTTAGCCTTTGTTTTTAAAGATATTTCCACAGGGCATAGAATTTCAGTAACAGTTGCTTTTTTCAGTGCATTAAACACGTCAGAAATAATACTTCATTAACTTCTAGCTTCCATTGTTACTGTTGATAAGTCATCTGTCATTCTCATTGTGACACGGGAAGCTGATCTCTTTTAATGGCTGCCTCAAACATAGTTTTGTATATTTGGTTTTGCTTTTTACTTTTATTCTGCAGTTTCCCTGTTGTAGTTCTGGGTGTAATTTTCTTTTTTACTTATTTTACTTGGAATTCATTGGATTTCTTGCATCTGTCAATTGAATTATTTTTTAGTTCTAAAACATTGTTAGCCACTATTTCTTCAGTTGTTTTCTGTACCCCATTTTATTAATCCCCTCCTTGAGGAATTTTGAATAGTCATTTGGTAGATCCTTGCACTATGTCCTTCATTATCTTCTTCATATTTATCATCAGTTTTCCTTTGTTCTGTACAGTTTTTTTCAGATCTGTCTTCTAGTCTGCTATTTTTGGCTGTGTCTAAAGAGCTATTAAACCCATTCAGAAAATTTTAAATTTTAATTATTACTTTTTTTAGTTCTTTTTGGTTTCTTTTCAGATGTGTTGGCTTTTCATCATGTTTTCAACCATCTCTTATTTTTAGAAATGTATTAAATATACTTTCTCCCCCTACTTGGTGCCTGGTAATTCCAACATCTGATGTCTTTGCAGTTCTGATTTTGCTGTCATTTCTGCTGGCTCTTGCTCATGGTGCTTTGTTTCCTGATGTTTTGTGATTTGTTTCTGTTTCATGATGTTGTTGTTTTACTGTGAACTGATTAAAAAAATTTTTTTCCTTTGGGAAATATTTAAGGCCTGGGATGAAGATGAGTTCCTTCAAAAGAATTTGCTTTTGCTTCTTTTGGGCACCTGAGGGCATCATTGTACTAAGACTACTTTAAACCTAATTCTTGCCTTATGACTTTTTCAAGTATCTAGGTTGAGTGTGTTTGGTCTGTAAACCTGTATTAGAGTAGTTTGTGGTTACAGATTCTTGGGTGAGATAATCTCCTCCTCTTCCTGCCTCAGCACCACGTTTTGAGATGAGCAGTTTTTGTTGTAGACCCCTGGTGGTGATAGTTGTGGTGACAAAATAGCTAAATTCTGATTCGCTTCACACTGACAGTTTAACCCTTTGGGGACTCACTCCCACTCAAGGTGGGAGGAGAATCTCCTTTTAAATTCCCAATTTTGGGGTGCCTGGGTGGCTCAGTAGGTTAAGCTGCTGCCTTCGGCTCAGGTCATGATCTCAGGGTCCTGGGATCGAGTCCCGCATTGGGCTCCCTGCTTAGCAGGAAGCCTGCTTCCCTCTATCTCTCTCTCTCTGCCTGCCTCTCTGTCTACTTGTGATCTCTCTCTCTGTCAAATAAATAAATAAAATATTTTTAAAAAATAAAAATAAAATAAATTCCCAATTTTGGTGGCCCTGGGCTTTTGTTTTTAACTCACATGCTACGTAATTGTCAAAATTGAACCTTAAGCATTCCAGTTTTTGTAGATTTCTTCCATATCTCTATACCTATTTTAATTTATCTTATTTTGTTAATCAAAATTCACACCCCCCCCCCACATTTTAACATCTCTGAAATCAGTAAAGATCTTAAACTGATAGCATCCTGGATTGACTGTAAACCAAGGTCAGACACAACATAGATGTATATTTTTATGTGCATATGTGTATCAAAATTGAAGCATCAAAACTTGGAGAATGAAAATCAGTGGCTTGGAAGAAACTCTTGAGGCTGATAATGGAGCATTCTTTTAACCCCTAGGAGTCAAGTGTCTATGGAAAGGAGCTGTTCTTATACTGAGTCAGACATACGCAGATTCCTGAAATAGGAGTCAAAAATTGGTTGGTACTACATAATTGCAAAGTCAGGCCTAAGAGCCCAGTGCCAATTATTTTTCATTTATTTAAGGATTATTTTATGAAATAATAAATCACCAATGTTCTTGATGGCACAGCACATTATATGGAAGACTAAGATCAAATGTGAGGATTAAAAAAAATAATAAAAAGGGTGCCTGGGTGGCTCAGTCATTAAGTGTCTGCCTTCGGCTCAGGTCATGATCCTGGGGTTCCGGGATAGAGTCCTGCATCAGGCTTCCTGCTCAGTGGTGAGCCTGCTTCTCCCACTCCTACTTGTCCTGCTTCTGTTCTCTCTCTCTGTGTCAAATAAATAAAAATCTTTAAAATAATAATAATAACAAAGGTTAAATATGAGGAAGTTTTAAGCATAACTTAAATGATTTTTTCAGTTTTATTTTATTATTTACATATGCCAAAGAGAATTGATATTAAAAAATAGATGACTAAGTCTAAATATTTCCTTTAATAAGTACAAAATAAAAGTTCTAAATTATAAGCAAGCACTATGTTATAGTTTGACAACATTTTTCCTTTTTTAGTAGTGAATAAAATAGTGGTATCTCTTTCAACCAAAATGCCTTAGAATATATATAACATCATTAAATAATCTTTAGTTTCTTGACAGCTTCTGAGTACATTTGAGACATTTTTTTAAAAAATCCAGTAATTTTAAGATGGTGGCTATACTTGTGCTTAGCATAGCATAATATATGGGCTTGTTAAATCACTATGTTGTATACCAGAAGCTAATGTAACATTGTGTGTCAACTATACTTCACTTTTTTTTAAGTCCACTAATTTTAGTTGATTTTAGCAGGTGGTACAGTCCTCTTGTGCCTAGTCTGCTACAGTAACAGAAGTCTAAGTCTTGTTTTACTTTTTACCATCAGAAAACATACATTAGGGGCACCTGGGTGGCTCAGTGGGTTAAAGCCTCTGCCTTCAGCTCAGGTCATGGTCCCAGGGTCCTGGGATTGAGCCCCGAGTCAGCTCTCTGCTGGGCGGGGAGCCTGCTTCCTCCTCTCTGCCTGCCTCTCTGCCTGCTTGTGATCTCTGTCTGTCAAATAAATAAATAAAAATCCTTAAAAAAAACCCACAAAAAACCACACATTATTTCCAAAATATCATTGGATTTGAGAGGGTCTTTCAAATGTAGAGAGAAGGGCGCCTGGGTGGCTCAGTGGGTTAAAGCCTCTGCCTTCGGCTCAGGTCATGATCCCAGGGTCCTGGGATCGAGCCCCACATCAGACTCTCTGCTCTGCAGGGAGCCTGCTTCCTCCTCTCTCTCTCTCTCTCTCTCCCTGCCTGCCTCTCTGCCTACTTGTGATCTCTGTCTCTCAAATAAATAAATAAATAAATAAATAAATAAAAATCTTAAAAAAAAATGTAGAGAGAGAACTGTAGTAAAAGAAAGGGAAAGGGTTTTTTCTTTCTTTAAAAGATTTTATTTATTTGACAGAGAGAGAGAGAGACACAGCCAGAGAGTGAACACAAGCAGGGGGAGAGGGAGAAGCATACCTCCTGCAGAGCACAGAGCCAGATGTGGGGCTCTATCCCAGGACCCTGGGATCATGACCCAAGCTGAAGGCAGACACTTAACAACTGAGCCACCCAGGTGCCCTAAAAGAAAGGTTTTTACTTTAGGATCAGAAAATTTTAGCTTTTCCACACATTATTTACCTCTTTGTTTCTAATAATTTGTGTCTATTTTTGTTCTTGATTAGATTTGCTAGGGACTTGTCTATTTTATAATGTTTACAAAATCAAATTGTTTTTATTTCTAATTAATTTTGTTCTGGTCTTGATTGGTCCCATTCTTCTATTTACTTTTGGGGATTTTGTTGTTGCTTTTATATATAAGATTTTTGCTCTCTTAAAAAATAATATATTTCAGGGATGCCTGGGTGGCCCCGTGGGTTAAGCCTCTGCCTTCAGCTCAGGTCCTGATCTCAGGGTCTTGGGATCGAGCCCCGCATTGGGCTCTCTGCTCAGCAGGGAGCCTGCTTCCCCCTCTCTCTCTGCCTGTTTCTCTGCCTACTCGCGATCTCTCTGTCAAATAAATTTTAAAAATCTTTACAGATAATAATGATATATTTCAAATTTTACATTTTCCTCCAAATCCTGCTTTGACTTTACCACAAAGATTTAGCTAGGTTGATATTTTCAGTATTATTTTTAAAGTAAGTAACTAATCATAATTGCTGGCATTTGCCATATACATTTTTCCTGCAAAGCGCTCTCTTTACATTTTCTCTTGCTTTTTGTCCAAATTCTTATTTGTGGAAACTTTATTTTACATATGATTGGGGACTCTTTATAATAAAACATTTATGTAGTTAATGTTAAATTACTGATAAAAAAATATAGCCCATGAAATGTTTTCCATTATTGTTTTTAATGAGATTTTTCTCTCTAAACTGATATGTTCAATTTCTACATATGTAGAATATGTGTAGAATAAAAAAATCTGCAATAATGTTCTTCATTATGAATTCTCATGTTTAGATCCTTTACAACTTTATATATTACATGCTTAATCTGTCATCAATATTAAAGAATTAAAATCTTCCATTATAATTGTGTTTTTATCATTTTCTCGTTACAAGGGTATTAATCTACATGATGGATTTAGCTGCCATGTTGGTCCATATAAATTCTGTATTATTATATTTTCACTCACTACCTTATTCAGTAATCACCTGCCTTAAATGCTTTTTTGCCCTAAATTCTGTTTCATCAGATATTAATATCATTGCTTTCCTTTTTATCAGTTGTTTATTTTTTCCCATTCTCTGTTGTTTGGCTTTCTAGGCCTCCTGGTTTCTAAGTATCTATATTAATAACATTATCTAATTTTAACATAATTTATGCTTTTTTGCCTTCTGATAACAGGACTTTGACTATTTAGAGTGATTTTAATTATTATTCTTTTTTTTTTAAAGACTTATTTACTTATTTGAGAGAGTGAGCAAGAGAGAGAGCATGGAGGGGAGTGGGAGAGGAGCAGAGGCAGAGGGAGAAGCAGACTCCCCGCTACGCAGGAAGCCTGATGCGGGACTCGATCCCAGGACGCTGGGATCATGACCCAAGCAGAAGGCAGATGCTTGACCAACTGAGTCACCCAGGCACCCTTAATTGTTATTCTTGTTTTACTTTACTTTCTATTTATGTTTCCTACCTTTTATTCTTGCTTCTTCAGTTCCACCCTTTCTATGAGTTTTACTTTGTTTCCTTTCACCTTTTTTTTTTTTAAGATTTACTTATTTATTTTAGGGGGGGGCGCACACAAGAGAGGGGAGGGGCAGAAGGAGAGGGAGAAGGAGAGAAGCAGACTCCCCCCACTGACGGCCGACTCTGATGGGGGGCTCCATCCCACCCCCCCTAAGATCATGGCCTGAGCCAAAATCAAGGAGTCCAAGACTTAACTGACTGAGCCACCCATACCCTCTCCTTTTACCTTTCAAATCAGTCTGAAAAGGAAACTTAGTAGCTTAAACAAACATTTATTATCTAACTCAGTTTCCAGAAGTTGGAAATCCAGGAGTGGGTTTTGCTGGGCAGTTCTGATATGGGGTGTGCTTAAGATTACAGTCACAAGGGGCACCTGCGTGGCTCAGTCCATTAAACGTCTGCCTTCCTCTCCGGTCCTGAGACTGAGCCCTGCATCGGGTTCCCTACTCAACGGAGAGTCTGCTGCTCCCTCTCCTCTCCTTCTGCCCTTTTCCCACCGCATCCCCACTTCTGCACTTCTGCTCTCCCTCTCTCAAGTAAATAGATAAAAATCTTTTTTTAAAAAAAATGGAAACAAAAATAAAATAAAATAAAATAAAATAAGTGGAAACAATAAAGCTTTTTGCAGAAAAAAAAATCTTAAAAAAAAAAAAGTGGGGCACCTGTGTGACTCAGGTCATGATTCTGGGATTCTGCCCCACATGGCGCTTTTCCCTCTGCCTGCCACTCCCCTGCTTGTGCTCTCTCTGTCGAATAAAATAAATAAATAAACAAATAAATAAAAATATGCCTCTTACTTTGCCAAACTAATGTTGCTTTCCTGGTCCATTTGTTTACTAATGAAACTTAACATTTGAATTAAAAGTCTTTTTTCATGATTCCTTTGGTTTTGTTTTAATGAGAAAATATAAAGCTGGGTGCATAGTCAGTTAAGCATCTGACTCTTGGTTTCAGCTCTGGTCATGATCTCAGGGTTGGAAGATGGAGCCCCACATAGGTCTCCCTGGTGCGTGGAGCCTGCTTAAGATTCTCTCTCTCCAAAAAAAAAAAAAAAAAGATTCTCTCTCTCCTTCGCCCTCTGCCCCTCCTACCCCACTTATGTGTGTGTATGTGCACACACGTGACCACACTCTCTCTATATATATAAATTTTTAATTTGCACATAGCCTGCTTTTTTTGAAGTTGGAAAACAATTATTTCATTTTTACCAGTAATTTAATTTTTTTTCCCCAAAGCAATGGTCTTGGACTCAGCCAGTTAATATTGATTTCCTCTCTGAGCTCTCTTTGTGTCCAATCTCAGTTCTTTATTCAGGTGAAAAATATTCTTTGAAACTTTATTGACCACATATATGCCTGTTTTTCTGTGTTCTTTGAGACTTCTATTTTTTAAGGATTTATTAATTTATTTGACAGATCGAGAGAGAGATCACAAGTAGGCAGGGCAGCAGGGGATGCAGGGCTCGATCCCAGGACCCTGAGATCATGACCTGAGCCTAAGGCAGAGGCTTAACCCACTGAGCCACCCAGGCGCCCTGAGACTTCTATTTTTTAAAGATTGGTTCTGCCTTTCCTCTTTCGTGTTCTTTTAAAAGGGGAAGAATAAATGAAACAAGATGGGATTGGGAGGGAGACAAAACATAAATGACTCTAAATCTCACAAAACAAACTGAGGGGTGCTGGGGGGAGGGGGGTTGGAAGAGGGAGGTGGGGTTATGGACATTGGGGAGGGTGTGTGCTATGGTGAGTGCTGTGAAGTGTGTAAACCTGGCGATTCACAGACCTGTACCCTTGGGGATAAAAATACATTACATGTTTATTTAAAAATAAATAAATTTTTAAAATATATGTTTTTTATTTCCTAATATACTTCTCTAAATTACTTTTCATTTCACTGATTCTGCTTTATCCTGCTGGGTCCATTTTGCTTTTCAGTGTTTTACACAATGATCTTACTTGATAATGGGATAATCCTGACCAGGTGTTGTTTAGTAAATACATACAAACATTCTCTACACTAGATGTTCTCTTGCATTTATCTTCTTTAGGAATTAATTTTCAGCTCCACTCTCATATATTTTTGTGTTTCTTATGGTTCATCCATTTGAGTTGTTCACTGTGAATGAATACAGTTTCGGTATTTCTATAGGCCCTGTAGTACTTCCTTCAGTTTGATTCCTTGAATCTTACTGTTGACACTGAAGTTTCTTTTTATTTCAATTATTTGTTTTTTAGAAATTTGGAGAGCAGGGAAAGCTTGAAGTCTGGGGCACAGTTATTATTTTTTTTTCTTTAAGATCTTATTTATTTATTTGATTGAGAGAGAGCACAAGTAGGCAGAGCAGCAGGCAGAGGGAGAGGGAGAAGCAGACTCCCGCAGAGCAGGGAGCACAATGAGGGGCTTGATCCCAGGACTCTGGGACCATGACCTGAGCCAAAGGCAGCAGTTTAACTGACTGAGCCACCCATATGCACTCCCCCCACCTTTTTTTTTTTTTTTTAATTTAAAAAATATTTGGCTTCATTCTCTTTTACTGAGATTCCAACCACATGTTTGAGACTACTTGATAATGTTCCACAGCTTTTAGACGATCTGTCCTCTTTTTGGGGGGGTTAGGGAGGCTCTAAGATTTCTTTATTTATTTGAGAGAGAGAAAGCACATGCATGTCCGAGAATGAGAGGGGCAGAGGGAGAGAATCCTTAAGTAGACTTCCACAAGTGTGAAGCCTGATGTGGCGCTGGTTCCCAGGACCCTGAGATCATGACCTGACCCGAAATCAAGAGCAGGATGCTAAATTGACTAAGCCACCCAGTTGCCCCATCCTTTTTATATTCTTTTCTCTTCATGTTTCATTTTGGGTAATTTATATTGACCTATCTTCAAGGTCACTGATCCTTGGCTTGGATGTGTTGATTCCACTGATACACTTAGAAGCATTCTTCATCTTTATTATGGTGTGCGTGCTTGACCTTTGAGATTTACTGTGGCTATGGTTATGCTTAGGGCACCCTTGCTTCACATTCTTATATCATTAGCTTATGTTTAGGGTGGAGCTGGTTTGCCAGAGAGTGTTTCTTTTTTTTTTTTTTTTAAAGATTTTATTTATTTATTTGACAGACAGAGATCACAAGTAGGCAGAGAGGCAGGCAGAGAGAGAGGAGGAAGCAGGTTCCCCGCTGAGCAGAGAGCCCGATGTGGGGCTTGATCCCAACACCCTGGGATCGTGACCTGAGCCAAAGGCAGAGGCTTTAACCCACTGAGCCACCCAGGCGCCCCCAGAGAGTGTTTCTTAAGGTCTGCTTCACCTTTAGGTCTTTCTGCCATATTCTGTTCAATAGAAGAGTCATTAAATCTAGTCTTACCTAAAAGGAGAGGGGAATAAGGGTACATCTTTTGGACAGAAGGGGTATTGATTGATCAGTTAATAAACTTTGGGGGTCAAGAGAGGGTACTTATTTTTTTGTTTGTTTGTTTGTTTTAATTCAATTAGTTAACATAATGTTCTATTGGTTTCAGAGGTACAGGTCTGTGATTTGTCAGTCTTATATAACACCCAGGGCTCATTACATCACAAGCCCTCCTTAACAATCATCACCCAGTTACCCTGTCCCTCCATCCATCTCCAGCAACCCTCAGTTTGTTTCCTATGATTGAGTCTCTTATAGTTTATTTCCCTTTCTGGTTTTGTGTTGTTTTATTTTTTTCCTCTCTCTCCTATGATCCTCTGTTTTGTTTCTTAAATTCCACATATCAGTGAGATCATATGATAATTGTTGTTCTCTAATTATCTTATTTTGCTTAGCATAATACCCTCTAGTTCCATCCATGTCATTGCAAATGGCAAGATTTTTTTGATGGCTGCAAAATATTCCATTCTGTATGTATATATGTATATATGCCACATCTTCTTTATCCATTCATCTGTTGATGGACATCTGGACTTTTTCCATAGTTTGGCTATTATGGACACTGCAGCTATAAACATTGGGGTACAAGTGGGGCACAGTTATTCTTTGCCATCTTTCACGAGATCCTGTGGTGTGTACTTTTAAATTCACCTTGTTTGTTTACTTTTGTTTGTTTTGGTTTGTTTTTGTTAATATTATGACAGTGTTTGGAATATCTGGTCAAGAATAAGAAGAATTCTGGGGTGCCTGGATAGCCCAGTTGTTAAGTGTCTACCTTTGGCTCAGGTCATGATCCCAGGGTCCTGGGATCGAGTCCCATGTCAGACTCCCTGCTCAGTGGGGCACTTGCTTCTCCCTCTGCCACTCTCCCTGCTTGTGTTCCCGCTCTCACTCTCTCTCTCTCTGTCTGTCAAATAAATAAATAAATAAAATCTTAAGAAAAAAAAGAATCAGAAGAATTCTATTTCAGTTCCAACTATTTTCCTAAATGCCCTATGCAACTGGCTAATTTCTTCATTGTTATGGGCTTTAATCTCCCTATCGACAAAATGTGGGAAAGAAAACTGTCCTTACCTTTTAGGAATGCCAGGAAGAGTGTAAAAGTTTATGAGAAAACCAGAAAATTCAGGCCTTTTAGCAAAATATAGTATGAGGACTGGGCAATGAGAGAGGAATGGAAGGGTAGGAACTTAGAAATAAGTGAAGGAAACAGGGGCACTGGCAGACTCCATGGGTAGAGCAGTGATCCTTCATCTGTCTTGATCTTGGGGTTTTAAGTTCAAGCCCCAAGTTGGGTGTAGAGGTTACTTAAAAATAAAATCCTTTAAAAAAATGTATTTATTTATTTATTTAACAGAGGGAGAGAGACAGTGGGAGAGGGAACACAGCAGGTGGAGTGGGAGAGGGAGAAGCAGGTTTCCCACCAAGCAGAGAGCTTGATGTGGGGTTCAATCCCAGGACCCTGGGATTATGACCTGAGCCAAACACAGACACTTAACGACTGCTACCCATGTGCCCTTAAAATTAAAATCTTAAAGGGGCGCCTTGGTGGCTCAGTCAGTTAGGAGTTTGCTGTAGGTTCAGGTCATGATCCCAGAGTCCTGGGATCAAGTCCCACATCAGGCTCCTTGCTCAGCAGGGAGTCTGCTTCTCCCTCTGCCTCCTGCTCCTCCTGCTTGTGCTCTCTCTATATATATATCAAATAAATAAATAAAGTCTTTTAAAAAATAAAATGAAATCTTAAAAAAGGAAGAAGTGAAGGATATTATTCATTTTGCATTTGCTTATCATGTGCTTATATTACTGGCATATTTAGTTATTTTACATGAGCTGTTACTGGTAATATTCATAATCACTTTGTGAGCTGGGTTTACTTTTTCTTATTTTATAGTAAAGAAATCAACTCAGTACTAATTCACATCCTAGCTCTGTACTTTTTGAATTATGTAACTTCAGCAAATTCACACAACTCAAAGGGACCAAATTAGGATCAGAACTCAAATCTTTGAAAACTAGGACATTTTCTTCACTCTACCACATTGCTTGACTGTGAAGAAGGAACAGCAGGAAAATTATGTTATTGGGTAGGAAATGGGGCACAGATATTGGAATTGCTTGGAATTGCTTCCTCCTCCCTCCCTTCCTTCCACTTAAATTACAAACTATTTCAGGCAAATAGGAAAAGTATAGTGACTAATTTAAAAACAATGTAGCCATAACATAACTTGTCACATTTTAACATCCAGCCATATTTGCTTCAAATATTTATATTTTTTAATTGAACATTATAGGGTTGCTGAGTGGCTCAGTGGGTTAGGCCTCTGACTGTGACTCAGGTCATGATCTGAGGGTCCTGGGATCGAGTCCCTGCATTGGGCTCTCTGCTCAGCAGGGAGTCTGCTTCCTCCTCTCTCTCTGCCTGCCTCTCTGCCTACTTGTGATCTCTCTCTCTCTGTCAAATAAATAAAAAAATAAAATCTTTTTTAAAAATTGAGCATTATATATATAGTTGAACCCACTTTGTACTCTTTACAATAAAATCTCTTTCTCTTTCTCCACAGTGGTGTTCATTATGTTAATGTATATCATTTTTGGGCAGGCCTTTATATATTTACTACATACTCTAACATGTTGCTAGTGTTTTGCCTGTTTCTAAGCTTTATTTAAATGGCATGACACTATAAATATTATTCTGCAAATTCTTTTTTCCCTTCAAGATTATTTCTTATATTTTCCATGTTGATATATGTAACTCTAGTATATTCATTTTAAAAAAATTTTTAAAGCGATTTTATTTATTTGAGAGAGAGAGCGCAAGAGAGCACATGAGTGGAGGGGAGGGGCAGAAGGAGAGGGAGAGAGGTAGAAACAGCTTCCATCCTAGGACCCTGAGATCATGACCTGAGCCACCCAGGCACCCCTTAAGTACATTCATTTTAACTATTGAACATTTTTCATTGAATGATTATACCTCAATTTATATTTATTTAGCTACTTATTGATAGACATTTAGATGGTTGCCAATTTTCAATGTTATATCAATGCTGCAATGAATATTCTTGTTTATTTCTCATTGTTCACTCATGTATGAACTCTCTAGACTAGAGTGTTTCTACTCAACTAGAGTTTTGGGGTCATGTGTTGTGTGCATCCTCCACTTTAATAGTTATTGACAAATCATTCCCCGAAGTGGTTGTACCAATTTATCTTGTACTAACAGTGTATATGTTCCCAGTTCTTCACATCCTCACAATACTTGTTTCTGCAGACTTCAAAATAGTTTTTGGTCTGATGAATATGAATGAAATCTGTATGTTTTTTAAGATTTTATTTATTTATTTATTTAAGAGAGAAAGCACGAGTAGAGGGGGGTGGGGAGCAGAGAGAGAGGCAGGGGAGCCTAATGTGGGGCTTGATCCCAGGACCCTGGGATCATGACCTGAGCTGGATGCTGATGCTTAACCCACTGAGCCTCCCAGAAGCCCCTGAAATCTGTTTTAATTTGTGTTTCTTTTTTTTTTTTAAAGATTTTATTTATTTATTTGACAGAGAGAGATCACGAGTAGGCAGAGAGGCAGGCAGAGAGAGAGAGAGAGAGAAGAGGAAGCAGGCTCCCTGCTGAGCAGAGAGCCCAATGCGGGACTCGATCCCAGGACCCTGAGATCATGACCTGAGCCGAAGGCAGCGGCTTAACCCACTGAGGCACCCAGGCGCCCCTTAATTTGTGTTTCTTTTAGTGATTTTTTTTTCTTGTGTTTATTGGCCACTTGAGTTTTCTGCAAATTGCTTGTTCATATCTTTTGCCCATTTTTCTTTTTTTAAATTTATTTTTATTTTTTCAGTGTTCCAGGATTCATTGTTTATGAACCATACCCAGTGCTCCATGCAATAGGTACCCTCCTTAATACCTACCGCCAGGCTCACCCAACCCCTCACCCCTACCCCTCCAAAACCCTCAATTTGTTTCTCAGAGTCCACAGTCTCTCATGGTTCATCTCCCCCTCTGATTTCCCCCAACTCCCTTCTCTCCTTCTCCCAATGTCCTCTGTATTATTCCTTATGCTCCAAAAGTAAGCACAACCATATGATAATTGACTCTCTCTGCTTGACTTATTTTATTCAGCAATCTTTTGCCCATTTTTCTATTAACTTGTTTTTCATTTTCTTATTGTGGTATATGTTCTAAATATTATATGTTCTTTATATGTTCTAAATATTAACTCCTTGTAAGTAGTATTTATTGTATCATCTTCTCTTAGCCTGTGGCTAATAGTAGCAACAAGTACAGTAGTAGGGGACATGGGAATGAATACTTAAAAGGCTCTAAAGAATAAGGGAGGAAATGTCTAGTAGGGCTATCCAGTTGTGTATTGATTCTGAGGATGGCTTTGTACTGGGTCAGCAGCAGCTGAGGTAGAACTCTATTTTCCATTATATTCTTCCCTGTATGCTTCTTTTTAAAAAATATTTTATTCATTTATTTGACAGAGAGAGACACAATGAGAGAGGGGAATGGGAGTGGGAGAAGCAGGCTTCCCGCTGAGCAGGGAGCCCAATGCGGGGCTCGATCCCAGGACCCTGGAATCATGACCTGAGCTGAAGGCAGACGCTTAAAGACTGAGCCACCCAGGTGCCTCTTCCCTGTATGCTTCTTAATTAGAATTGTCACACGAGAGATTTGCATGAGATGTTGAAGGTAGAAGTAAGATTGTAGCTAATTTTGTGCTCTGAAAGTCAGTGTAGGGCAGGTGTAGTCATGTAGCTCATGTGTCATCAGGTATCAGTTGGTACATTTTGTTGGTCTGAGGCAGGAGTCATCTCCCACTGGACCTACTCCTTCATCTTCTCCAAATTCTGGGCCATGTTCATGCCCTCCATGCTGAGGAATACCAACTTATCTTATAGATCACCTATAGCATTTAGAGTAGAAGAAGTGAGAAGGAGACACACACAGCTCCTATGTGTCCTCATGGGTTAAGGTTAGGGTTAGGGTTAGGTCCTCTCTGTATCTCCCACATGTGTCTCTCTTCCCTTTCTAATTGCTGGCCTTGCTGAATTCAAGCCCAGCACCAGACATAGAAGCAACAGACTTATATAGACTGCCTAACTAGCTCCCATGATTGCAAAAGACCTAATCTCTATAATAAATCATTTATTCAGGCGCCTGAGTGGCTCAGTGGGTTAAGCCTCTGCCTTCGGCTCAGGTCACGATCTCAGGGTCCTGGGATTGAGGCCCACATCGGGCTCTCTGCTCAGTGGGGAGCCTGCTTCCCCCCACCCCTGCCTGCCTCTCTGCCTACTTATAACCCCTCTCTCTCTCAAAAAAAAATAAATAAATAAAATCTTTTTTAAAAATAAAAAAAATAATAAATCCTTTATTCTACTATCACTCATAGAGGTCTTCTCCCTTGATCAACTTAATTGATATAACACATGCTTTCTTAAAGTTTCTAGAGCAAACACTGGAAAAATAGAATGAAGAAAATGATTACATGTATATGGCCTCAGAAGGAATGAGAGAATATCTAAGAGAATTCAGGGACAGGACATTTTTTTTTTTTTTTTTAATTTATTTGAGAGAGATCACAAGCAGGCAGAGAGGCAGGCAGAGAGAGAGGAAGAAGCAGATTCCCCACTGAGCAGAAAGCTGGATGCAGGGCTCAATCCCAGAACACTGGGACCATGACCCGAGCCAAAGGCAGAGGCTTTAACCCACTGAGCCACCCAGGCGCCCCAGGACATTGTCCTTTAATGAAATGCATAAACACTGATGTTGTGGCAACTGTAATGGCTAGTGTCCATGGAAAAGAGGCTGAGACAAGCTTCTTTAGTGCTGCGCAGGTCCAAAGTCTGGGAATGCAGGATTTATTCCTAATTAACTTTGCTTTTTATCGTTGGTGATTTATTTCAGAAACTCTTTAGTGTAATGCTTAACATAGTATGAACTCAACAGATATTTGTGGACTGAATTGAAATTAGACTTAGTCTATTCTTGAGCATGTTGTAAGACTCACCTCTGCTGAAATAGTTAATAATTAGGCCAAAGAGAAATGTCATTGCCCTGTCTCAGAGACACAAAATGGGTAAAGAGATACACAATATTGTCTCTTTTTTGTGGGGAAGTATGAACTGGATGATAAGATCTTTGAATTTTGGAAATGGAACCCTCTCATTTTCCAAATAAGTTCAAGAGAATTTTGTTAACTTGACAAAATCAGTGGCAAAGTTTGTTTCAGAATCACATTCATAGGAATCTCAGTCCATTGCTCTATTTACTAAACCACAATCTCTTCCCTGCAAAATAGTTGAGTAGATCTATTTATTGTGGATTCAAAAGTTAAACCCAAGTACTGATAAGATCAGTTTCAGCTTGGAGAGAAATCAGAGAAGTTCCCTGCCCTTATCTCATGCTACTTTTCTTCAACATCTTAGATAAAGACCCATGAAAAATACTTTTGAAATTTTCAGGTGTCATAAACTGTGGTACCTATAACCTACCCCACTGACCTAGAGAGTTAGGATTCCAAATTCTAAACAATAGGCTAAAAAACAAATATTTATAGGAATTATCAGAAAGTCCAGTCTGTACATTAAAATATATAGTAAGTACACGAAGGGAAAAATCTGGTTTTGTAGAAGTTCATGAGAAAAAGCCCTGTAATTTTATAGAAGTCATTGAATGTTCAAAGGAGCTTTAAAAACATGTTTCTATAATTTTTGGATGCAAGAAGATAGAGGAAGCAGGCTGGACTGTGGATGAAGACACGAGGACAATTTGGAGAAAGTCCTAAGACAAAACTTTAGGCTGTGGTGTCTGCATATTTTCCTAGAAATCAAGAGAAGCCAGTGCATGGCCTGTGGGTATCCCTAACGAACTGGACTTTACTTACTCTCTTGGCTATTCTGCCTCTCCATCATATATCTGTAGTGCTCTGCTTTTACCTGTATAAAGCATCTGCAGACCACCTTTCCCCTCTACTCACCTTAAATCTGTCTTTCATTCAGAGGTGCCTGACTGGCTCCAACAGTGGAGCATGTGACTCTTGGTCTCCGGGTTGTGGGTTCAAGCCCCACGTTGGGTGTAGTAGAGGTCACTTAAACAAAAATTTTTTAAAATCCAACACCCATTTCTCAACACGTGAGCTTTGGCCTTCTCTGAAATTCTCTTTTACTTCATTACTTTTACTTAATGATGATTATAGGGGCAATCAATACTGATGGCAGTGGTGAAAATAACATTGGTGATATGTAAGAATTATCTCAGTATAATAAAACTTTGAGGGGAGGTGACTCATTTCTTTTTTCTTTTCTTTTCTTTCTTTCTTTTTTTTTGATTAAGATTTTATTTATTTGAGAGAGTGAGAGAGAGAGAGAGAGAGCAGGGTGAGGAACCGAGAGTTCAGGGAGTCCGATGCGGAAGAAACTCCATCCCAGGACTGCATGGCAGATGTTTAACTGACTGAGCCACCCAGGTGCCCCAGGTGACTCATTTCTTTTTCTTTTTTTCAAGATTTTATTTATTTATTCATGAGAAAGAGAGAGAGAGTGGCTGAGGCAGAGGGAGGCACAGTCTCCCCACTGAGCAGGGAGTCAGATGCGGGACTCAATCTGAGCACCCGGGCATCAGGACCTGAACCAAAGGCAGATGCTTAACCAACTGAGCCGCCCAGGCATCCCTCAGGTGACTCATTTCTAAGAAGACATAAATACTAACAGTAAAAGCTAAAGAATGATGCAGTTTGGTAAAATAGCTATTCTGTTGCTGCTTTGAAATTTGGCTTTTTAAAAAAATTGTAAGATTATTTTAAAGCAAAGAGAGGCAACATATAAACTGAGTCTCCAGGTGTTAAGTGACGTGGCTCAAGATCACTAAAGGAAATTCCCCGGGTCCTGGGGCCTACACTGTGTCTATCAGAGAAGGCTCTTAGGAGTTTATGTTGTAAGAAAACTCTGGCTGATTTAAGCAGGCATGGAATTTGTTTGCTAGACACATCTACTTAATACATTTATCGAATGCTCAGTGTATGCTAAACACTCTTGTAGACCCTGGGGAGGACGTTAGGGGGTAGTAGGGAAGAGAGACAATAAACAAGTGCATTATGTTTCGGAAGCTAAAGAAGAAAAACAAGGAGGAATGAGTCAGATGTTAGAAAAGAAAAAGGAAGAAGAGAGGAGGGCTTAAACAGGATGAGGTCAGGGTAGCCCATCTCATAAAGTAACATTTAAGCAGAGACCTGATTGAAGTGGGGAAGCGAGTTGCACAGGCACCTTGGGGAAGAGCCTACCAGGCAGTGGAACAGCAGGTCGGCGTGGGGAGTGTGCTCAGCATTCGGAATAGCGGGGAGGCTGGTGTGGCCAGAGCAGAGAGCAAATGAGGAAGTGATAGGAAATGTGATTAGAAAAGTAGCAAGCAAAAAAAAAAAAAAAAAATTGATAAGATGTAATAACCACACTCACCTAGAATACGGTCCTGAAAAATTTACTACTGGGTGGCACTAAAACATTTAATTTTAATAAAAAAAAAAAAATAGCAAGCAAGGGGCCAGTCCTGTAGATCTCGGTGAGTATTTTGGATTTTGAGTACAATGAAAATCTGTGGGATGGTTTTGAGCAGAGGAGTGACAGGATCTGACATGATTTTTTTTTTTTTTAGATTTTATTTATTTATTTGACAGACAGAGATCACAAGTAGGCAGAGAGACAGGCAGAGAGAGTGAGGGGGAAGCAGGCTCCGCACTGAGCAGAGAGCCTGATGCGGGACTCCATCCCAGGACCCTGAGATCGTGACCGGAGCTGAAGGCAGAGGATTTAACCCACTGAGCCACCCAGGCACCCCGACATGATTTTTAAGATCCTGACTACTCCATAGAGACAGGAAGGACCGTATGGACAAAGGTGAGAGCAGGGAGACCAGTTACAAGGCTACTGTAGCAATCCAGTGGGAGTCATGGTGGCTTGCATCAGGGGTACTAGCAGACGAAATGGGACACTTCCAGAATTTCCCCATTCATAGATTGGATATAGGGTTACAAAAAAGACTCAGAAAGTTCCCAAGGCTTGGGCCTGAGCAACCAGAAAAAGGAGCTGGAGATCCATGGGACTTCCTGGAGACCGAAGCTCTGAAAGTGGGCATGAGCAAAGAGGAGGGAGGGAGGGCACTGTAGCCACCATCATCATCCCACCACGAAGCCAGACTGATGAATCCTTTCTCACTACCAGCACAGGACACGGCATGCTGCCCCCGGCATGGAAAGTAGAAATTGCTGTTGCTCGAATAAATTCTGCTTCCCGGCCTCATTCTCTGCATTACCATCTCCTGAGTCCAGATTCCGGGTGGGCATGGTCCGCTGACTAAGGTCAGATTACGTGACTACTCCATAATGGCAAGAGGTGCAGGGAATTCCTTTCTCACATTGAGGTCCTTCATCCATTTTGAGTCTATTTTGGTGTGTGGTGTAAGGAAATGGTCCAATTTCATTTTTCTGCATGTGGCTGTCCAATTTTCCCAACACCATTATTGAAGAGGCTGTCCTTTTTCCATTGGACATTCTCTCCTGCTTTGTCGAAGATTAGTTGACCATAGAGTTGAGGGTCTATTTCTGGGCTTTCTATTCTGTTCCGTTTATCTATGTGTCTGTTTTTGTGCCAGTACCATACTGTCTTGATGATGACAGCTTTGTAATAGAGCTTGAAGTTCAGAATTGTGATGCCACCAACTTTGGCTTTCTTTTTCAATATTCCTTTGGCTATTTGAGGTCTTTTCTGGTTCCATATAAATTTTAGGAGTATTTGTTCCATTTCTTTTAAGAAAATGGATGGTACTTTGATAGGAATTGCATTAAATGTGTAGATTGCTTTAGGTAGCATAGACATTTTCACAATATTTATTCTTCCAATCCAGGAGCATGGAACATTTTTCCATTTCTTTGTGTCTTCCTCAATTTCTTTCATGAGTACTTTATAGTTTTCTGAGTATAGATTCTTAGCCTCTTTGGTTAGGTTTATTCCTAGGTATCTTATAGTTTAGGGTGCAATTGTAAATGGGATTGATTCCTTAATTTCTTTCTTCTGTCTTGTTGTTGGTGTAGAGAAATGCAACTGATTTCTGTGCATTGATTTTATATCCTCCTACACTATTGGTGGGAGTGCAAGCTGGTGCAACCACTCTGGAAAACAGCACGGAGGCTCCTCAAAATGTTGAAAATAGAACTATCCTATGACCCAGCAATTGCACTACTGGGTATTTACCCTAAAGATACAAACGTAATGATCCGAAGGGGCACGCGCACCCGAATGTTTATAGCAGCAGTGTCTACAATAGCCAAACTATGGAAAGAACCTAGAAGTCCATCAACAGATGAATGGATAAAGAAGATGTGGTATATATACACAATGGAATACTATGCAGCCATCAAAAGAAATGAAATCTTGCCATTTGCGACGACGTGGATGGAACTAGAGGGTATCATGCTCAGCGAAATAAGTCAATCGGAGAAAGACAACTATCATATGATCTCCCTGATATGAGGAAGTGGAGATGCAACATGAGGGGTTAAGGGGGTAGGAGAAGAATAAATGAAACAAGATGGGATTGGGAGGGAGACAAACCATAAGTGGCTCTTAATCTCACAAAACAAACTGAAGGTTGCTGGGGGAGGGGGGTTGGGAGAAGGGGGGTGGGGTTATGGACATTGGGGAGGGTATGTGCTATGGTGAGTGCTGTGAAGTGTGTGAACCTGGCGATTCACAGACCTGTACCCCTGGGGATAAAAATATATTATATGTTTATTTAAAAAAATAAAATTAAAAAAAAAAAAAGAGGTGCAGGGAAAGCAAGTGTATGATCCTTGGACTTTTAAAGTGGGGTACTGGCCCTGCCTTTTACTAAAGCTCCATGGTAGGGGATGCCTTGAACCCAGGGAGAGAGTTCAGATGGTTGGGCAGCCACGAAACCAAGGAGCATTCATGACCGTCTGTCAGAGCAGTCACCGTGGAAATGTGGTCGACTACTGATGCAAGAAGCTACTGTAATGCATTTAAAAGCTCACTGTTTTAAGGGAATTTTAAAAAACCAATCTGAGAAAACTTCATTCATATCTGGGAAAGCACTTCAAAGTGTTCAACAGGAAGATGAACGTTGCGTTATCACTCCATGGCGCGGAGCATCAGTAACAGACTTCCTCTCGCTCTGCCCACTTCTCCCACCCCTGCCCTGGGAGGCCGGGCTGCTCACGGAAGTGAGGCTTGGTTTCAAGGCAAGGCACCCAGGCCCTATCTGCGAACCACTTACTGTCTTAATCATTGCGGCATCAGGGGAAAGTGAGGCCTAACCTTTGAGGGCTGCTGGGGGAACCAAATGTACTTCAAATCAAAGGGCAGTACCACGGTCAGGCGTTACTGAGCACTGGTCTGAAAAGTTTTTTGACTTGCGGTACAAATGTCCACAAAATCCCATGAACATTTCCCATCCAAGTACTAACCAGGCCCGACACTGCTTAGCTTCTGAGATCAGACGAGACCGGGCACATTCAGGGTGGTATGGCCATAGACCCCATGAACATTTCCATGGAATTGTTGAGAGCCTTAAAAAACAAAGTTTGAAAACCACTGACAAACACACAGGATACCAGATGGGGTATCTAAAGACCTGAGTGTGGGGCACCTGGGTGGTTCAGTGGGTTGAGCTTCTGCCTTCGGCTCGGGTCATGATTTCAGGGTCCTAGGATGGAGCCCTGCACTGGGCTTTCTGCTCGGCAGGGAGCTTGCCTCCCCCTCTCTCTCTCTGCCTGCCTCTCTGCCTACTTGTGATCTCTGTCAAATAAATAAATAAAATCTTTTTTTAAAAATAAATAAATAAAGACCAGAGTGTGTCCCTGGGGTTAATTACTTCTCTATAAGCTTTGCTTTCTGTAAGTCACAATTTCCTCTTCTGTAAAATGGGGGAATAAAAAAGCCATCTCATGGGGTTATTATAAGGATTAAAGTAGAAGAGATACGTAATACCTAGCTGATTGGTAAAATGCTCTATGAAGTTAGAATATCTTACTTGTCACAGGGCCAAGAATATTAAACCTAGAACACTTAGGTCCTGTGTCTGTATTGCTTGGGAAATTTTGCCATCCTAGGATAGAGAGGCCCAGAGAGGTTTATTGTGCCTTGCCTCAATAATGTTAAAACAGGGGATGCCTGGGTGGCTCAGTCTGTTAGGGGCTGCCTTTGGCTCAAGTCATGATCCCAGCGTCCTGGGATCGAGTCCCGCATCGGGCTCCTTGCTCTGCGGGGAGCCTGCTTCTCCCTCTGCCTCTGCCTGCCTGTGCTCTCTCTCTCACTCTAATAAATAAATAAATAAAATCTTTAAAAAAAAAAAAAAAGTTAAAACAGTACTGATAATAGAACCAGATTCCTGGCCTCTCCTGTCCCTATCATTTTAAACCCATCATCTGAGCTCTGGCTTGACTTACGGCCTTGATTTGTTATTGTGTGTGTGAACCAGTGTTCAGGTGTTAATTTATGCATCCCACTGTTGTGGGCAGTGCCTCTGGGCTCTACTCAGGGATGGCTTTCTTTTTCTTTCTGCATCTGGCTAACTGAGGTGCTGTGCTTCATTTTCCCCTAGTTGGTCCCAAAGCGTCCTCCTGAAAGACTTTTTCCCAGAGCCCTGGGGAAAGGCTAATTGGCAAGAAAATTCCCACTTCACACCAGCCACGTCTCTTCCGGCATAGGAGCCATTCCATGGGTTGTGATTGCGTTCCACTGGGAGACACTCCTCTGGGTGGCTGCCTTTGTTTAAGATGCAAGAACTTAAGCCCACAAGTTGCTCTGAAGGCTTTTCCAAACTTCTCTTCTGCACGTTGGATAGGGACATTTTCCTAGGCTTCCAAAGGTACTTCCTACTTTCTGGAAATAGTCTCCCAGATCTGGCCACAGCTAGAAGGATGGAACTAACAAAGCATCTGAGCTGTAACAGAACTGGGGGAAAGAGGGACGCCTGGGTGGCCCAGTGGGTTAAGCATCTGTCTTTGGCTCAGGTCATGATCACAGGGTCCTAGGACAGAGCCTCGTTTCAGGCTCCCTGCTCCTCGGGGAGACTGCTTCTCCCTCTGCCTTCCGCTCCCCTGCTTATGTTCGCTCACTCTCACTCTCTATGTGACAAATAAATAAAATAATAAAATAAAAATCAGCAGAATTTAGAGTTGAGGTTGAAGGAAAACTTAACCCCAAAAAGTTGAGAGTTTAGTGTCTAGGACAAATGTTCACGTCGGAGTGTGCTAAAGCCAGGGACTAGCAGGAGCTATTTGAATAGAGTTAATTCTTCACACTCTCTAGCCTCTGCTTGTGGGAAAGAGACCATTTGGATGGGGACAACCTGCAGGCTTTTACAGTCCTGGCAAGGTGAGTAAAGACAGTTACTTAAACAATTTTCTTCCACTTTGGCAAATCATGGTACCGGATTTGTGGCGTTCTAGTGGGCTCCCAAGATGCTAACTTTCCGGAGGTGGTTGTTGCCATGTACCCCATGCCTGGGATCAGGCTACTTTGAAGGTTAATTGTCATGTCACCAATCTACAGCTCAGAGGGCCCTTGCAGATCTGGGAAAAGAGATACCATCAGCACTGGTTTCTGCAGAACATTGAGCCCCAGAACACTGAGTCAAGCTGGAGAGGAAGGCAAGCAGAGAGGGCTCCTGCAGGAAGCTGGGAGAGTATGTTTTTATACCCTTCAGAACCTACATCTTGATGTAAAACAAGGAGCATAGAGGCGCCTGGGTGGCTCAGTGGGTTAAAGCCTCTGCCTTCGGCTCAGGTCATGATCCCAGGGTCCTGGGATCGAGCCCCACATCGGGCTCTCTGCTCAGCAGGGAGCCTGCCTCTTCCTCCTCTCTCTCTGCCTGCCTCTCTGCCTACTTGTGATCTGTCAAATAAATAAATATTAAAAAAAAAAAAACAGGGAGCATAAGATTGATACCAGTTACTCAAAGTGCACACCATGCCGTAGACAAAAGCAGGACCTCAATTATTCTGGATCAGCCCTTTACAAGGTGACCCCCCCCCAAGTCTTTGCCTATAACAAGGGCAAGTCCTTGGGATCTGACCAGCTGTGGAACTAATAAGAACTTCCCGTCCCTCCCTTTTGGCTTGCATGCCTTTCCACGCCTTTGAACAATTTATTTTATATTATGAATCATATGTAATAAACAAGAATAAACAAAAATTATTTATGAAACACCCCCAGCAATATGTAAATATTATACTAGGCCTTGTAGGAGATGCAAAGAAAATTATGAAACGGGTACTTTAGTAAATCTTAATACTTTCCAAAGTGCTTTCAGATCCTTGCAGGGTCTTACCCTTATAACCTCTGCTTAGCCTTCCCAGGACACTTTCTCCCACTAACTTTACTTTGCTATATTCTAATAGCTGTGTGTATCAGTTGTTGAAGTAATGTGCATCTGTCCTTGTCAATCTTTCATTTACAGGTAGTCATGTGCACCTAACATTTGCCCGTTCCTTAGAGCAGGCACCTTCATTTCACCAGTTGCACTAAAATTTCCCCGAGGGCTGGAACTCTGTTTCATCCGAGAGATGGTAGAGACAGAACTTTTTTAAAAAAATTATTTGCTGGGCGCCTGGGTGGCTCAGTGGGTTAAGCCACTGCCTTCGGCTCAGGTCATGATCTCAGGGTCCTGGGATCGAGTCCCGCATAAGGCTCTCTGCTCAGCAAGGAGCCTGCTTCCTCCTCTCTCTCTCTGCCTGCCTCTCTGCCTACTTGTAATCTCTCTGTCAAATAAATAAATAAAAATCTTAAAAATAATAATAATAAAATAAAAAATTATTTGCTTTTTAAAATTTACATGTAATAAAACTCACTTTTGTAGGTGCCTATGAGTTTTGACACATGCATAGCTACGTCAACAGCACCGCAATTACGATATGGAACTTTATCCGCCCCTTCCAACAAATCCCTTCCTACTGCCGGTTCCTAGTCAGTCTGCCCTCTGCCTGCCCTCTCCCCCAGCCCTGGACAACCGCTGATCGGCCTTGTATCCCTATCATTTTGTCTGGTGAGTGGAATCACACATATGTAGGTTTGCACACGTCACTTCCCTCACTTACCATAACGCCTTTGGGCTGCATCCATATTGCTGCTGGTATCCACGGCTTTTATTGCTTGGTGGTATCTCATTCCGCAGAGGTATCATCGTCTGTTTATGCTTCTACCACTCAAGGATTCAGGCTGTTTCCAATTTTTTGTCATTATGAATAAAACTACCATAAACATCTATGTACAAGTGTTTTTGTTTTTTAATATTTTATTTATTGGGGTGCCTGGGTGGCTCAGTGGGTTAAAGCCTCTGCCTTTGGCTCAGGTCATGGTCTCGGGGTCCTGGGATCGAGCCCCACATTGGGCTCTCTGCTCAGCAGGGAGCCTGCTTCCTCCTCTCTCTCTCTGCCTGCCTCTCTGACTACTTGTGATCTGTTAAATAAATAGATAAAAATCTTTTTAAAAAAAATATTTTATTTATTCACAGAAAGTGAGAGCACAGGCAAGGGGAGTGGCTGGCAGAGGGAGACATGGGCTCCCTGCTGAGCAGGAAGAGGGACATGAGTCTGGATCCCTGGACCCTTGATCCTGATCTGAGTCAAAGGCAAATGCCCGACCAGCTGAGCCACTCAGGTGCCTCCATCTGCAAGGTTTTGTGTGAATATAAATTTTCATCTCTCTTGGATAAATACCTAAGAGTGGGATTGCTGGAACATATGGTAACTATGTTTAACTTAAAAGAAGCTGTCTGTGAACCTAAAACATCTCCAGAAATATAGTCTTTAGTAAGAAAAAAAACCTGTCAAACTGTTCTCCAAAGTGGCCGTTCCGGTTTGGATTCCTGCCAACATTGTGTGAGAATTCTAGTTGCTCTGCATCTTCGTCAACACTTGGTATTGTCGGTTTTTTAATTCTAGCCATTCTAATAGGTGTGCAATAGATTTTCATTGTGGTTTGAATTTGCTCCTGATAACTAATGGCGTTGATCATCTTTTCTTGTGCTTGTTATCTGTATATTTTCCCTTGTGAAGTGTCTGTCTCTTCAAGTCTTTTGCCCATTTTCTTAATTGGATTATTAATTATTCTATTGTTGAGCCGATTATATATTATACATACAGGTCTCTTGCTGGATATGTGTTTTTTGAGACAAAGGAAAAACCTCAAAACAGGCTGAAATGATAAAGATGATTTATTGGGTCACATAATTGTAAGATGCAGAGGTATAATGCACAGTCTTTGAGACTGGTGGAATTTGGTTTCTCACTGTCTTCCCATATCTCCACCCTACAGCCTGCTGTGCTAGCTGTATCTCGGACACAGCTTTTCCCCTAGCATCAGCATTGCTGCAGTAATTCCAAACCTCACCCATAAACCATACTGTCCAAAAAAAGAGATGGCTAGATTGCAATACACCTTTAAAATGAGACGTCTTCTCTTACAACAACCATTGGAAATCTCTCCAACATCATCTTGGTGTGAAATGGGCCAGGGGCCTATTGTAAAACAATCTCAGTGACCAGGGAATGCCGCAGGGATGACCGGGTTAAGCTATGATGTGGAGACTATACTTTGAGGTTTCCAGCATCTTTGATCACTCTTCCCTTGTGGGGTTTTTTTTTTCCCTCCTCTGACATTATGAGTCCTACCTTACTAAAACAGAGGCCACCTCCTCACTGTCTCAATGACTCTTGTAACTAAGGCACAGGCATGAAAGCAGACTCACCAATTAGATGCTCCTGTCTGAGATTTTGATTAGGAAAGGAACAGGATGAAGAAGCAAGGGACATGCAGAATCACTTTCTTACCAGAGTGGTAACAGAGGTCCAATCATTTATTTGCTAAGTTAAGTTTGGGCCCTATTGAAGTCATCCCATGTAAAATTAAGTCAATGTGGTACTTTTTTTTTTTTTTAAGATTTTATTTATTTATTTGACAGACAGAGATCACAAGTAGGCAGAGAGGCAGGCGGGGGTGGGGAGGCAGGGGAAGCAGGTTCCCCACCAAGCAGAGATCCCAGAGCAGAGATTCCAATGCAGGGCTCGATCCCAGGACTCTGAGATCATGACCTGAGCTGAAGGCAGAGACTTAACCCACTGAGCCACCCAGACGCCCCGAAGTCAGTGTGGTCCTTGACACATATCACTACAAAACTATGACCTCTCCAGTTTTTTTCCTGGCTTTATGCCATTTGTTCAAACTCCTAGATTTGTAAGGATTATCTCTTAAAGCTGTGTCTGGTCTAGACGGAGAGCAGGGAAGTCAGGGGAGCCTTTGGGTGTAGGGACTTCCACAGGTTTCCATTTTGAGTATGTTACATAGGAGTTAAGGATTTACACAGGAGAGTTGTGTGCAAAAATGTGTACAGTGGAGGAACACTAGGGGAAAGGGAAATGTTACCTCATTGATTTTAGGTAAACCATGTGGCTGGCGGTAGAGAATGGAGGCAGCAGTGGTATACCGGCAGACGCCAGGACATGGCGCTTTTTTTTTTTTTAAGATTTTATTTATTTATTTGACAGAGAGATCACCGTAGGCAGAGAAAGAGAGAGGAGGAGGCCGAGCAGAGAGCCTGATGCAGGGCTTGATCCCAGGACCCTGAGATCATGACCTGAGCCAAAGGCAGAGGCTTAACCCACTGAACCACCCAGGCGCCCCACACACCATGTTTTACAATGCACGGACCGCATCCAAGTCTGAGACTTGGGCTCCAAATGTGAGTAGTGATGCCACTTACTGTGATGAGGAGCCCTGAAGGCAAAGGTTTGGGAGGAAAGACGACGATGATTTTGAGGTGTCTTTGAGATATCCTGTCAGGCAGTTGGATCTATGAATGTAGGTGCTCAGGAGATACAGAGTCACAGGCAACTTGTTAACATGAAAAGGTGCGTGCTGAGAGTTTCTGGGCCCTTTTCTTGGCTTGTTTCATATATACCTTATAGGAGGGCCTAATAAGTTTTATTTTAGTTATTAAGTTTCAGATAGGCTCCACACCCGATGTGTGGCTTGAACTGAGGACCCTGACATGGAGAGTCACGTGCTGTACCAACAGCCAGCCGGGCAGGCCTCTTGGTTGCAAGAGATAGAAACCCTACTTTAACTAGCTTGGACAAAACCAAGAATTTATTGGTATAATTCTCTTGGTCAAGGAAGAATTGATGAACCAAACTTTATAAGAAATGCAAAAATGGGGGCACCTGGGTGGCTCAGTTGGTTGAACAGCTGCCTTGGGCTCAGGTCATGATCCCTGAGTCCTGGGATCAAGCCCCACATCAGGATCCCTGCTCAGAGGGGAGCCTGCTTCCCCCTCTGCCCCTCCCCCTGTTTATGCTGGCTTTCTCTCGCTCGCTTGCTCTCTCTGTCGAATAAATAAAGATTTTTTTTTAATTTTTTTTAAAGATTATATTTATTTGACAGAGAGAAACACAGCGAGAGAGGGAACACAAGCAGAGGGAATGGGAGAAGGAGAAGCAGGCCTACCACTGAGGAGGCTGCCCAATGCGGGGCTCGAACTCAGGACCCCGGGATCATGACGTGAGCTGAAGGCAGACGCCTAACGACTGAGCCACCCAGGAGCCCCAATAAATAAAGATCTTCAAAAAAAAAAAAGGGGGGGGGAGGCAAAAATGCAGTTGGGCCGCAGAACAACGAAAAGACAGAATTTCTATAGCATCGTCCTTTCTTCCCTCTTCCGTGTTCTTAGTGCATACTGACTTCTTTCCTATGGAAGTACGGAAACACAATTGTAAAGAGACACGATTGCCAGGGGATCCCCTGCTTTACAGCTTAAAGTGCAGGTAACCAAGGAGACTGACTCTACAGCCCCAGTTCAGAGATCATGGGTGAGGAGTTATTGGTCTGGCCTGTGTCAGGTCTCCCCTGGGTCAGTTGACTCTGGTGGTGGTGGTCTTGTATGCCCACAGAATAAAACTTCAACATTCCGTATCACTTCGCCCTCCCTGGCTTGGGTAGGATCTCAGGGTCCTGGGATGGAGTCCCGAGTCAGGCTCTCTGCTCAGCAGGGATCCTGCTTCCCTCTCTCCCTCTGCCTGCCTCTTTACCTACTTGTGATCTCTCCCTCTCTCTCTGTCAAATAAATAAATGTAAAATTTTTAAAAATAAAATAAAGTATTAGAAAAACTGTAGCTGCCACTCTGAGCTCAGATCCTTACTACTTAAAGAATTTTCTGGGTGCACCGGGGTGGCTCAGTGGGTTAAGCCGCTGCCTTCAGCTCAGCTCATGATCTCAGGGTCCTGGGATCAAGTCCCGCATCGGGCTTTCTGCTCAGCAAGGATCCTGCTTCCCTCTCTCTCTCTCTCTGCCTGCCTCTCTGTCTACTGTGATCTCTCTCTGTCAAATAAATAAATAAAATCTTTAAAAAAAAAAAAGAATTTTCTGATGAGATCAGTGGTAATGTCAATGAAAGAGATTTTTTTAAATATTGATTAATAATATATGTTAACATTTGAAAGACAGGCATAACTCAGTAGACCAATAATTTCCAAATGACCAAATGCATGATGTTGCAAAATTATGCCTGGGTAAAAAATTCATTCCATGTGAAAGATAGATCAATAGATTCTAATTTAAAAGAGTATGAATATTCATTGGTATAGTTTTAGATTCCACATTGAAATTAATCTTTAGGAAACGACTATTTGCTGACTTCTGGTACAGTATTAAAGAAGAACATCCAAAATTATCTCAAAAGATTATTAAAGTACTCTCCCTCCTCAAAATAGTTTTCCCTTTTCCAATTGCACATTGGTGTGAGGCCGGATTTTCTTCCTATATTCTAACTAAAACAACATATTACAACAGATTGGATGCAGAAATGTATGAGCTTCTATTAAGATAGACATTAAACATATTTGCAAAACAGTAGTTAATAACCAACCAAACTAATGTTCCTGAGTAAAGACAAATGTATTCTTAGATATGTAAGGATTCAGTAAATAGACCTACCTGCCCTTCTAAAATAAATTACTTGGCTGTTTTTTTTTTTTTTTTTAGATTTTATTTATGTATTTATGTATTTATTTGAGACTGTCATCATGCTGCAGGTGGGGGCTGGTGGCACCTGGGCAGAAGAGGAGGGAGAGAAGAATCCCACAGCCACTCCTTCGGAGTGCAGAGTCCATTTGGGGCTAGATCCCAGGACCCTGAGATCATGACCTGCGCTGAAACCAAGAGTCGGATGTTCAAATGAGTCACCCAGGCGCCCCTTAAAAATCACTTGAGGTTTATTTCTGCCATTAAATATGTGAATAGTTATGACCACAAGAATGGAGAAGTTGGGTGATAAAGAGATTGCTTTCTGAATTATAAATTGCCTCCAAATTATATGTACTATGGTTGGAAAGGATCAGTTCCTCAGAGGAGGGAAGATCCCCTTTGGGTAGACAAACCAAAAACTAGGAATCAGTGAGTGCATCACCTTATCGAAGCCCCTCCCTTTAGAATGTCCTCCTCCTTCTATGCTCATCCAGTTCTCATTATATTTCAATATAAAGCTCAGACCCCACGTAGAACTGTAGAAGGTCAGTATTGGAAAGGAGCAGGATAGAGGAAAATCATTTATACTGAGATCTATGATTATGTACTGATCTGGGTGTTCAAAATTCATTCACATTTGGTGTGCCTGGGTGCCTCAATGGGTTAAAGCCTCTGCCTTCAGCTTGGGTCATGAACCCAGGGTCCTGGGATTGAGCCCCACATCAGGCTCTCTGCTCAGTAGGGAGCCTGCTTCCTCCTCTCTCCCTACCTGCCTGTCTGCGTACTTGTGATCTCTCTCTGTCAAATAAATAAATAAAATCTTTTTTAAAAAATTCATTCACATTTAATCTTTATAGAAAATCGGAAGACTAGGTTTTGCTATCCCCATTTTATAGACAAAGAAATTGAGGGTCAGAGAGAGTAAACCACTTGCCCATGGTCATCCTACCAGCTAGAGGTAGAATTTGGATGCAAACCCAGATCTTTTTACTTTGAAGTTTGTGACCTTTGCATTTCAGTATACTATCTTAAGGTTCATCTAATCTAAATAAGCCCTGCCCAATCTGGTGTTTAAATCCACATCAAGACATCCCCATGAATGGTTAACAGCCCAATCCCCTCCAACAGCAAAGAATTCCACACATTCTAATGCTGTCCATTATATCCATTGACTGCACTAAAGTTTCTTCTTAATATTAAGCTGACATAGTTCTTCTGAAGCCCTTACCCATAAATCTTAACAATACCCTTTGGGGTTATGCATAATGAGCTAGTGGGAGAGACCATTAGTGGGATATTGATTCTCTTCTTCTTTCAAATGTTTTATTTCTTTATTATTATTTTTTAAAGTAGGTCCCACACCCAATGTGGGCCTTGACCTCACCACCCTGAGACCAAGAGTCACATGCTCTACCCACTAAGCTAGTCAGGTGCCCTTTTCTTTTACATAGGAATAGAATTTTTTGCCTCAGTGCAGAAGCAGATGTACCAGGAAGCTAACAAAACCGAAGCTTTAGAGTCCCTCACCTGCCAGGGCCCTGGCAGTTGCTGGGAGTTGTGGAGTGTTCTAGATGGAGAGGGGAACAGACTGAAATTAGGAAACACTTCTGATGAATTGGCTGAACAGATCGTAAAAGAAAGGCACCTGAAACTCCAATTATTTGTTGTAATTTCTTTCCTCATACTTAACAAATATTTTTGTACTTAATTTTATACTGGAAATCTTGTGTTATTCTCCTTTTTTTTTTAAGATTTTATTTATTTATTTGATAGAAAGAGGTTACAAGTACGCAGAGAGGCAGGCAGAGAGAGAGAGGAAGCAAAGCAGGCTCCCTGCTGAGCAGAGAGCCAGACGTGGGGCTCGATCCCAGGACCCAGAGATTATGACCTGAGCCAAAGGCAGACCCAATCCACCGAGCCACCCAGGCACCCCTCTAATATTTTAATTTTCACTTGAAATCTCAGATTTTGGGGGGCACCCGGGTGGCTCAGTCATTAAGCGTCCTCCTTCAGATCAGTGGTCCTGGGATCAAGCCCTGTGTTGGGCTCTCTATTGGGGGGGGGACCCGCTTCTCCTTCTCCCACTCTCCCTGCTTGTGTTCCCTCTCTCACTGTGTCTCTCTCTGTCAAATAAATAAATAAAATCTTAGAAAGAAAGAAAGAAAGAGAAATCTCAAATTTTTTAATGGCAAAATATAGTCAATTGTTTTCCTTGAAGTGATAAGCTCATTTTGTTCATTTTCAAGAAAATGTCTGCCAGTACCTAAGACTCAGTAGCAATGGTTTGTCTGTCAGCCCTTCCTTCAAGTAGCGAGAGTAGAACGCAGAAAGGTAGCTGGTTCAGCTTGTGACCCAGATGCACAAATGCTTTTCCTCAAGACAACCCTCAGACTTCACCAAACAGCAGCAGTGCCTTATATGTACTTCCTCTGTGCTGCACAGAGTATTTTAAAATGTGCATTTAATATTCAAAAGATTTAGGGGCACCTGGGTGGCTCCGTGGGTTAAAGCCTCTGCCTTTGGCTCAGGTTATGATCTCAGGGTCCTGAGATCGAGCCCTGCATCGGGCTCTCTGCTCAGCGGGGAGCCTATTTCCCCTCCTCTCTGCCTGCCTCTCTGCCTACTTGTGATCGCTCTCTGTCAAATAAATAAATAAAATCTTAAAAAAAAAAAAAAAGACCACTTAAAAAAAAAGATTAAAAAGATTTAGTAAAATTAATATTTTTTATTGTTTCATCAAGGACACATGGGAGGATGGGGCAGTGAAGAAGACCGTTACTAGCACACTTGGTGCCATGACATTGATTTGTGCCGAGCTGCCTGCAATTTTACCCACTGTTGTTTTTGCATCGACAGTGCAAATATTAACAAAGTAGAAAGCCAAATAATGTCTTAGTATTATTACAAAAATAGCTTTGACCTTGTAGATCCCCTGAAAAGATTTCTAAGACCCCAAGGAGTCGGGGCATCTGAGTGGCTTCATCCATTAAACATCTGCCTTCGGCTCAGATCATGATCCCAGGGTATTAGGATGGAGCCCCGTGAGCAGGGAGCCTGCTACTCCCTCTCCTCTCCGTTTATGCTCTCTCTTACTATCTCTGTCTCTCTCTCTCAAATAAATAAATCTTTTTTTTTTTTAGATTTATTTATTTATTTGACAGACAGAGATCACAAGTAGGCAGAGAGGCAGGCAGAGAGACAGGAGGAAGCAGGCTCCCTGCTGAGCAGAGAGCCCGATGCGGGGCTCGATCTCAGGACCCTGGAATCATGACCGGAGCCGAAGGCAGAGGCCCACCCCATTGAGCCACCCAGGAGCCCCTCAAATAAATAAATTTAAAAAAAAAAAAAAAGACCCCAAGGAGTCCATGGACTACACTTTAAAAATGTCTGTTTTTGTAGGTGTATTTTGTAGACTTACAGATAATTTTCCCCTAAAAATTCTGTATCTGTTGTTCCACTGTACTTAGTATTCCAGAAAAAAATAAATCAAACATAATTTTTTTTCTTTATACCTAAACTATTTATTCTTTTTAGGTTGGAGCATTTATTTTTTTGTAATTAAAAAATTTTTGCCAGAGTATGTCTATGTAGGTCTGTTTGTTCATTTTTATTCAACATGGTGATCCCCTTTAGTCTTAGTACTTAGAGTTTTTTCTAGCTCCTAAAACTTTCAATTTTGACTTCTTTTTTCTTTTTCCTCCCTTAGGGCCAGCAGTAATTCTTTTCTTTTCTTTTTTAAGATTTTATTTTAAGTAGTCTCTATACCCAGTGTGGGGCTCGAACTCACACCCCCTGAGAGCAAGAATCACGTGCTCCACCAACTGAGCCCGCCAGGCGCCCCAGAGCAGCAGTGATCCTTGATTTAAATCTGTTCTTTGTGAGGTTGCCTGGCTGGCTCAGTCTGTGTAGCATGTGACTCTTGACCTCAGGGTCATGAGTTTGAGCCTCATGTTGGGTGTAGAGATTACTTAAATAAATAAAACTTTTTTTTTTAATCAGTCTGTTCTTTGTTCTCTATTGCTATCATCTTTTCTCTTATTATTTCATCCTTTCTCCTTTTCCTCCACATTTTAAGGTACTTTCTCATATTTGTCCTTTACATCATTTATTGCATTGTCTATAATGTGAGTTCTTTGCCTCTTTTTGTTGCATATTAATGCATCGACTTCCTGTAGCTCTCCCATATCTTACACAACTCCCTTTTCATCTCTCTTGTGGCTTTGTATTTCATGTTCTGTCCTTTCATCTCCTTTGTTTCCTCTTTATGACCTTTTGCTCCCTTTCTGTAAAGAATATGACTTCTTATATCCTAATAAAGACCCAGCTATTTTCAGACAGTAGGAAGCGTGGAATTTCCTTGCCTCCACTACTGCTTGCTTCTAGATTTTCTGAGCACCTTGTCAGAGCTCTAGCTTTTTGGCAAGTCAGGTGCACAAGTCCTGACTCCCTTCCCTGGGTCTGGTACACATTCTCCTAGAGGAATTTTGTCCTGCTAAGATGAAATTGACTCCTCACTTCCAATGCATGTTTTTTTGTTTTTTGGTTTTTTTAAGATTTTATTTTTTATTTATTTGACAGACAGAGATCACAAGTAGGCAGAGAGAGAGGAAGGGAAGCAGGCTCTCTGCTGAGCAGAGAGCCCGATGAGGGGCTCGATCCCAGAACCCTGGGATCATGACCTGAACTGAAGGCAGAGGCTTAACAACTGAGCCACCCAGGCGCCCCTAATACATGGTTTTCTGATACTTTGAACCAGTTGGTTTGGGGAGAGTACTTTTCTCCATCACTTGGTGTTCCTTCACTGTGAGGAGAGGTTCACTAGGATAATTTTCCTGGCCTCTCTCTTCTCCTTCACTCTTAGCTTCCGTGGAAGGAGGAGCAGGGGGGTTACCTAAGTGATAAGTTTGGGAAAATAGGCATAGATATCCCTTCATCTAGGAAGCTGCCTTGCTGGGAAAGAGTAGAATCTTCTGATTTTTATTGTGTTCCATACTATAAGAGATGCAGGGGCAGGCCTTGCCTCTGGAATAAACAGGCTGACATTACTTCAAAAGACCCCAACATCTGAAATGCTGGGTGTGAACATTGGGAAATAAATAGGGATTTAATTTCTGGGTGACAAAATTTCTACAGAAGAGACATTTGTGAAGTGGAGTAAGTATCTTTGAGCTTTAGACTTTAGAGTATGCTTAATAGGTTTTGACTGGGACAGTTTAAGAGGTTATGTTAAAGCCAGGTAAGTTCTGAGTTGTGCAGATAAAACTTTTAACTTCTGCAAGAGTCATAAGGCACCTCCTGTTCTGATCTTGGCAGGTGACTACAGCTTACGTCAGGATATTACAGCTTATACTTCTATAGAGCAAGGCTGCACACATGGGACCTTAAGCAAAGATGTGGTCCCTAGCAAGACCCTTTGGCAAAGCTGCTGCAGTGGCCTCAGGGTGTAGGCGACTGCTGCATCCCCAGACTTCCACTGTGGCCCTGGTCTCAGTCTACACGCACAGACCTCCTGGAAACCTCCGTGCACACTGGTGGATCTAGAGAACGCAGTTAGCAGGCATAGCTGAGGCCAGAATGTGAATTTTAGGGGCCAACGAACATTTCACTTCATAGCTCTGTTAGGATTTGGCGGGGGCAGGAAAATGTGTGTGCTTTTAATATACAAGCCAGAGGCCCCTGGGTGGCTCAGTGGGTTAAAGCCTCCACTTTCAGCTCAGGTCATGATCCCAGAGTCCTGGGATCGAGCCCCACATCAGGCTCTCTGCTTGGCAGGGAGCCTGCTTCCCTTCCTCTCTCTCTGCCTGCCTCTCTACCTACTTGTGATCTCTGTCAAATAAATAAATAAAATCTTAAAAAAAAAATACAAGACAATTGAATCCACATGGACTGAAAGAACTTTTGAGGGTTAAGCTTTAAATAATTACTGCCACAGGAGGCTTCTGTTTTATAGGAATGTCCCCTATTTTGATCTGGGTGATGGCTACTTGGATGTGTTCACTTCATGAAAAAACTATATTGAGATATATACTTGACCTGGGCACTTTTCTTTATATAATGTTTTACTAAAAAAAAAAAAAAAAGTTGGGGCGCCTGGGTGGCTCAGATGGTTGAGCGTCTGCCTGCAGCTCAGGTCATGATCTCAGGGTTCTGGAATCAAGCCCTGCATTGGGCTCTCTGCTCGTCAGGGAGCCTGCTTCTCCCTCTCCCTCTGCCTCTCCACCTGTTCATGCCCTCTGTCTCTCTCTCTCTCTCTCTCTCTCTCTCAAATAAATGAATAAAATCTTTAAAAAAAAAAAGTAAAAAAGAAGTTGTATGAAAAATAATTAGTTCCAAACCTACATGAAAGCATTTGTCTGTCTGCCCAGATCCGTCTATATTTTAATTAAATGTCTTATTGCTCTGGAGCGCCTGGGTGGCTCAGTGGGTTAAGCCTCTGCCTTAGCTCAGGTCATGGTCTCAGGTTCCTGGGATCAAGCCCTGCATTGGGCTCTCTGCTCAGCAAGGAGCCTGCTTCCCCCTCTCTCTCTGTCTGCCTGCCTCTCTGCCTACTTGTGATCTGTCTGTCAAACAAAAATAAATAAAATTTATTATAAATAAATAAATGTCTTATTGCTCAAAAAACTATCAAACAGGTATTCTCTTACGTGAAGCCAAGTATATTCTATTACACTCCATTTTGCTTAAGTTTACTGATTTATTGACATAAAGTTCTTAATAGTTTCTATAATGTTTAAAGACTTTTTAAAAATATTTTATTTATTTGACAGACAGAAATCACAAGTAGTCAGAGAAGTAGGCAGAGAGAGAGAGGAGGAAGCAGGCTCCCTGCTGAGCAGAGAGCCCGAAGCAGGGCTCGATCCCAGGACCCTGGAATCATGACCCTAGCCAAAGGCAGAGGCTTTAACCCACTGAGCCACCCAGGCACCCCTACAATGTTTAAAGACTTTAAGAGAATTATGTTCCCCTTCCCATTCCTGGTATTATTCATATGTAATCTTTTTTTTTTTTAAGATTTTATTTATTTATTTGACAGACAAAGAGATCACAAGTAGGCAGAGAGGCAGGCAGAGAGAGAGAAGGAAGCAGGCTCCCTGCTGAGCAGAGAGCCAGATGCGGGACTCGATTCTGGGACCCTGGGATCATAACATGAGCCGAAGGCAGAGGCTTTAACCCACTGAGCCACCCAGGCGCCCCAATCTTTTTTTTTTTTTTAACAATTGATAATGAATTTATTAAAAGGTTGATTGAAGCATCTACATTGGTGACTTCAGCCTCAACTTCTGACTCAATACTGATGGAAGTCATCTGCTTAACAATCTCAGAAGGGGGGCGCCTGTGTGGCTCAGTCCTTAAGCATCCACCGGGTCATAATCTCAGGGTCCTGGGATCAAGCCCCACATCGGGCTTCGTGCTCTGCAGGAGGTCTGCTTCTCCCTCTCCCACTCCCCCTGCTTGTGTTCCCTCTCTCGCTGTCTCTCTCTCTCTGTCAAATAAATAAATAAAAATCTTTAAACACACACACACACACAAGCACACACACACCCCATCTCAGAACAACTGTGCAAATCAATGAGTCGCTTGTGGATCCTCATCTGAAAACGAACCTGAATCTTAGAACCTTCACCAACAGAGGCTTTTCTTACAGTGATTCTCAGAGTCTTGATAAGCATCCAAACTGGTCCTTTCGCTTTGAGATTCTTTTCCTTTGAGCCTCTGACCAAGTCAGCACATACTTTCTCCCAAGATTTTACGTTGCAGCTGCTTAGAGTAATTCTAATTTGGTGAATTACCATCTCTGAATCCACGAGTGTCTTTCCAGTGTGTTTCTTTCTTTGTCTCTTTTTTGAAGATTTTACTTATTTATTTATCTGTTTATTTATTTAACAGAGAGGTAGAGCGAGTGCACAATTAGGCAGAGCGGCAGGCAAAGGGAGAAACAGGCTCTTTGCTGAGCAGGGAGCCAATGTGGGGCTCTATCCCAAGACCCTGGGATCATGCCGCAAGCGGATGGCAGATGCTTAACCAACTAAGCCCCCCAGGCGTCTTTAGACGCCTTCCCAGAGTCGTTAAAGCAGCCTGGCTTCCTAACTGACTTGTTCCTCTGTGCAAGCGAGCTGCGGCGAGTCAGGAGCAGGATAGGCTGCTCTAAACCTCCACTTATGCTGCTATGGCATCTTCCTCAAAGAACCCTATGTAGGGGCACCTGGGTGGCTCAGTGGGTTAAGCCTCTGCTTTTGGCCCAGGTCATGATCTGGACCCCCCAGAGACCTCCCATTGGCCTCTGCTCAGCAGGGAGCCTTCTTCCCCCTCTCTCTCTGCCTACTTATGATCGCTGTCAAATAAATAAATAAAATCTTGAAGAAAGAACCATGTGTAGTCTTATTTATTTATTTATTTATTATTTTAAAGATTTTATTTATTTCTTTGACAGAGAGAGAGAGAGAACCGGAGAGGGAACACAAGCAGGGGGAATGGCAGAGCAAGAAGCAGGCTTCCGGAGAAGCCGGGACCCAATGCTGCACTGAACCCCAGGACCCCGAGATGGTGACCTGAGCTGAAGGCAGATGCTTAACAACTGAGTCACCCAAGTGCCCCTGTAATCTTATTTATTATATATCTTGTTATAACTTTGTCTATTTTAACACCTGCTTTGTTTTTAGAGATCCCTCTGTGGTGTCGTTTTATCTCTATTTCATTAATTTTTTTTATTTGTATTATTTCCTCTCATATGCTTTCTTTAACCTTACTCCGCTTTTTAAATTTTTTAAAAGATTTTATATATTTATTTGCCAGAGAGAAAGAGCACACAAGCAGGGCAGAGGAAGGCAGAGGGAGAAGCAGACTCCCCACTGAGCAAAGAGTCCAATGATGTAGGACTTGATCCCAAGACCCTGGGATCATGATCTGAGCTGAAGGCAGACGCTTAAACAACTGAGCCACCCAGGCATCCCTTACTCTACTATTTAACATCATTTCTTGTTCTTTTCTGATTTGTAGTTCAATTGTAATATGTTTCTGTTAAATTTCATCTTATTTATTCCTTTGAGACTTCGTTGGACTTTCTGGATCTAAGGATTAATCTCTCTCAACAACCCTGAAAAATTCCTAGTCATTTTATCTCCAAATATTTCTTCATCCCCAATCTCTCCATTATCTTCTTCTGGAACTCCACTGAGCTATAGGTTTGACTTTTTCATTCTGTCTTCCATTTCTCTTAACCCTTCATTCATATTTTCTATCTTTGAATCCATGGATAGCATTCTGGATAAATTCTTTGGATCTATTTTTTATTGCCCTGGTCCTCTTTTCAACTGTGTCTAATCTACTATTTAATCAGTCCTTGACTATTTAATAATATGATGTATTTTTTATTTATAGAAGTTCTACTCTGTTCTTTAAAAAAATCTACTTGGTTGTTCATTATGGTTTCTTTTCTTGCTCATAGTTTCTTTTTCCTGCTTTTATTTCTTGAAGCATATTAAACATAATCATTTAAGATTCTTTCATTGATAAAAATTCAGTATATAAAGTCTTTGCATGTATGCTTCTGCTGCTTATTGGTTTTCTGGCTCTCACTCATGATATCTTTTGCTTGTAGGTGTTTTGTGATTCTCAGTGTGAACTATTACTTACCTTGAAATTTACCCTCAGAAGTTCTTTGAGACCTGCGTTAAAACTAAACGCTTCCTTTTTTTTTTTTTTTTGGTTTATGAATATTTATTATTGGATGCTTTCACCATCAAAACTTACGATCTTGATCTTTCCTTCCTGCCCTTGTGTAATGCCAAAGGAGAGACAGTGGCTACTTCGACAACCTTAAAGCAAACTCCAGGAATGTCACCAACAGCATGACCTTTACAACCAAATCTAGCAACCAGAACCTCATTATTTTCCTCAATAAAATTCAAACAACCATCACTGGGTACAAAAACTGTGATTTGGGGGCACCTGGGTGGATCAGTGGGTTAAAGCTTCTGCCTTCAGCTCAGGTCATGATCCCAGGGTCCTGGGATCAAGCCCCACATCAGGCTTTCTGCTCAATGGGGAGCCTGCTTTCTCCTCTCTCTCTCTGCCTGCCTCTCTGCCTACCTGTGATCTCTGTCTGTCAAATAAATAAATAAAATCTTAAAAAAAAAAAAAACTGTGATTTTTTTTTTTTTTTTTCCATTCTTGATCAGCTGGACCATGACACACTTCCTGATGGTAGAATTTGGCTGCTTGGCTTCAACCCCTACTTTTTCCAGCATAATTCCTTTTGCCTGTGAAGTGCCTCCAAAAGGGTTGGCCTTCAGGACTGTGCCCAAATGGGCTTTCTTACACTCTTCATCACGTGCTTCTGATCTCATCAGTGGCTGCAGAACTTCCTATTAGTACGGAGACGGTGACACTTGCCCATCCTGCCAGCACTACAGGCGTGAGCTAAAGAGCGAAGCAGGGCAGCGGAAATACGCTCTTCCTGAGAAAGTATTTGCTTCTTCAGTTGTCAAATTTCTACTTAAAACTTTTCTAACCACACAGGCAACAGAAATTTAACCAAAATCTTTGTGAGGACTAGCGTACTAGTTATTGCATAACAAATTACTAACTTGACAGCCGAACGCTATAAACATTTATTATCTTTAAGTAGTCTCTGTAGAATCTGGGAGTAGCTTAGGTGAGTGGTTTTAGCTCAGGGTCTCACTTGGGGCAGCATTTAAAATGTCAGCAAGGACTGCAGTCATCTAAAGCCTTCACTGGAAATCAAAGATGAAACATGTGAAATGGTATTCAGTGATTTTTCCATCCTACTACCTATCCCACCTACATGGTTTATACTCTCCCCCAATACAAATGCCCAGTGTTAAATTTTAGAGGTATATTTCCAAATAATATTTATATATACCTGCAAATATATACACACGAATGTAATATATGATTACATAAGTGGTAATCATGTATTAAACAATACTCACTATCTTGAATTATTAATTCCAGCTATGTACCTTGTTCTTTCCACAGAAGTCTATAGAGATGTGTTTTAAGTTCTCCAAATGTGTGCATTTAAAACTTATATTTTTCGGACACCCAAGTGGCTCAGTCAGGCTTGGGTGGTGATCCGGGGTCCTGGGATTGAGCCCCACATCGGGATCTCTGCTCAGTGGGGAGCCTCCTTCTCCCTCTTCCTCTGCCTACCACTCTGCCTACCCATGCTCCCTCTCTCTGTTGGGTAAATAAATAAAATATTTTTTAAAATAATAATTATAGGGGGGCTCTGTGTGGCTCAGTGGGTTAAGCCTCTGCCTTCAGCTCAGGTCATGGTCTCAGGGTTCTGGGATCGAGCCCTGCATTGGACTGTCTGCTCAGCAGGGAGCCTGCTTCCCCCCTCTCTCTCTGCCTGCCTCTCTGCCTACTTGTGATCTCTCCCTGTGTGTCAAATAAATGAATAAAATCTTTAAAAAAAATAATAAAACTTTTTAAAAATCTTTATTTATTTAGAGAGAGAGAGAAAGAGTGGGGCAGGGGGACATGGCAGAGGGAGAAGGAAAGAGAAGGAGAAGGAAAGAGAACCTCAGGGAGACTCTTCGCTGAGCACAGAGACCAATGCAAGGCTCAATCCCTTAGATCATGACCTGAGCCAAAATCAAGAGTCAGGTGCTTAAACAACTGAGCCACCCAGGCACCCCTAAAAGTTATATTTTTATTATTGATTTCTAATTGTATCTCATTATGATCAGAAAATGTGGCCAACACAATAGTAAGGTTTTTTTGGTATTTGTTGAGTCTTGCTTCCTAGCTTGGTATGTGCAAGGATGTTGATATCTAAAATATCCCCCATTCAAGTACCTCATTTAGTTTGTGATCCTGGAGAATGACTGTGGGTCATAAAATGTGTCAGAAAATGATTTCAAACAGCTATTGTTCTAGAAATGGTATATTGCCTGGTATATATGCATGTATTGATCTTGCGAAAGATTTTTAAAAAATCAGTATCAGTTTGTTAGGATCATCCGATGCTATTTGCTTTGACCTAGAAGGGCATATAACACACCTTCACAGATTTACACATTTACTAGCTTTACCATCTAATATAATTCAAAGAAATTTTGCTGGTGCTGACATCTCAAGATCATCACACTAATCACACATTAATGCTATATTACTATGTTTTGCACCTGTTCAAATGGAAGGACAAAGTACTTAAGCACTTTTAGGGAGACTTCCACTTCTAAACATGGAAATAGCAGGGGCCAGATTAATTGACTAAAAACACACACAAGGGGCATGTGACTGGCTCAGTCAGTAGAGCACACAACTTTCAATATTGGGATTGTAAGTTCAAGTCCTACCATTGTGTGTAGAGATTAGTTAAAAATCTTTTAAAAATTTTAAAAATGAAAAACATCCATAAATACAAAAAACAAACTGGACATTTCCAGAGGGGAGACCCATAAATACAGAGAACAAAGCGGTGGATGTTAGAGGGGATGGGCAAAATGGGTGAAGGAGAGTGGGAGAAGAAAATTTTCAGTTATGGAGCACCTGGGTGGCTCAGTCAGTTAGAAGTCTGACTCCTGATTTTGATTCAGGTCATGATCACAGTGTTGTGAGATCAAGCCCCAGGTTGAGCTTCATGCTGAACATGGACACTGCTTAAGATTCTCTCTCCCTCCACTCCTCCCCCATGTTCACACGCACTCTCTCTCTAAAAAGAAAAAAAAAAATTCCAGTTGTGGAATGCGTAAGTTATGGAGATAAGAGGTACAACATAGAAATATAGTTAATGATATCATAATAGTGTTGTATGTGACAGATGGTAGCTAAACCTATGGTGAGCAGAGCATAACATATAGACTTCCTGAGTCATTATGTTGCACATCTGAAACCAATTAACATTGTATGTCAATAATACTTCAATTAGAAAAAAAAAGAAAAGAAAAGAAAGAAAGGATTTCCTAAACTGGACAAGAGAAAATGCGGAAAAGTGGTCCCAGGGAGAAGAAGACAAGAAAATGAATCATCTACCCACATAGCTGGAGATAGCTTCTAGATTTCAGCACAGTGAATAGAAACACAGCCCAGGGTCTCCTTGAGTTGAGTGTAGATGAGAAATTGGACAGATCAGGGCATCTATAATGTACAGGGTAAAGTGTTAGAGAGGAAAGAGCTGCAGAGATATACTAAAAACTGAAGACTGAGACTGAAGGGATTTCCCTTCCGTCTTCAGCTGAATACTCATCAACACATGGTATGAGAAAACTGCCATAGACCAGTGAAAGAACCACTGGGTAGAAGATGCAGAGTAACTCCCAGAAAATATACAAGGTTGAAAATAGTTCATATTCCCAACAATCAGAATGGAACAACCTTGTAATACACAGGGTTATTGTAGAATTCTGAGAAGGACTGCCTCAGTAGTAAGGCCAATACAACTCACAGCTCTGATTTTACCTAACAAGGCTGAAAAGCAACACATGAAAGGACCAAACTGTTTCCAAGTGATTTAATAACAGCCCAGAATAAACACAATGTTTACATATTTAGACTACAAAAAAAAAAATCAGCTAAGAATGTAAGATTCACAATGTCTGTTGTCCAATAAAAAATTATTAGGCGGCAAGTACACAGGAAAATACAACCCATAATGAAGAGAAAAATCAAATAATAAGAATAGATTCAGAGGGGCACCTGGGTGACTCAGTTGGTTAAGTGTCTACCTTCAGCTCAGTCATGAAATCATGGTCCTGGGATTGAGTCCCACATTGGGCTCCTTGCTTAGTGGGGAGACTGCTTCTCCTTCTGGCACTCTCCCTGTGTACAAGCGTGGGTGCTCTCTTGTGCACTCTCTCTCTGACAAATAAATAAATCTTAAGGAAAGAAAGAAATAGATTCAGAAATGACACATGGGGCGCCTGTGTGGCTCAGTCAGTTAAGTGGCTGCTTTGGCTCACGTCATGATCTCAGGGTCCTGAGATGGAACCCTGCTTCAGGCCCCCTGCTCAGTGGAGAACCTACTTCTCCCTCTGCCTGCCACTTTGCCTTTTTGTGCTGTCTGTCACATAAATAAATAAAATATTTTTTTAAAAAAAGAAATGACATGAATGGGGGGTGCCTGGTGGCTCAGTTGGTTGGGTGTCTGCCTTCAGCTTGGTTCACAATCACAGGGTCCTTGGCTCCAGCCCTACATTGGTCTCTCTGCTCAGCAGGGAGCCTGCTTCTCCTTCTCCCTCTACCTGCCTCTCCCTCTGCCTGTCACTCTCTCGGCCTTTTGCTCCCCCTGCTTGTGCTCTCTCCCTCTCTGTAAAATAAAGAAAAACCTTAAAAAAAAAAAAAAAAGAAATGACATAAATGATATGCATATATTCTATATATTTCAAAATAGTACAAGAAATTATGAGAATGTTGAAAGACATGGAAGGTATTTTTTTAAATTCATATATAATTGGGGTACCTGGGAGGCTCAGTCAGTTAAGCACCCACCTCTTGATTTTGACTCAGCTCATGATCTCAGGATCATGAGATTGAGCCCTGTGTGGAGCTCTGTGTCCAGCACAGACTCTACTTGTCCCTCTTCCTGCCCCTCCCCAAGCTGGCACACTCTCTCTCTCAAATAAAATTTTTAGAAGTCTTTAAAATCCATATAAAATTCACATATAACTTTTTTATTTTTTAAAAAAGTTTCTTATTTTATTATTATTATCATTATTATTATTTTAAGTAAGCTTTACACCCAACGTGGGGCTTGGATTCATGACCCCGAGATTAAGGATCTCGTGCTTTACTGACTGAGCCAGATGCCCCCACATAGAACTTTTAGAGATGAAATATACACTGGATGGTATTTGTATTGATGTGTTAGGGCCTCCACAACAGAACCACAAGCAGGACGGCTTAATCAACAGAAGTTTATTTTCTCAAAGTTCTGAAGGCTAATGCTTAAGATCAAGTTTCCATCAAAGTTTGCTTCTAACAAGGACTCTTCCTTTAGCTAACAGATGGCTACCTTCTTGCTCTGTCCTCACATGGGCTTTTCTCTGTAGGCAAACACTTCAAACTTCCCTTCCTCTTACAAGGATATCAGTCCTATTAGATAAGGGCCCCACCCTTATGGCCTCGTTTTACCTTAATTACTTCTGCAAAGGCTCTATCACCAAACGAAGTAATACTGGGGGTTAGGGTTTCAACATCTGAACTTTGAGGGGGACACAATTCAATTGATAACAGGATTAGTAACATATTAGACACAACAGAAAAATGATTAGAGAACTTGAAGATGTTGCAATGGAAACTGTACAAAATGAAACAAACAAAAGGAAAAAGAACACCAAAAAATATAAGCAAAACATGGTGAGATGTGGGACAACCTCAAGTGGCCCAACATACATAGTCCCTGAAAGTTAAGGAAGAGTTAGGCAGAAGAAGTATTTTAAAGCTTAATGGATAAAAAATTTTCCAACTTGATGAAAATTATAAATCCACAGATATGGGGCGCCTGGCTGGCTCATTTGGTAGAGCATGCGACTCTTGATCTCTGGGTAATGAGTTCAAGCCCCACACTGGGTGAGGAGCCTACTTAAAAAGAAAAAAAAAATGTTTAACTTAAATCCACAGATCCACAAATATCAGCAAACCTGAAGCCCAAGATACAGGAACAAAAGTATATCACAATCAGATTGCTTAGAACTACTGATAAAGAGAAAAATCTTAAAAACAGATTTAAGATTTTAAAAGACAACTTATTTACAGACTATAAAGATAATGCAGCAGATTTCTCTGTCAAATAAATAAAACCTAAATAAATAAACAAACAAACAAATAAATAAATAAAAACACAAGCAAACAAAAAACCAATGGCCAAATAAAGAAATTTTCAGCATTCAAAATCTGAAGAAATTCATACAAGCACACCTGAACTACAAGAATGTTAAAGGAAGCCTCCAGGAAGAGGAAAATATTATCAAATGGAAATCTGAATCTACACCAAAAAATGAGGATCTCTAGAAATGATAAATATGTGGGTGATGGGGCGCCTGGGTGGCTCAGTGGGTTAAAGCCTCTGCCTTTGGCTAGGGTCATGATCCCAGGGTCCTGGGATCGAGCCCCACATCGGGCTCTCTGCTCAGCAGGGAGCCTGCTTCCTCCTCCCTCTCTCTCTGCCTGCCTCTCTGCCTACTTGTGATCTCTATCTGTCAAATAAAATAAATAAAATCTTTAAAAAAAAAAAAAAAGAAAAAGAAAAAATATATATGTGGGTGAATGTATAAGACATTTAAAGTTATTTAAATTTATGGAGTGCCTGAATGGCTCAGTCAGTTAAGTATCTGCCTTTAGCTCGGGGTCCTGGGATCAAGCCCTGATTTGGGTTCCTTGCTCAGCGGGAACCCGCTTCTCCTCCTCCCTCTACCTGCCGATCCCCTTGCTTGTGCTCATGCTCTCTCTCTCTCTCTCAAATAAATAATAAAATCTTTTTTTAAAAAATAAAAAAATTATTTAAATTTAAATTTCTTTAATAGAAAACTGACAGGGCACATGGCTGGTTCAGTTGGTAGAATACATGACTCTTGATCTTGGGGTTATGAGTTTGACCCCTGCATTAGATGTAGAGATTACTTGAAAATAAAATCTTTTTTTTTTTTAAAGATTTTATTTATTTATTTGACAGAGAGAGATCACAGCAGGCAGAGAGAGGGGAAGGGAAGCAGGCCCCCCGCTGAGCAGAGAGCCTGATGCGGGACTCGATCCCAGGACCCCGAGATCACGACCTGAGCCGGAGGCAGCGGCTCAACCCACTGAGCCACCCAGGCGCCCTTGAAAATAAAATCTTAAAAAAAAAAAGAGGGGCACCTGGGTGGCTCAGTGGGTTAAAGCCTCTGCCTTCAGCTCAGGTCATGATCCCAGCGTCCTGGGATTGAGCCCCACATCGGGCTGTCTGCTCCGCAGAGAGCCTGCTTCCTCCTCTCTCTGCCTGCCTCTCTGCCTACTTGTGATCTCTGTTTGTCAAATAAATAAATACAATCATTAAAAAAGAAAAGAAAAGAAAACTGACTATTAAAGCAAAAATAACATCTGTGCCTGAGTGGCTCAGTCAGTATAACATGTAACTTCTGATCTCAGCTCAGGTCTTGATCTCAAGGTTGTGAGATCAAGCCCCACATGGAGCCTACTTTGAAAGGAAAGGGTGGGGGAGAGAGAAAGAAGAAAGAAAGAAAGGAAGGGAGGGAGGGAGGGAGGAAGAAAGAAAGGTGAGATTTATTACATATATAGAAATAAATTATATGCAGCAATAGGACAAAGACCAGAAGTGGAGAAATGAAAGTATGTTGTTGTGGGTTCTGGCACTATTTGTGAAGCAGTATGTTACTTCAAAGTAAACAATGATAAGTTAAAGATGTATACTATAGGTGTGCCTGGGCGCCTCAGTCAGTTAAGCATCTGCCTTCTGCTCCAGTCATGAATCCAGGGTCCTGGGATCAATCTCAGTGTTGGGCTCTCTGTTCGGTGGGGAGCCTGCTTCTCCCTCTCCCTCTGCTGCTGCTCGCCCTGCTTGTGCTTTTTATCTCTCTGTCAAATAAATAAATAAAATCTTTTTTAAAAAAATGTATACTATAGACTATAAAGCAACTACTCAAAGCAAAACAAAATCCAAAGCCCTTGAGCTAAAAGGCAATGAAAAAGATAAAATAGAATCATAAAAATTCCTCAGTCCAAAAGAGTTTTTTACTTTTTTTTTTTTTAAAGATTGTATTTACTTATTTGAGAGAGAGATGAGCAGGGGAGGGGAAGATCGGTAAGCAGACTCCCTGCTGACTGGGGCGCTCAACATGGGGCTCTATCCCAGGACCCTGAGATCATGACCAGAGCCAAAGTGAGATGTTTAACTGAGTCACCCAGATGCCCCAAAAATAATTTTCTTAAAAGAGAGACAGAGGGGGCACCTGGGTGGATCAGTGGTTTAAGCCTCTGCCTTCGGCTCAGGTCATGATCTCAGGGTCCTGGGATCGAGCCCCACATTTGGCTCTCTGCTCAGCGGGGAGCCTGCTTCCCCCGCTCTCTCTGCCTGCCTCTCTGCCTACTTGTGATCTCTCTCTCTGTCCAATAAGTAAATAAAATCTTTTTTAAAAAATAAAATAATAAAATAAAGACACAAATAGAATAAAACTAAAGGATATAAAATGATACACCATGCTAACATAGCATTAAGGAACTCGAAAGATCTGTTCCTCCATAAAAGCAATGAGAAATTTAGATTAAAAAACTGCCAAAAATCAACTTTTTCAAACTCTTGAAATTAAACAGTCTTTTGATAATCTGAGAGTGATTATTCACAAAAAACATCTGATTCTCAGCAAGAACAATAATCTTTGGGGCATAATAACTTTCTGTAATCCAATACCCCTTCTCCCACCTTCCAAGTACCATTTATTTTTATTTTTTTTTAAAGATTTTATTTATTTATTTGACAGAGAGAAATCACAAGTAGGCAGAGAGGCAGGCAGAGAGAGAGAGGGGGAAGCAGGCTCCCTGCTGAGCAGAGAGCCCGATGCGGGACTCGATCCCAGGACTCTGAGATCATGACCCGAGCCAAAGGCAGCGGCTCAACCCACTGAGCCACCCAGGCGCCCTCCAAGTACCATTTAAATCTGATAGCCTTACAGCTACAGTAGCTATGAAAACCAGCAGGCTAGCAGCTGTTGTAGAGGGGGAAATGGATTTAGAGTTCCCCAAAAGCCCCAATCCCAGAGAATTGTCACTATTTGACTTGTCCGGCAGCTCACTGAAAAGTGCCATTCTCAGAGCTTGTCTTTATTTGACCTGAATCAGAACTCGATCTTTAAGAATAGTCCTAACCACCAGCCATTTATCAAAAACAATCAGTGGCAATTGTTTAACATTGAAGCTGCCAGAGGTGTTAACAGCTGGGGCTAAGAATAGGCTGATGAAAAATCTTAAAAGGAAAGGTTGGAGAGTAAGAGGTATACAGGGAGAGTTGTGAAGATCTGACAGAGAACTGGGAACCTAGGAATTTATAATGCCACATGAGTGGTGTATGCACACCCAAGAAGGGCTTAAGAAGACTATAAATTCTCAATGCTGGCTGACTTCAAGGTTTTGCTCAAGCAAATAAAGGCTAATAACAGGTGTAAACTGCCTGACAAATCATTGAAACCATATCTCAATACACACAGTCATTTAGCAAAACCTGGAAGACTTATTTGTTTAAGATATTTAAGGAAGTCTCTATTTAATCATTAAACTGGCTACTAAGCTAACTTAGCAGAGATTTCATATAACAAAGAACATGCACTGTAGAGAATTAGTCCAGGAAACTCTTTAAACAAATCCTGAGGAAGGGGTGAATATCTGATTTACAAAGTTAACACATTGTGTAATTTAAAGATTTAATTTTATTTATTTATTTTATATACAGATTGAGAGAAAGGGAAAGGGGAGGACCAAAGGGAGAGGGACAAGCAGACTCCACAATTGAGCATAAAGCCTGGACTTGACCTCAGGACCCTGAGATCATGACCTGAGCTGAAATCAAAAGTTGGATGCTCAACCAGCTGAGCCACCCAGGAACCCCACCACATTGCATAATTTAAAATGTACAGTTTATGAGACACCTGGTGGCTCAGTTGTTAAGCATCTCTCTGTGGCACAGGTCATGATCTTGGAGTCCTAGGGTTGAGCATCGCATGGGGCTCCCTGCTCAGTGGAAAGTCTGCTTCTATCTCTCCGTCTCTGCCCCCAACTTGTGCTTGCTTGCTCGCTCTCTCTCCCTCAAATAAATGAATAATCTTCTTAAAATAAATAAATAAAATGTCCAGTTTTAAACAAAAAATTTATGTAGATATGTGAGAATTTATGAGCCATGTAAAGAAACTAGAAATTGTGTCTCAGTGGATGGACTGAACAGTAGATTTCAACAGGCAGAAGAAAGAATCAGTGAACACAGAGAAAGGTCAATTGAGATGATCCATTCTGAAGATCTGAAATAAGAAAGAATGAAGAAAACGAACTGAGGTCTGAGGCTTGTGGAACACCATCCAGTGAACCAACACAGGCATGACTGAAGTCTCAGGAAGAGGAGAAGGAAAATGGACAGAGAGAATATTCTAAGAAATAACAGCCGGAAATTGAGGAAAAACGATTAGTTGTTATGTCCGAGAAGCTCCATGAACTCTCAGGGTAAACTAAATGGCATCCACACCTTGATATGTCGTAGAAAAACAAAAGACCAAGAATTTTGAAAGCAGCCTGAGAAACACAACTCATCACATACAAGAGATCCTCAATAAGTCACAGCTGGTTTCTCATCAGAAACAATGGAGTCCAGAAAGCCGTGGGATGATCTATTCAAAATGCTATTGTCGACCAAGAGTTCTATATCCCTCCACAAATGAAGGAGAAATTATGCATTCTCCTATAAAGAAAAACTGATATAATTCAGGGATGCCTAGGTGGCTCAGTAGGTTAAACATCTGAATAAATAAAAAAAATAGATAAAAGACAGAATATAGATTAGTAGTTTCTGGCAAATAGTAGGAAGTACGGAGTGATTGCTGGTATGAAATTTCATTTTGGGTCTATGAAAATGTTCTGGAATTTCAGAGTGGTGTTAAATGCACAACTCTGTGAATATACTAAAAGCTACTGAATTATACACTTCAAAGGAGTGGACATTATAGTATGTGAATTATATTTCAATATGGATATTACAGAAAAGAAAAGAAATCTAGGTTATCAGACAAAGTATATCTTAATGTATATCTCAGACAAAGTATATCTCAAATAAAAGAATATTACCAGGGCACCTGGGTGGCTCAGTTGGTTAAGCCTCTGCCTTTGGGTCAGGTCGTGATCTCATGGTCCCTGGATCAAGCCCCATATCAGGCTCTCTGCTCAATGGGGAGTCACATCTTCCTCTCCCTCTGCCCTTCCCCCTTGCTCCTGTGCTCTCTCTTTCTCTCAAATAAATAAAATTTTTAAAACAACAACAACAAAAAGGAAAAAAATAAACGAATATTACCAAGGATGAGGAGAGTCATTCCATAATGATAAAGATGTCAATTTAAAAAAAAACTAAAAAAAAAATGTCAATTTACTGAAAGGACATAATATCTCAAGCACATTATAGCAGAGCACTGATGAAGGAAAAACTGATAGAACTACGACTATAAATAGACAAATCCACAGTTATAATTAAAGATTTCAAAACCTGCTTCCCAATGATTGATACAAGTAGACAGAAAATAGGAAAATATAGGGGCGCCCAGGTGGCTCAGTGGGTTAAGGCCTCTGCCTTCGGCTCAGGTCATGATCTCAGGGTCCTGGGATCGAGCCCCGCATCAGGCTCTCTGCTCAGTGGGGAGCCTGCTTCCCCCTCTCCCTCTGCCTGCCTCTCTGCCTACTTGTGATCTTTCTCTCTGGCAAATAAATAAATAAAATCTTAAAAAAAAAAAGAAAATAGGAAAATATACAGAAGATGTGGCCCATACTGTTAACCAATTTCACCTAGTAGGCATTTATAAAAAAACCAACTCAGCAACAGAATTGTGTAGTAAAGAATTTGGTTCGAAGAGAAGTCTGGCTTTTGCCCTCAGCTTCTGGGAGGGAATCTGTCATACCTGATAGGAGTGTCTTTGTTTAGGAACTGGCCACATCAGATTTTTTTTTAAAGATTTTATTTATTTATTTATTTATCAGAGAGAGAGAGAGAGATAGAGAGAAATGGGTCAACTACATAGAAGTCACAGTCCTTAACATGTTCTCATCTCTGACATCAAGTGTAAGTTCATGGTGTTCCCAAAATGACCCTCAGTTTTGATAATTTGCTAGAACTCACTGAAACTATATTCACAGTTACAGTTCATCAGAGGAAAATGTTACAGACTAAAATCAACCAAATGAAGAAACACAATGGGCAGGGGTGCCTGGGTGGCTCCGTGGGTTAAAGCCTCTGTCTTCGGCTCAGGTCATGATCCCAGGGTCCTGGGATCGAGCCCCACATCGGGCTCTCTGCTCTGCAGGGAGCCTGCTTCCTCCTCTCTCTCTGCTTCCTCCTCTCCCTCTGCTTGCTTCTCTGCCTACTTGTGATCTCTGTCTGTCAAATAAATAAATAAAATCTTAAAAAAAAAAAAAAGAAAAGAAACACAATGGGCAGAATCTATGTATACCAAATTCAAAGCTCCAATTTTCTCTCCCTGTAGCATCAGAATTCAGTTTTTCTGATATTGGTGTGTGACAATCCACAAAGTACTGGCAATGATGTAAGCACACCCGTTCAGTGTCCAGAATTTTTGTTGGGGCTTTTGTTGTTGCATGAGAAGGACTGATTGCTCACATGGTTGAATTCAGTCTGTAGGTTGACTGATAGTGAATGACCCAAAGCCCGTACACTAAGATTGTTGTGTGTTGCCATACCCACCTTAAGATCTGCCACGGCCTGGGATGCCTGGGAGGCTAGTCTGTTCATTGTCTGCCTTCTACACAGGTCCTATTCTAGGGTCAGTGGGGAGTCTGCTTCACCCTCTGCCTGCTGCTTCCCCTGCTTGTGCCCTGCCTCTCTCAAATAAATAAGATCTTTAAAAAAAAAAAAAAAAACATATAAAGGAAAAGCCAATCCTGAAAAGTTAGAAATCCAATGTTTACAGAATCCTGTGAGACTGAGAAATCCTTGACATTATTATTTGGTAATTGTGTGGGGGCAAGTCCCACATAGCTTCCAATGAATGAGGAGACGGGACTTTCCACTTTGTGTGATGTCATGGCCTAAATAATGCACTTGGATCTGAAAAAGCTTCTTCTTCTTCTTCTTCTTTTTTTTTTTTAAGATTTTATTTATTTATTTGTCAGAGAGACGGAGAGAGAGAGCGAGCACGAGCAGGAGTGGCAGCAGAGGCAGAAGCAGGCTCCCCGCTGAGCAAGGAGCCAGACGTGGGACTCGATTCCAGAACCCCGGGATCATGACCTGAGCTGAAGGGAGACACCTGACAAACTGAGTCACCCAGGAGCCAGAGGGCCTCTGACTCCAGATTTCAGCTCGAGCTGTCTTCTGCGCGCAGGGTGGAGTCTTTTTGTCCCCCCCCTCCCCTCTCTCTCAAATGAGGAAAGAAACAAAATCTTTAAAAAAAAAAAAAAGGTAAGCTACTAAGATATTTTGTTTTATTTTTGTACTTTTAAATATCCATCTATGCTTAAAATTTGATGTGTATGGTATTTAACATGATTTAATTTGGTAATTAGTCCATCCTGCATTTTCTTTCCTTTTTTTTTTTTTTTTAAGGTTTTCATTTATGTATTTGACAGAGACACATCGAGAGAAGGAACACAAGCAGGGGGAGCGGCAGAGAGAGAAGCAGACTTCCTGCCAAACAAGGAGCCCGATGCGGGGCTCGATCCCAGGACCCTGGGATCGTGACCTGAGCTGAAGGCAGAGGCTTAACGACTGAGCCACCCAGACGCCCCCATCCTTCATTTTCTATCCAAGTTTTGCTTCTCTAGGTCCCAGAAAGGTATGGATTAACCAGACTATAAATTTTTAGAACAATCCTAAAATCTTTTGTGAGTTTTAATCATTTGCATGTGTGTGAAAACTAGTGAAGTCTTTAACTAGATTATGCAAATTTGATTTTGGCCAAAGTTTAAATGTGTAAGTCCATTGAGGTAGGGAGTGATTTCATTCACTCCTTATTATGAGCCACTAAGAAGATATTGCCAATGAGAGGAACGTGTTTAGCAAAGAGCAGTGAAAGAATAGGGGTCCCAGTGATGGTACAGAAGGAGGATGGGGAAGGCAGAACAAAGTGGAGGAGGTACAGGTACAGGAAGGAGGTCAAAAGAGAGGCCCATCTGAGGTTGGTCAGCAGAGTCCATTAAGTCTTTAAGAGAAGCAATTTAAATTTTTTTTCTGCTTCTCAGAGGCTTTTTTACAACAATCAAATACTGTGAACCACCAAATCATTCGGAATTTTGGAATCCTTTTATTCTAAAGCACCAGGTATGTAAATAATTTTTGTTTACATGTCAACTTCCTAGTGATCATTGAAATTTTAAATTGTGATCTAATCCTGTCAGAGCCTCAAGTATTGGGTGCCATTGGCACTATAACAGTACGTATGGGTAAGAAGTAGGACAATGACCCGGAAGTTCTTTGAAGAACTGATTGCCTATTTTCAAATGCTGAGAGCAAATGGGAGACAGTCAGCAGCCCGTAGAGCCTCAGGAGTGGACCAACTTCATCTGCAAGAGCGCTGAGTCAGCAAAACAAGGCAAATCAAGAAGCTGATGCCAAGGACATGATGCTCAAAAGAAGAGAAGGTGCCTTTATCAGGCACAGGACTTACTCGGCTGTGCACTCACTGAGAACCCCAAGCCAGCAGGAAGCAAGAGCTTCTGATTTATTGATCACACGGAGCAGCAGAGGGTCCAGATCACAGTGCCAGAAACTGGGAAAGGATCAGCCAGAAATTGGGAAACACCAGACTTCATTCATGCTGCTGCAGTGAGAGAACCATTCCCAAGGATGCTCTGTCTTAAGGAAGGGACTTGGAGATTTTGTCGAGATTTAGCCTAAGAAGTCAGCCTTCAGTTTAACTAGTTCTTTTGTTTTGTTTTGTTTTGTTTTTTGTTGTGTTGTTTTATTTTTTTTAAAGATTTTATTTATTTATTTGACAGACAGAGATCACAAGTAGGCAGAGAGGCAGGCAGAGAGAGAGAGGGAAGCAGGCTCCCCGCTGAGCAGAGAGCCTGATGCGGGGCTCTATCCCGGGACCCTGAGATCATGACCTGAGCTGAAGGCAGAGGCCTTAACCCACTGAGCCACCCAGGCATCCCTGTTTTTTGTTTTAAAGATTTTATTTATTTATTGACAGAGAGACACAGCAAGAGAGGGAACACAAGCTGGAAGGGCAACAGAGGGAGAGGGAGGAAGCAGGCTTCCTACGGAGCAGGGAGCCTGATGTGGGGCTCCATCCCAGGACGCTGAGATCATGACCTGAGCCGAAGGCAGAGGCTTAACAACTGAGCCACCCACCCGCCCCAAGTTTAACTAGTTTTGAGAATAGTTGGTCAAAAGTAGTTCTTGGAAGAGGGAGGTACCATTTTTGGAGTTTTATAGCCATGGGTTGGCTCTGCCCACTGAAAGAGCCTAGCATGCATAGGTAGCAGGCCACCTGGTATGGTCTGAAGGGAATGGGACGATGTATAGCCTCTCAGAGGATAGAATTTTTGGCAATTTAATTCTTTGACCAAGAAACCCAAACCCAGTCTCTAATCAAGGAAACAAATGCTTAACCAAATACTGTTGAGATTGTAGATGTTATTACCTTTCACCTCAATATCCCAGTTCAGCGGGTCCTGCCATGCACTTGCCTGGTGACCCATGTCTGAAGCTGTCTTGGAAGTTTCCTTTCCATTCTCCTTTCCTTAGAGGAGATCTTTACTCTTGCTTTGCTGTTTTTTTCCAATAGTGTAAAGCAGGCCTGCTGGAAGTGTTATTTTGACTACTTAACCCACTGGAAGTCCTGGCTCTACCACTTTCTAGCTGTGTGACCCATCTCGTGGTTGTGTGTGTGACTCACAGTTGAAATTTTAAACTTTGTCTTTCAGTGTGTATATATGGTTCTATGTCTATAAACCAGGAAACTCTTTACCTCTCTGTGAATGTGTGGTATTTTCCTACCTTCAGATGGTATTACCAAATTAGATTATAAAATCTGTTAGAGGAGCACTAGTTTGATTGGCTTAGAGAAAAATAAGCTCTTATATAAATTAAGCATTCTTAAAATTCCCAGAAACTAAAGAAACTGAACTGCTAATACTTTCAATGTGAAAAAAGGGCATTTTTTAATAAAATAACTCAAACATTTTATTTTATTTTATATTTTAAAGATTTTATTTATTTATTTGACAGACAGAGAGAGATCACAAGTAGGCAGAGAGGCAGGCAGAAGGGAAGGGGGAAGCAGGCTTCCCGCTGAGCAGAGAGCCCCATGTAGGGCTCCATCCCAGGAGCCTGAGATCATGACCTGAGCCAAAGGCAGAGGCTTAACCCACTAAGCCACCCAGGTGCCCCATAACTCAACATTTTAAGATTTCAAGTTAACATAATTTGAATAAATCTAAAACAAAACTAGTGGGAAAATTAAATATTTTGGTTTAATAAAAATAGCTTTATTTCTCTGAATTATAGACAGTATATAGAAGTAAATTATAAATAATTATAGAAGTAAAATATTAGTGTACATTTTTATTCTACTTAGATATGTTCTTAAACTTAATTGGTTTACTGATTGAATAAGTTAGCATGACTTCTACTTAATGTTTAGGATTACAAAAAGCATAAATTTGTGTTTAACCAAATAGAATAATTATTCTAACAAACTTCATCTTAACAATAATTAATTTGAAGTTAGTTGGGTTTTTTTTTTATCCCATTTGAAGTTAGTTTTCAAGATCTTTGGGTAATTAAAACATTGAACAGTAAATTGAGTTACTTAATGGATATTCATTAGGCAGCTAGATCATTTCCAAGATGAAATACTGAGATACTGATTAGTATAATTTAAATTCTTATGCTTCTTACTTTTTTATGCTACAGAAAGACTGTATCTTTGGGTTTTTAATTTTTTAATTTTTATTTTTTTTAAGATTTTCTTTATTTATTTGACAGACAGAGATCACAAGTAAGCAGAGAGGCAGGCAGAGAGAGGAGGAAGCAGGATCCCCACAGAGCAGAGAGCCCGATGCGGGGCTTGATCCCAGAACTCTGGGATCATGACTTGAGCCGAAGGCAGAGGCTTTAACCCACTGAGCCACCCAGGCGCCCCTCTTTGGGTTTTTTTTTTTAGAAGACTTATTTATTGGGGTACCTGGGTGGCTCAGTCCTTAAGCATCTGCCTTTGCCTCATGTCATAATCCCAGGGTCCTGGGATTGAGACCTGCATGGGGCTCCCTGCTCAGCAGGAAGCCTGCTTCTCCCTCTCCCACTCCCTCTGCTTGTGCTCCCTCTCTCACTGTGTCTCTTTCTGTCAAATAAATAAAATCTTAAAAAAAGATTTATGTATTTATTTTTGAGAGAGAGAAAGTGTGTGCGTATGTGCACCAGGGGCAGGGCAGAGGGAGAGGGTCCTAGGCAGACTCCCACTGAACAGGGAGCACCGAGCTTGGAGCACGGAGCACAGAGACCGAGGTGGGGCTCTCAGGCTCAATCTTAAAACCTTGACATCAGAGCCTGAGCGAAAATCAAGGGTTGGCTGCTTAACCAACGGAGCCAACCAGGCAGCCCTGTAGCCTTGGGTTTCATATATACACTTCTAACATGTATAACGCTGTGTGACTGACAGTATGTAATTATCCCACCTCTTACTTTTCTCTGTCAAATACAAATCACTTTGGTTAATTGTCCAGAGCATTTTGTTCTTCCCACTCCAAAATATCTACTATCTCCTGAACCCATTCATATCTTTTTATTTCTATCACAGTCATCCCCACACTTGTGGAAGCTGTGATAATCTTTCACCTGGACAACTGAGCTAGCTTTTAAATTCTCCCTACAGTTTACGGTGCTATTTATACAATTAAAATCAGACTATCAGAGTCATTGCTTTGTAACTGTTGGTGTCTGTTCACTGCGTGGTCTGACTTCATCCTGTCTTTTCAGCTTTATCTTCTATCCTTTTCTGCTCAGGCTCACAACTCTTGAGCCACACCGGCTTCCTCTGGTCGTCCTTTCCAACCCCGCACCTCTGTGCTTGCTGTTCTGTCTACCCGAATGTTCTCTGCATGACCGGCTCCCTTTGATCATCCAGCTCTCAGATGGAATCTTACCTTCTCCTAGAGGTCTTTCCTGCCGACCCTGCCTAAAGCACCCCAACGCCACCGCATTTCCACTTCTATTATCTTCTTAGTGCCTACCAAGTACCATGATCTGAAATTATCTGTCGTGTTTTACTTGATTATTTTCTGTTTCCCCGACAGAACATAAGCTTCATGAAAAGAGAGACCTTATATTCATCACCATTCTTTTCCTTGAGGCCAAGAATGTGTCTGATACAAAAAAGGAGTTCAATAAATATTTGTTTATGGATGAAGGAATGTCTGTAACATTGCCGGGTCTTGCCTTGTGAACCTCCATCCATACCGAAAAATCAAGCCGGGGCCAGGACGGCGGGTCTTCCGTTTCTTAGCATCCCCAATTGTTTTCTGCTTAATGGCGTTAGCCTCTAGGCATAGACCCAAGACAAAGAGGTAGAAAGGAGTTTGCAGTGAACCTATCTTCTTTAATCTCCCAAGGAATGCTGCCTATGCTCCCCGACTGCATTCCATTTTTAGTCTTGGAATGGGAGCCCTCTTTCAGCCAAGACATGCCTGAAAAGAGACTATTTGGGGGCCAGGGTCAGGGTTCCAGGAATTCTTGATGCTTTCCGCATATTCCCAATGAGATTTTCAGGATTCCACTCTTTCCCAAGCAAGTGGATCCTCCTGTCCCAGAGAAAAAGGAGCCGCAAATCAGAGCATTTGATTGGCTGCATTTGGGCCTGGTGAATAATTGATGTATTGATCTGAATTTCAGAATCTGATTTGTGGTTCTGCTTTTCCTTTTTGCTTCCAGCTTGGCCAGCTGGAACAGGAATTTGTCTTACTGCACCCGCCTACTCTTGAGATTAGCCTAACATTCACTCTACAGATGCTTACTGAGTGCCCACTCCATGCCACTGTTGTAAGCATTTGGAAGGCATTAGGAGACATCAAAGACACGTTCTTTGCCCTAGAGGAGCCCCCGCCCTAGTGGTAAGGGTGGCAAGTGGAATGACAATAAGCATCTTAAATTTTATAGGATACTGGAATGTGATAAGTAGTTTGGAGAAAAGTAAAAGTAAATGAGAGGAAAGAGAAGATTACAGGTTTTTGTTTTTTTTTTTAAGATTTTATTTATTTATTTGACCAAGAGAGATCACAAGTAGGCAGAGAGGCAGGTAGAGAGAGAGGGGGAAGCAGGCTCCCCACTGAGCAGATGCGGGGCTCCATCCCAGAACCCTGGGATCATGACCTGAACCAAAGGCAGAGGCTTTAACCCACTGAGCCACTCAGGTGTCCCGGATTACAGTTTTAAACAGGGGAACCCCTTTATTACGTGACATCTGAACAAAAGTTGAAGGAGGCAAATTAGATATCCAGTCATGGGACTACCTAGGAGCAGGGCATTCGAGGCAAAAGACACAAGTAATTCTAGGGTTGTAAGGCAGGAACCTGCCTGCATGTTAAGAACAGCCTTGTGGCTGGAGCAGGGGGACGGGGGATGGCAGGGGACAAAGCCGGAGATGTGATGGAGGTCAGAGATGTGCAGGGCCGTTAGTCATTGGGAGGACTTCAGTTTCTACTCTGAGTGTCATAGTTCTTCCTCTGGTGATAGGGGGTCAAGGCAGGATTTTCGCAGAGGAGCACTCATTTAAAATTTAAAGGGATTCCTCAGGCACAGTGTTGAAAACAAACTTACCAGCGCAACGGTAGAAGCGGAGGGACCTGTTAACATTAAACAGGGAGACCTGTTACTTACCATGCCAGTAATCCAGGCCAGAAATAATGGCTGTAGAAGGGAAAATAATTGTAGGGAAGGAAAGTTGTCCTAGACTCTCTTAGGGTCCCTGGTTAGGTATGAAAGTTAATCTGATAAAGATGAACAGGAGAGGGGCAGCTGGGTAGCTCAGTGGGTTAAAGCCTCTGCTTTCAGCTCAGGTCATGATCCCAGGGTTCTGGGATCGAGCCCCGCATCGGGCTCTCTGCTAAGCGGGGAACTGCTTCCCTCTCTCTCTCTCTGCCTGCCTCTCTGCCTACTTGTGATCTCTGTCTGTCAAATAAATTAATAAACTCTTAAAAAAAAAAAAAAAAGATGAGCAGGAGAAAAGCATATGTATTTATTTTGCATGTCATAAGAGCCTTCGGAAGGTAATTAAGGCACTCCCCCCCACACCGCCGCCAAATGGTTAAACGTGAATGTTTTTATATTTTTATTTGTTTAAAGTTTTGTTTTTTGTTTTTTTTTTTTTAATTTGTCAGAGAAAGAGAGAGCACAAGCAGGGGAGCAGCAGGCCCAGCACCAGAGGAAGAAGCAAGCTCCCTGCTGAGCAAGGAGCTCCATGTGGGACTTGATCCCAGGACACTGGGATCATGACTTGAGTGGAAGGCAGCAGCTTAACTGACTGAGTCCCCCAGGTGCCCCTGTTTAAATGCTTTTTTTTTTTTTTTAAGATTTTATTCATTTATTTCACAGAGATCACAGTAGGCAGAGAGAGGGGGAGGGAAGCAGGCTCCCCACTGAGCAGAGAGCCCGATGCGGGGCTCGATTCCAGGACCCTGAGATCATGACCTGAGCTGAAGGCAGAGGCTTTAACCCACTGAGCCACCCAGGCGTCCCCCCTGTTTAATTTTTTTTAATAAAGATTTTATTTTTAAAAAATCTCTATACCCAACATGGGACTCAAACTCACAACCCCAAGATCAAAACTCACACACTCTTTCAACTGAGCCAGCCAGGCACCCCAAACCTGAGTGTTTTTAGTGCTAGGTTTGATGCAATGTAAAGTCATGGAAACATATGCTAGGGAAAAGAGTATGAGCTAGATGTAGCAAAGTGGGGAAAACTTGGTGAGGCTTTTTCATTCTGTTGGAGATAAGTTTATTTTTTTCCTCTGGTGATAGGGAGGGTACCTCTTACATGAGGGTCTTAGGACCTGTTCTAGGAAAGAAGGTCAGGGGGAAGGTCAGTGACCTTCCTGCTTCTGCTGTTTTCTCAAGCTCCTTCAGCTTGAAATACTCAGTATGGCAAGGCACCGTGTTCTGGGATGGCGCATCTAGAACCCCATCATAGTGAAAAATAGACTCCTGATATACTTTGAATATAAGCCCAGGAAGAAACAGCTGCATCATTTGAGAGAAAGAAAAGAGTCAAAGATGACGCCAGAGTTTTCTCCTGAACAAGTGGAGTTGCTGTCCATGGAGATTGGGGAGACCAAGGGAGGAGCCGGCTTGAGATGTATATCAGATTTCTAAGTGGGGAACTTAACAGGCAGTTGGAGACACAGGTCTGTGAATATATATGAAGTATATGTATGAAGTATTTAAAGCCTATATGAGTATTTAAAGGCATATATGAAATATTTAAAGCAGTAAAACTGTGTAAGAGAGTGAGAGTAGAGAAAAAAAAAATCAAAGGGGGAGCCCTGGGGCACTCCCACATTTAGAGCACTGACAATAGAAATATCATGTGAGCCATATTAATTTTAAGTTGTTTTATAGCCACATTCAAAAAAAGAAAAAGACAGGGGCGCCTGGGTGGCTCAGTGGGTTAAGCCTCTGCCTTCGGCTCAGGTCATGATCTCGGGGTCCTGGGATTGAGCCCCGCATCGGGCTCTCTGCTCGGCTAGGAGCCTGCTTCCCCCTCTCTCTCTGTCTGCCTCTCTGCCTACCTGTGACCTCTGTCTGTCAAATAAATAAATAAAATCTTTAAAAAAAAAAAAAGAAAAGAAAAGAAAAAGAAACCGGTGAAATTAATCTGAAACTACATTTTAATTAACCTAAGATATCCAAAATGTTATCATTTCAACGTGTGATCACTATAAAAATCATTATTATTTTTAAAATTTTATTTATTTATTTGACAGAGAGTACGAGCAGGGGGAGTGGCAGGGAAAGGGAGAAGCAGGCTGCTGCCAAGCAGAGAGCCCAAAATGGTATAAAAATTATTAATGACATACTTTATATTCTTTTTTTCCTAACAAGTCTTGGAAATCTTGTTATGTGTTGGGACACCCAGGTGGCTCAGTCAGTTAAGCATCTGCCTTTCACTCAGGTCATGGTCCCAGGGTCTTAGGATCGAGTCCCACACTGGGCTCCTGCTCGGCGGGAGCCTGCTTCTCCCTCTCCCTCTGCCTGTTGCTCCCCGTGCTTGTGTGCTCTCTCTGTCTCTCTGACAAATAAATAAATAAAATCTTTAAAAACAAATGAAACCTTCTATGTGTTGAACACAGCGATTTCAGTTCACGCTCACCGCACTGCTAGGACTGTACAGCCACCGGCGGTGAGCAGCTGACGTGTTGGGCAACGCACATGGAGAGATCTAGAAGAAAAGACTGGCGAAGGTGATGGGGAAGGGGGGATATGTGAGGCGGAAAGGAAAGAAGACACCACGCTGTCCTGGGAGCTGTGTGCGTGAAGTAAGGATAATCTATACTAGTTTTCTTCCAATAGTTCCGGTTTTCTCAGGGAGGAAAGGAGCCAGGTTCACCGCCAGCGCGAGGACCCAGGAGGAGCTCTGGGGGTAGGAGAGAGAGGCGAGCCCTGGAGAAAGAACAGAGGAGGGAAGTCAAGGATGCTTGCTGGGCCGTGTGAAAACTCAGAGAATGACAATGATGGATTTGAAGGGAGAACAAGTCAGGGAAGCTGGGTGTGTTTTTTGTTTTGGGCTTTTTTGTTCTGTTTTGTTTAATCTATTTGGGAGAGAGCACACAAGCAGGGGGCGTGGCAGGCAGAGGGAGAGGGAGAAGCAGGGTTTCTGCCAGGATAGCCCAATGCAGGGCTCAATGGGGGGGCTCAATCCCAGGACCCTGGAATCATGACCACAGTAGACGGCATATGCTTAATCAACGGAGCCACCCAGGCACCCCAGAAGCTGTTTTTATCCAGATCGGATAGAGACTTGGATTCAACCAGGGGAATGGTCTTACTTTTTCCTTCTTGGTGTCACTTTGTTTTGGTTAAAGTTGCTTGATTATAAATAACTGAAATCAGCTCATCTTAGATAAATCAAAAAAAGGAAATTAATTGGAAGAATTCTGGTTAATTTTCAGACATCAAAATTTGCCAAGAGAGTCAGGAAGCAGGCAGCTGGGGGAAAGCAAGCTGTGGGCACCGCTGCGTGTCTGCCGCCTCCTCTCCAGCGTCTGCATCCACCAGCCTACCACTGACAGCTAATCTGATAGAGTAAGACTGGGTTAACTGGGATGCGAATCAAGGAAAAACTCATGAGCAAAAAGCAACACTTAATAATTCAAAATATTGTTTTATAATGTATGTTTACACAAACATACAGCATGAGGGGCTGATACCCTGTAAGTGTTCTGAGGAAGGTTTTATTTGTTTGGTTGTGCTTTTTTTTTAAGATTTTATTTATCTGTTTGACATAGAGAGAGATCACAAGTAGGCAGAGAGGCAAGCAGAGGGGTTGGGGAAAGCAGTCTCTCTGCCAAGCAGAGAGCCTGATGGCGGGGCTCGATCCCAGGACCCTGAGATCACGACCTGAGCCGAAGGCAGAAGCTTAACCCACTGAGCCACCCAGGTGCCGCCCCCCCCCGAGGAAGTTTTATGGAACATTTAGTGTGCAAGTGTGAGATAAAATCATGATGCCCAGGGGCGCCTGGGTGGCTCAGTGGGTTAAAGCCTCTGCCTTCCATTCAGGTCATGATCCCAGGGTCCTGGGATCGAGCCCCGCATCGGGCTCTCTGCTCGGCAGGGAGACTGCTTTCCCCTCTCTCTCTGCCTGCCTCTCTGCTACTGGTAATCTCTGTCTGTCAAATAAATAAATAAATAAATAATCTTTAAAAAAAAAAAAAAATCATGATGCCCATACAAATATAAAGCGAACACATCCAAGATTTTATTCAACTCATTAATTAATGAAGGCATAGGATGTTTCAACCAGTTGAAAAGAGAATTCAAAGACCACACATATATGTAGTCATAAAACAAATCTACAAATAGATGGGAAACTAGTTGTTGTTTAATGGGGGGTGGGAGGTCAGAGACATCATTTGTCCCTATCCTGACTACACAGGATTCATTTGCACGTGTATAAGACAGAATTATTTGCATTGCTATGTTCTCTACATCTTACAGTGCTGTGAAATAGCTTAAAGATGATGAGAAGTGAAACTCCCATAGAACCAGGTAATTTAGATGGTGTGCTCTAGATAGTGCATAGATTTCCACTGAAGACATCCAATAATTTTTTTTAAAGTTTTATTTATTTATTTATTTGACACACACAGAGAGAGAGATATGACAAGTAGGCAGAGAGAGAGGGGGAAGCTGACTCCCTGCTGAGCAGAGAGCCCAATGTGGGGCTCGATCCCAGGACCCTGGGATCATGACCTGAGCCGAAGGCAGAGGCTTAACCCACTGAGCCACCCAGGCGCCCCAGACATCCAATAATTTTTTGATCCATCTCATAGTCTTTCACAATTTTCCCTGATAACTGAAAAAAAGAGGAATTGTTGGTAAACACATTTCTTTATGATTCTCTCTCTGTCCAGTATTTTTATGTGTTCAGTATTTTGTGCCTTTTCATTTTTAAAAATGAGGTTTTATGTTTAATTATTTAAAGTTGTATAGCACTCAGAGTCATTGTCACACATAATAAAACACTAGATATCTGGATTCCTTGGGAAATGTGCATAAGTTTTATTTCTTTTTTTTTTTTAAGATTTTATTTATTTATTTGAGAGAGAGAGCATGAGCAGAGAGAGGGCTGGAGCCGTGGGGTGGGGGCAGGAAGGGGAGAAGCAGACTCCCCATCGAGCGGGGATCCAGGGATCATGACCTGTGCTGAAGGCAGACCCTTAACCCTCTGAGCCACCCAGGCACCCCAACACGTTGGTTTTTCTAAACCATATTAGATCTCTGCCTCTTATAAAAGAAAATGGGGAGGACTATTAGTGGTATGAACAAATGCTCCTGTAAAGGATCAGAATATGCCACTCCCCAAACACACCATTCTGGCATAAGAATGATTTTGAGCTGCCAGCAAATGAAAATCAACAGTTGTAGAAAGAAGTGTCCGCAGAGCCCTCCCTAGGTAACTGAAGGCAGAAACTTCTGGGAAATGAGGACACCATATATCTCCTCTCTTGGGGGAGTTTTATGGCCAGAAAGAAGAGAGAAAATCGGCACTGACATGGGTCTGCAAAAACAACTTACTGAAATCACATTCATCTCCTATTAGTTCACTCCTCCATATTTACCTTCCTTGTTTGACACCTCCACAAGCTCAAACTCATTTTCCTTTATCCTGTCACTCTGCTACAATTTTATTGTTCTTTGTTAAGATACTATATAAGTTGCAGGGTGCTTGGTGGCTCCTTCGGTTGAGTGTCTGACTCTTGATTTTGGCTCAGGCCATGATCTTGGGGTTGTGAGATTGAGCCCCCTGTTGGGTTCTGTGCTGGGCATGGGACCTGCATAGGATGCTCTCTTTCGGGGTACCTGGGTGGCTCAGTGGGTTAAAGCCTCTGCCTTCGGCTCAGGTCATGGTCCTGGGGTCCTGGGATCAAGCCCCTCATCAGGCTCTCTGCTCAGTAGGGAACCTGCTTCCTCCTCTCTCTCTCTCTGCCTGCTTCTCTGCCTACCTGTGATCTCTCTCTCTGTCAAATAAATAAATAAAATATTAAAAAAAAAAAAAGGGTGCTCTCTCTCCCTCTGTCCCTCCCCCGACTCTTAAATTTAAAAAACATGCTCTATAAGCTCCAAGTTTTAACCATCCTTTTGAGTTACTCATCTTCAGGTGCCCTCCCCTTGTGTGCCCTCCCCTTCTGTCTTCTGTCAGTCTAATTCCCAGGGTCCCAGCAAGATAAATTTTTTTTTCCTTCCCTACATTCTCAATATTAATAGTCAACTTGAAAAAGCAGGATGCAAATGAGTTTATTCTGTTTGTTAGATTGTATTTCTGTTCCCAAATTATTCATGCCCTTTTCTGAAAAAGTTCTACACACCCCCTCTCACTGCCACGTGATTTTCAGGACACATTCCATTGATGGCAGGCTTAGCCACCTGACATGGTTTGTGAGTTGAAAGGCTCTTTACTACTTCCTAGCTGATGCTTTAAGAACTATAGCTTTCCACTTTTCTTTTCCATCTTCCTAATAGACGCTTTTGCTTCCACTTAAATCCCAGAATAAAGAAGGCATATTGAGCAGAATCTTAGCAAGTCTGCAGCTGAGCTGACATAAGCAGGAAATACACCTTTGGGATTACAAGCTTCTGGGATTTGAGGATGTTGTTTGTTACTGTAGCATGACCTACCTATGTACTTCCTTTTCACAAAATTACACCCGTGCTGTATGTAAAAACCTTCTGCTGAACTTTGCATTCCCCATTTTCTCCTTCAGGATTTACCATTCTTCTTGTTGAAACAGTTCTTTTGGTAAAAGTCTATGATTACTAAAATTTCTGAGTTCTTGCATACTTGAAGATGTGTTTATTCTACCCTTATTCTGGAATAACAGTCTCACTGGGCAGAGAATTTTACATTCACCATCATTTTATTTCACCATTTTGAAGATTTCATCCTACTGTCTCTTAGCATCTGCTGTTACATAAGAGAAAGTCTGGTATCAATCTGATTCTTGTTTCTTGGTACCTAATCCATCTTCCCTCTTTGATAACTTTGATAAATTTCCCTTTCTTGTTTTCAAGTGTGGCTCTGAGTTTTTTAAGTCTATTTTCTCCCTCATTTTATGTATTCGGAGAAGGAAGAGGAGGTTTTAGCATCTGTTCCACCTGCTGTCTTGACCCAGAACTTGGCTTCTGTATTCCTGGGGGAGGACTTGCTTTAATGACATGTGCTCATCATTTTGAATTGTCCATTTTGTCTAATGTTGCAAAAGCCTGATGCCCCTCAGGCACCTGATGGAGCTTTCAGAACTATTTGGATTTACCTCGAGTGTTATTAATAAACTTCTGTGTTTTTGTAGTTCTGTGTCTTTTTTTAGGGTTTCCGCCTCCCTCTTCCACTTCGTCCTGATGCCCGTCCATCCACAGCAATCTTCTGCAGGTTGCTTGGCCTCCTCCCTGCTCCCCAGCCACCTCAGATTCATTTCTTCTGCTTTGTTGTGCAGAGCAATTGTGTTCTCGCTAGCTCTGGCCTCCAAACTCAGCTTGCAACTCCACTTTGAAAACCCATAGGATTATTCATGTGCTCTAGTCCACAGTGGGAGATATCTTCTGACTCTTTTTCTTTTTTCTACCAGTTCAGCAAACAGAAAGAAATGGTACAGAAATGTATTTCTTTATTGATATAAACCATACGACTGTATTAGTGAGAATCGTGTCTGACGCCTAATAATAACGACCCAAATTAAAGGGCTTAATCTAATAAAAGTTTTTTTGGTGATTCCACTTAAATAAGGGTTAAGATTCGTAGGCAGTTTGAGGCTAGCACTGTGGCTCTTTTGTCTTCAGGGATCCCAGCACTTCCTATTTTTCTGTTTGGCCTTCCTTCACATAATGTTTTCAAACTCCTTGCCCCTTCATGGTCACAAGATTGTTGCTAGATTGCCAGCCATCACAACCACATTCCAGTCCAGACAAAGAAAAAGGTGAGAAGGGCAAAAAGGTATGCTCCCCACCTGAGTCATCTCCCTCCCAGAAGTTCCCAGACACCCCACCTCTTCCACTTATATTTCATTGGCCATCCCTAGCTACAAGGTCAATAGAATATATTGCCATTATGCCATCACTTTCGGTTGCTCTTCACTCTACATTAGCTTACTTCCAGGTTCTCAATTATATTCTAGTTAGATAGAGTATGATTCAATATTTAAAATAAATATACATGTTTTGATTTTCATGGCCCTTGGCTATTTTCAAAGATCAAATCAATAGCTATAAAATGGATAAAACATTAAGTGTCAAAGTCATCGAGTGGACCAACCTTGAAATACCATCCAGGGAGCACGGTAGAATTGGCAGAATTAACTCACACAATTGCTGGTTAATTCAGTTCCATGTTTACTGGGTGGTTTCAGTGCTGGCTAGGTGCCAGATACCTGTGGTAGGTACTGGGAACAATCAACGTGGTCCTGTCTTCGAGGGGTTCCAATTTCACTGACTCACAGGTGACTGGAGGCAGGGGGAAGCCAGCAAATGGTTTTACACAAGGGAAAGATGTGATCACATCTGTATTTCTGAAAGATAGTCACACTAGGTAGGAGGAACAGGAAGAGAAAAGACGCTTGAGGCAGAGAATTTCACTCTGAAGGCCATTATCGTTCTGCATTGCTGTGCGGGTTTTTTTTGTTGTTGTTGTTCTTAAAATTTTTATTTTCTTGAGTAATCTCTAAATCCAACACGGGACTCAAACCCACAAACCTGAGATCAAGAGTTGCAAGCTCTACCAAGTGAGCCAGCCAGGTGCTTCTACATCGCTGGGCCTTTTTTGTCTAATAACCACAGCTTGCCTTCTCTGCCATGTAACTCGTGTATCCCCAAATTCTCATTATCCCTATCTTTACATTTTTCTCCCCTTAAACTTTCTTTAAAAAAAAAAAAAAGATTTTATTTATTTATTTGACAGACAGGCAGAGGGGGAAGCAGGCTCCCTGCTGAGCAGAGAGCCCAATGTGGGGCTCCATCCCAGGACTTGAGATCATGACCTGAGCTGAAGGCAGAGGCTTAACCCACTGAACCACCCAGGGGCCCTTCACCTTAAACTTTCAATTCCATGCCTACTCTCCTGGAAGCCCAAGGATAGTCAGTGTGACTTCCTGGAGTCAAGAGTCAACAGCCTTCATTCATTCTTTCATTCTCCACACATTTCCTGAGCCTGTACTATGGTCTGAGCTCTGGACCAGAGTTGCAAAGGTGGAGCAGACTCCATTGTTGCTGTCAAGGCAGGGACAAATTATTTTGGCTTCTCTTCATGCTTAAAAGCATTAAGAATCTAGAGCTAATTTTAGCTGGAAAAGGGGGATAGATGAAAAGGGCAGAGGAAGAATCAGAACAAACATGAGCAGTGTGGACCCGAGAACTGTGAGATCCGGAGGGCACATTTGTCCTCAGGGCCTAGTGGTAGTTTCCCCTAACCCCAGACTGCCCCCTCCCCTTCCTTTTCCCCTTCCTCCTCCACTTCCTCCTCCTCCTGTCTCCTCACAGCCAAGCTTGGCTTCCATTCAAACTTTCCGGAAATCCCCTACCCAATTTCCAGCTTTTGAAACAATGGCTCTCGGGAGACTATCCCCATTGTCCTTGGAACTAGAACAATGAGAGAGTAGAGCCTCCTCCTTGGCTTCAGGCTACATCCCTGCTCCCAGCCTTCCCCGCCAAAGTAAAAGCTTCCTCGACTCTCCAATCACTGTTCCCATCTGTCTAGAGGCCGGAAGTTGGGGGACGTCGGTGGAAAAAGCACTTTCTATTAACTGCTTCTGAAACCCAAAGTGAGCCCCAACCTCTAAGTATACCTGGGACCTGCCCTCCCAGGCTAGAACGAAGACGGAACCTCTCCACAGGACTGCAGTGGGACACCCGAATGTGCTAAGGGTGGGCAGAAAAGCTCAGGGCTTGATTCCTGTATTTTCTCAATCTCTTTTGATGCCTTGGTTTCCCCCTGCCCTGGCGGTGAGAGGGCCAGAGGCCATTCTGGAGGGATAGGCAGTCTGTTTCTTTGTCAGTGCAGGGCTCCTCTTCCACTCCCAACTCTGACCCTAGGAGACCCCTGTCCCCTTCCTTGCCCAGTTCTGCCAAAAGGGCTGTTAGATGGGGGAGGGGGTGCAGGCGGGCTTCTCTTGCACCATCCTGGCGCCTGAATGGATCGGGTTACTGGAGGCAGTCTGGATTTGAATGTGCAAATAAACAGAAGTGGCTTTGATCCGCCAGGCTGAGAGGGAGGGAGAAGAAAACTGAGTGCCCTGGTCAGAGAAGTGCATGCTGGGCACTTGAAAGAGGGTTTGGGGGATGCGGAGCGTGAGTTGTCCCTATTCCTTTGACTAGACAGAAAACCTATTTTTAAAAAAAAAAAAAAAAAAGGAGATCCAGAAAGGAGCAGGAACACACTTCAGGCGTCACAGACTTCCTCTGAGGACCAAATACTCCATGGGCCCTTTCTTGATCTTCCAGGAGGGGAGTGGTAGCCTGGACCCCACCCTCCCTCAGAGCTGCCTCGCCTTTGGGACCCATTGGGTGCTGCTGGGAGAGGGAGAGAGGGAAGGGCAGTGCGGTTGTGTGAGATTCAGGGTGGGACCAGGTTGAGAGGGGGTAGGGCCTATTGTGTCCCTGGGCACCAATCCACAGCCACAGGCAGGCTTCGAGAGGGAGAGACAAAGGAGGGAATGGGAGAGCACAAAGGGAGCGAGGAATGAAATGGTAAGTAAAGGCAAACAAAAGTGAACCGGGGGAGACAAAAGCTGGGAACAATATTCCCCAGGCAATAGGCTCGGGAACAATAGGGACACTGACAGCCCCACAAAGACACCAGTGTCTCCAAGTAGACGTTATCTCAGGCAGTGGTTGGCAGCCCCGCTCTGGCTGTAGCTATTTTCAGTGCCGCTTTTGTGCCATGCTGAACAATATTCCTTGCATGGCTGCTGATAGAAAGATGAGAAGGTTTCTGTTTGATTCTCCTCTTCCTTCCCTCCCCCTTCCCCCTTTCCCCACCCCCACCAGCTCCAGCCATTATGAGCTCAAGTCACTGGCCTGGTTAGGGGTGTGTGTGTGCGCGTGCACGTGTGCATGTATGTGGTGTGTGTGTGTGTGTGTGTGTGTGTTCGTTGGAAGGGGACCAAGAGACCCAGCAGGGAGGGTCTCTATCAGACCTTCCAGGGGCTCTCAGTCTCCCTAGGACCTCCTTGGAAGGAAGAAAGAGGAGGTTAGGACTGGGCAAGTAGGGGCTGGAGAACTAGGTGTATGAGGATTGTTTAGGGAAGTGGATTCTGACTTCACCAACAGTCACAAGCCCAGCGAGAGCTATTCATTGTGAACAGATCTGCTCAGCAAGTGTTTTGCCTGTTGTGGGTGGCTCTTCATTTAATAGCCAAAGCCATAAAGGATCCTACCCAGCCCCCTGCCCCCTTCCTCCAAGAAGCGTTGCTTTCTTCCATCTCTGTGTATAGTTTTAGCAGTTCCTTGACTAGCTCCCAACTCCCCCTGCATCCCAACACATCTGCGGCTCCCAGTTGAACCTAAAGATCAGGGTAACTAGTCCTAGACTGAGAAGACTGTTGGGTAGCACGGGCCCTTTTATAGGTCCAATGGCCATTCCCATCAGGGCACCTGTGACCCCAGTGGTAGCCATTCCCCACCAAGTATCTCCACCATTTTCCTTCCTAGAACTCTGACCCTAGACTACTGGTTCAGAACTGTCCTTTCTCAGGGCCACCTTGTGCATGATGCTGTTTCACTCTTAGTTTTCTCAGGGTCGTAACCCACTACAGCTGCCCCCGTGGATTAAGGAAGAGCCAACCTTACACTTTTTCATCTCACTGATCTTTTTGTTATTGTTCAGATTCTTCTATTGAGGCTATTTTTTTAGGTGGCTCCACTACTACATTTCAGGTGTGTGGCTTCTATAAGAAAATTGAGACCAAACTTCTTAATAAGACATTGATATAAAAATTCCAGGGAGAGCGGGGCGCCTGGGTGGCTCAGTGGGTTAAGCCTCTGCCTTCGGCTCGGGTCATGGTCTCAGGGTCTTGGGATCGAGCCCCACATCGGTCTCTCTGCTCAGCGGGGAGCCTGCTTCCCCCTCTCTCTCTGCCTGCCTCTCTGCCTACTTGTGATCTCTCTCTCTCTCTGTTTCAAATAAATAAATAAGATCTTTAAAAAAAAAAAAAAAATTCCAGGGAGAAGGGCGCCTGGGTGGCTCAGTCGGTTAAACATCTGCCTTCTGCTCAGGTCATGATCTCAGGGTCCTGGGATCGAGTCCCGCATCAGGCTCCCTGCTCAAGTGGGGAGTCTGCTTCTCCCTTTTCCTCTGACATTCCCCCGGCTCAGATTCTGCCTCTCACTCTGCCTCTCTCAAAAATATAAATAAAATCTTAAAAAAAAAAAAAAAAACTTTAGAGAGAATGCCTTCTTAAGAAACTACACGCTCAGAGGTTGACCCACATGGTTGAACGATCACTTAACTTGTGGGCCTTGTGGCTATTTGTCCACCTGTCTCACTCTGAGTTAGCTCATTAAAGATGGAATTATCCCTCTGTTGGCTACCTCATGGCATCATGGCCCATAATTGGTTTTCAATGAACACTTCCTGAATTAGACCAAACTTAGAGACTCAGAAGGGACCTTAAAGCTCATCTAGTTAGTACTTTGCTATTCAAAGTGTTGTCCCTGGGGGCTCCTGGGTGGCTCAGTGGGTTAAAGCCCCTGCCTTCAGCTCCGGTCTTGGCCCTAGGGTCCTGGGATCGAGCCCTGCATTGGGCTCTCTGCTCAGCAGGGAGCCTGCTTCCTCCTCTCTCTCTGCCTGCCTCTCTGCCTACTTGTGATCTCTGTCTGTCAAATAAATAAATAAATAAATAAATTTAAAAACAACAACAACAAAAAAACCCAAGTGTTGTCCCTGGACCAGCAGAATTAGCATCCCCTGGGAATTTGTTAGAAATGTGTAATCCCAGGCTCTACCCTCCTACAGCTTTTCCCTCTCTGCCTCCCCATGCCCCTGCCCATTTCATGACAGTATTGCCAGTCGTAGACCCAGCCATTCAGAGGGCATCAGCAAGATCTGTGTAGAGATGAACTCACCACCTGTGGCAAGAGCCTGTACCATCGTTGGAATCAAATCAAATTGAACACAATTACAATGACTTTCAAAGACTTAGGAGTGGGACCTTGCACTTAGCGTATGGTCATTCAAGGCATGTTGAGAGAAAGCTTTAAATCACCCATTATAACGTCCCTGGGTGTTCGCTGTGATGGGTAATTTTATGGGTCAAGTTGACTGGGACAAGGATACCCAGACACTTGGTCAAACATTATTCTGTATATGTCTGTGAGAGTATTTCTAAATGAGATTAACATTTGAATTGGTAGACTGAGTAAAGCAGCTAGCTGCCCCTAATGTGGGTAAGCCTTATCTAATCAACTAGAACAAAAAAGGCTGGCCTAGAGGAAGTTTTGTCTGCCTGATTGATGAGCTGAGACATCAGTCTTCTGTCTTGGAGTCAAACTGAAACATCAGCTCTTCTTGGGTCTTAAGCTTACTAGCTTTTGGAGTGAAATTCACAACATTGGCTCTCCCTGTTCTCAGGCCTTCAGACTTGGATCGGTACTATATCATCAGCTCTCCTGGGTCTCCAGCTTGCTGACTGTGGATCTTGGGACCTATAATCATGTGAGCCAATTCTTATGATAAATCTCCTTGTATTTGTGGTGCTGTTTCTCTAGAGAACCCTGACTAATACAGATTTTGGTACCAAGAAGTGGGTGTGCTGCTCTAACAAATACCCAAACATGTGCAAGTGGGTTTAGAACTGGAAGCTGGGCAAAGGCTGGCAGATTTTTTACCTGCCTAATGATAGAGAAGGAGAGGGCTCTAGGCCTACACTGGGTGGACTAAAAGGTTCTGGAAGGGCCTCAGAGCACCAGACACAGAATCTCATTATTCTTCCAAAGTAGAGATGGTAACATCTCCTCCTTTCTTCTGATGTCCTTGATGCAAAGTAGTGGGGAAGGGGAGGAAGGGTGGACAGGAGGCTGCTGCCTACCCTACAACTCCAAGCCATTCCCAGGCAAGGATGGGCACTCAAGGCTCTTACGGTTATACCAATTCAAAACTCTTCTCTTGGACTGAAAGATTTTCCTGCTGTTATTCAGACAATGGTGCTATCTTCCCAGTTGTGGGGCGCCAGGTGCGGGATGTTATCAATGAACAGAGTCAAAATTTTACAATTACAATGAAATTTATTTTTCCCAGAGGTTGAAACAAGACAAAACAAAACAAAGTAACTTTGTTGGTGTTTACTTATAAAAAGCTTTATTCACGTGGTTGTTTTACTCCTAATATTTTCAATTTCATCAGCTTCTATTAGGATCATCATGACTCCCAAGCTCAACCAATCTATACAGATGTATAAACCATTGCAGGGTTTATTTGACTGTCTTTCCTTATCAAACCAGTCCATTCTCTCCAGTGAAATAAATCGCAGTGTAATTTCTGATCTGTGGGCAATGTCTGGGAGGAGGGGAGAGTATCTGGGGCTGGCAACCTACTGACCAGCCAAACTGGAAAATCAGCTTTTTACAAGTTTCCTCCTGACTCCTCCCAAACCCATTTATCTCAGATTATCCTCCACCTCCACTCCCCAGATTAGGGGAAGGCAGAGGAGAGAAAAAATATTACTGTTTGGGATAGAATACCATTGAGCATATTTGTAATTAGTTCTGAGTTCTCAGCAGCAGAGGACAGGGATGGAGGTATTATTGTGCTTTTTCAACACTCAGCAAGCAGCAGCCGCCGCAGTGGCAGCTTTGTTCTTGCTCTCCTTAATCCACAAGGTACAGCCGTTGGACAAGACAAGATGCCAAGAGCCTTAAATGATCTTCCACCACTTCGGCATCTTCTTGTGTGTCTCCTGACATAATGTAGTCATCGTCCACCAGCTACCTCTGCTCTGTGGAAAGGGCCCCTGGCCAATACAATATATAACATTCATAAGAGGGTGTGGGCATCCAGGATGGGACCATTTTCTAGAGTCAAAGAATGTAAGATCCAGGCAGCTAGTGCTGGGCAATGGCTCAGAGCTCCCAAGGAAGTTTGACAAAGTAGATATTACATTATTGTAGACATGACGTGCGATGGGGAGTTGGGGAGCCTACGCACAGAATGCGAACAAAGGGTAGCAGAATATGCAGCCCGAAAATGGGCCACTATATTGAGCTGAAGGCAGTTGAGAAGCAGCAGACACAAGAAAAGCTCTCATACATCCCCTTATTTACCTAACAGTAGGACATAAATCTGTAAAGGTGTCCCCCATCCCGGCTCTATCAGGAAGAACAGAGGCCAGTCGCTGGAGACAACTCTAGACCCTTACCAGCCCAGAGCTGGCACCAGAGAAATCTACTTAACAAACTTTAATGATTAACCCCTATCAGCCATTAGTTCTCTCATCTATTTACCTTCCCACCAATTACTGTCTTAGAGACTCAAGAGTCCTTTTCCTATGCAGATGCTCATGTTAGTGTTACTACACTTCTGTTCTTCTCTTGTTAATCTGTCTTGTCAGTCTAATTTACAGAGACCAGCCAGGGAACCTAATATGAATGAAGGAGAAACAGTTTTCCCTCCCCTATGTTAGGGAAATGCAAGAGTCTCTGGGTGGGTTAGCAAGGCGGGAGGTGGGGGTGACCCCCTGAAAAAGAGCCTTCTGGGTTGTGGAAATTGAAAAAGAAATTTCAGCTTTTGCTGATGAATATGTAACACGTATGTAAAATACCTGTAAACTTGAGCTCTCATTTTAGAGTTAATAATGCGGGGGGGGGGGTTGTTGTTGTTTTGTTTTGTTTTTAAAGATTTTATTTATTTATTTATTTGATAGACCGAGATCACAAGTAGGCAGAGAGGCAGGCAGAGAGAAAGCAGGGGAAGCAGGCTCCCTGCTGAGCAGAGAGCCTGATGTGGGGCTTGATCCCAGGACTCTGGGATCATGACCTGAGCCGAAGGCAGAGGCTTTAACCCACTGAGCTACCCAGGTGCCCCAATAATGCAGGGTTTTGATTGTTCGTGTTGCCATAGACCCTAATTAGACCCCTAGAACGAGATGTAGCATTATGCACTAACTGCACCACTCCCTGGCCCCACTTTCTCCCCCAACCTGAGGCATACTTGCAAGCAGGGGGATCGTAGTCTCTCTTTTAAGGAGTCATTTCCAATTGGCACACAAAAAGTTTACAGAGGGGCACCTGGCTGGCTCAGTGGGAAGAGCACACGTTTGAACCCCACGTTGAGTGTAGAGAGTACTTAAATAAACTTAAAAGAAAGAAAGAAAGTTAGTTCACAGAGACTGCCCTCTGAATGAAGCCTCTGGAATGAGCAATGAGGTGGCGCAACCCATTTTTGCTTCTTAAGTCTGTGCCCCTTCAGTGAGGCCCCAAAGTCATCCCACTACCTCCCCCAATGCCTAACCTTCGGTACCTAGATCACACTCATCACCCATCCCCTGGCTCTGCCTGCTGAGAAATGTAATCTCAACCCATCCTTCACTTTTCAGGAGGCATTAATTTAGGCTGTGCTAGTGCACTTGGTGTCCAATATCAAGGGCAACTTGCCTTCTAGGTAAAATGTTTTAAGTGCCCAGTCAAAATTATCCTTTGTTTCTTCAAAAGTCTGTTCAAGGGGCACCTGGGTGGCTTAGTGGGTTAAGCCTCTGCCTTCAGCTCAGGTCATGATCTCTGGATCCTGGGATCCAGCCCCCCAGTTGGGCCCTCTGCTCAGTGGGAAGCCTGCTTCCTCCTCTTTCTGCTTCCCTCTCTGCCTACTTGTGATCTCTGCCCGTCAAAAAAAAAAAAAAAAAGTCTGTTCAAAACTCAGGCAACCCTGGGATTAAGTTCCTGATCAAACCATCCAAGCTGTGGTCATTGAACACTGCCCCTTTCTTGGGACTCATTACATACTTAGAACATTCATCTTTGCTCTCAGACTTTGGTTTCTCTTACTCATTCTTGGTCTGAGTTTTCTCCATAAGTGACCTTACTGCTTTCATTAGGCATCAGGCTATGAGACGAAAAAGGCCTCATATAGCCCTACCTGGGGATTAAATCAACAAAGAGTTTTTCCAATATCCATTATATGCAATACACAATTCTAGGGTTAGTACTGGAAGATGAGCAAAAAGATGCAACGATCTGGAGGCTACCCCTGCCCTCAAGTAGTTTACAGCAAGCTGGAGAGAGACACATAATCATACGTAGACTGAACTGATAGGAGGTTCCAAGATGACAGTAAGATAGAATTGAGAAGGAAGCGTAAGAATGTTCAAAGAAGATAAAGTCAACACAGGTAACAAAAGAGTCAAGGGAAAATAAGTCTTGAAGTGAAGGTGGAATTGGTCAGGGGGAAAAAGGAGAAAGAATGACCTTAGAAAACGATATCAACAAAGATACGGTTGGTTCTCTATGAGGCTTGTTTTGAAAACACGAATCTCTTCCAATCTGATTCAGACATTAGGGAGCAATTTGAACATAATGTGATTTTTGCATTTTGCTTATGCTTGATTTTGCCCTGGAAAACATCAGGTGGAGAAAAATGCACCCAGCTGAACCATGCAGGGTAGGAACACACACAATGTACCCAAGCACACCCCTCAAGGGTATACCCACACCTGAGTTCACAGTGTTACAGTTTAGTCTATGCGCTGCTGAAGTGAGCACAGTTCGCAGTCCTCGACCATCCCGGTCTGTACCTAGTGTTAGAATTTTCTTTCCAGTCTCAGATAACCACTTCACAGTAACCCAGAAGTTTTGCCCCTTCCAACACCCACTTCCATGCGCAAAATTCAAGTCTGTTTCAGGCTATAGTGCTATATTTACTGTAGTGTTTACATATTTCTCAACGATTAAACATGTGTAAACTGTGCTACGATTTTATTAGGCTCTTGTCTTTTGTTGTTACTAACAAAGTGTTTGAGTATGTGACCTCTAACCCTATTTTTCCCATAAGCCCCTGGTTTTCATTGCACGGCTTTGGCATAGTGTGGTTATTTTTAGTAGCATATGTTGTGTTATAGCAGAACTGACTGTACGGGTTTTGGTAATAAAAATAATAATTGAGAAAATGTGAACAAATGATTAGGATTATAACTGCATTGATTTTATTTTATTTATTTATTTTTTAAGATTTTATTTATTTATTTGACAGAGAGATCACAAGTAGACAGAGAGGCAGGCAGAGAGAGTGGGGGAAGCAGGCTCCCTGCTGAGCAGAGAGCCCGATGCCGATGCCGGGCTCCATCTCAGGATGCTGAGATCATGACCTGAGCTGAAGGCAGAGGCTTAACCCACTGAGCCACCCAGGCACCCCTGATTTTATTTTTTAAAAAGATATTATTTATTTATTTTTGCGAGGGAGAGAAAGATTGAGCAAGCACTAGCACATATGGGGGAGGGGCAAAGAGAGAAGCAAACCCCCCACTGAGCAGGAAGCCCAATACAGCTGGATCCCATTACCCCTGGATCATGACCTGAGCTGAAGGCAGACCCTTAACCGACTGAGCCACCCAGGCGCCCATAACTGCATTATGTAGGAGAATTTCAGCAGAAAGTTGATGTCAGATTCATTCAATTTTTTATGTATGCAGCTGACAAATATTTGTTGAGTGCCTACTATATGCCAGACTCTGTTCCAGGTGCTGTACTTATGGCAGTGAAGGAAAGGGACAAAAATTCCCTGCCTGCCGGGAGTTCACATCCTAGTTGAGGAGAGAGACAAACACAAGGTAAATAAATGAAATATGTAATATGTTAGATAGCAATCAGTGCTAAGATGAAAAAAATAAACAGTTGATAGAATGTCTTATTTATATATTATTAATTAATATATTATTGGTTATTATTAATATATAATATTTATTTAAAAATTAAAAAGTGGATATAGTATCTTAGGGGCTAGATTTGGCTATAGTATCAGTATTATTTACTGCTGCATAACAAACTATCTCCAACCTTAACAGCCCAAGACAATAAACATTTACTATCTCACACAGTTTCTGAGGGTAAGAAAGTCAAGAGTAGCTTAACTAGAGTGGTTCTGGCTCAGAATCTTTCATGAAATCACAGTCAAGGGACGGGCTATCAGCTTCCATGCTCCACTCACATGGCTCTTGGCAAGAAGCCTCAGTTCCTTGCCTCGCTCCGTATGACTGCTTGTGACATGGCAGCTTGCTTCACCTAGCGACAATGATTCAAGAGAGAGACTGCATGCCCAGGTGGAAGTTGCCGGCTTTTATAACCCAACCTCAGAACTTCTGCTACCACACAAACCAACCCAGAACAATGTGGAAGGGGACACCAGGAGAGCACAGGAGTAAGAGTATGAAGATATGATCAGTAGAGGCTGTTTTGGAGGCTGTCCTCATTAAGAACTTGACCTCTGGGGCGCCTGAGTGGCTCAGTGGATTAAAGCCTCTGCCTTCGGCTCAGGTCATGATCCCAGGAAGCTCCACATCAGGCTCTCTGTTCAGTGAGGGCCTGTTTCTCCCTCTCTCTCTGCCTGCCTCTCTGCCTACTTGTGATCTCTCTCTCTCTCTGTCAAATAAATAAAATCTTAAAAAAAAAAAAAAATAGAACATGACCTTTGAGGTGCCTGGGTGGCTCAGTCAGTTAAGCATCTACCCTAGGATCAGGTCCCATGTTGGGTTCCCTTTTCCCCTCTTCCTCTGCTGCTCTCTCTCTGTCAAATAAATAAGTGAATTCTTGAAAGAAAGGAATAAAGAAAGAAAAAGATAACCTTTGGATAAGCCTTGAAGGAAGTGAGGGAGGCAGCCACTAAGATATCTGGGAGAAGGTCATTCTATGTAGGTGAAGTAGTGTGAGCAAACACCCATGGTTGGTGTGTTGGAAGGAAGCAGAGTGAGTGAGAGGGAGAGGAAGAGAAGATGTCAAAGAGGTGACAGGAAAGGGGGATGCTTTCATCTTTACCCTGAGTGACATAGGAGTTTTGAGTAGAGAAGTGATAATGATCTGACTTAGGATTGAACAGAGTATATCTGGTTGCCATTTTGAGTACAGACCAAAGGGAAGCAAGAACAGGAGCAAGAAAGGAAGTTAGGAAGTGAGAGAAGGCGGTAAGAAGTGATGGTTAGGAGGTGAGAGGTGATGGTGGTCTAATTCTAGAAACATGTCGAAGGTAGAATACTCAGGATTTGCTAATGGATTGGCTGTGGGATGTAAGAGGAAAAGAAGCCAAAGATAACACTTTTTTTTTCATGTAAGTGGAATAATGGAGTTACCATTTGCCTATGTCTGGTAAGACTTAAAAAGGATCTGTGCTAGGGTAAACACAGGAATTCAATTTCGGACATGTTAAATTTGAAATGCCTGTTAGACATCCAGGAGGGAGATGTTGGATAGATAACTGGATAGTCAAGACTAGAATCCTGGCAAGAGGTTTAGGTTCGAGATGCAGGCGGAGGAATCATCAGAGACAGATGGCATGGAAAGTCCTGAGGTTGAATGAAATCCCTTAAGGAGTGAATACAGATAGAAAGCTGAGTACCCCAGAGTACTCCAGCATTTAGGGTAGAAGGTAGCAAAGAGGACTGTGAAAGAGGGGCCAGAGAAGTAGCAGTCGAGCTAGGGAGGTGTATATGAAGCCAAGTGAAGGTGTCTTTCAAGGAAGACTTGGAAGATGCTCTTTGTCAAATGCACTGGGAGCATGAGAAATGTCCCTGGGGTGTGGCACGTGGAGTTCATTTGTTCTCATGACCAAAGCAGTTTGGTGGAGGGGTGGAGGCAAAACCCTCACTGGAGTGCGTTGAAGATAGTACGAAAGGAGGTAAATTGGTGACTGAGTAGTCTTTAGAATAATTTTGTGTGAAGGGAGGAAATAAGTTGGGGTCTTAACTGAAGGGGGAAATGGAATCAACAGATGGGCTTTTAAAGACTTAGTTATGGGGTGCCTGGGTGGCTCAACCAATTGAGCATCTGCCTTTGGCTCAGGTCATGATCCCAGAGTCCTGGGATCGAGTCCTGCATCAGGTGCTCTGCTCAGTGGGGAGTCTGCTTCTCCCTCTGCCGCTCCCCCTACTTGTTCTCTCTCTCTCTCTATGATAAGTAAATAAAGAAAATCTTTACCCCCCCCCAAAAAAAGACATTTATTTGAGAGAGAGCAGGGGGAGGGACAGAGAGAGAGAATCTTCAAGCAGACTCCCTGCTGACAGGAGAGCCTGATGTGGGGCTTCATCTCACAACCCTGTGATCAGGACCTGAACAGAAAATAAGAATCAGACACTTAACCGACTGCACCACCCAGGCACCCCAAGAATGATTTTTTAAAATTATTATTAAAGATTTGTATTTATTTATTTGTCAGAGAGAGAGAGAGAGAGCCCAAGCAGGGGGAGTGGCAGGCAGAGAGAAAAGCAGGCATTCTGCTGAGCAGAGAGCCCCATGTGGACTCGATCCCAGGACCCCGGGGTCATGACCTGAGCTGAAGATGGGCTCTTAACCAGCTGAGCCACCCGGGCGTCCCCCCAAGAAAAAGGGTTTTTTAAAGACGGGAGATAGCAGCATCATGTTGGTGTGCTATGGAAGTGATGAGAAGGGAGACATGAATGAAACAGGAGAGACAGTGGGGGGAACAGCGGGGGCAGAATCCTGAGTGGGTGAGAGTCCACAGGAGCCAGCGTGTCAGTGGCGGGCTTGTCTTCATCAAGGAGCTCGGGGTCACCACACAGCTGGGGCAGCGGCGCAGTGTCATGGGCCCAGGAGCCGGGAGGTGGGTGAGAGCAGGCTGAGACCTTCCGCACTCAGAGTGAGGAGGAAGGAAGACGGTTGGCATCTGGGAGTGGGGGGGGGAGATGTGAAAGCATTGTCCAGGAAAGCGGGAAATTTGGCACGTTCGCTGGGCAGCAGAAAGAGTCACGTGTGATACAAGGCCATGGATTTAAAGTCAACCAGTCCGCGTAGCTGTGCATTGTTCCCAGCCCTGGTCAGCTGCGTGGGAACAGGTGCAGACTGGGAGAAGAGGTTGGGTTTAAACAAAGTTGAGGTTTGACAATCAGTAAGAGCTATTCCGACTGTCCCGATTTCTGGTTTTGTGGCTCTGAGGACCACGTGTGCTGGTTTGCCCAGGATCCTGGCAGTTTTTGCCTGGTTTCCCAAGGTGATTAGTACTAGAGCTCCCTTTCACTTCCAAAACTGTTTGGATTTGGGTAACAAATGAAATGATCTTTGTACCTAAAGCGACTGGAGCCTCTGGGGTTTTCTCAATAGAGCGTTCATCATTGTTTGACTTTGAAAAAAACACCAAATAGATTGTAAATTCCTTGAGGTCAGTGTCGTGTTTCATGCCTTCTGTCCCCCATAGCTCACATAACTTTCATCTGTGGCCTTCTTATCTCTCGGTTAACCCAGCAAAACACAGATGACTCAGGACTAGAAGAGCTGTTGAGGATAATCCCAATTTTAGGCAAACATTCCTCAATCTCAAAACAAAGGCAGTTCATACTCCAAGAAGACCTTTTCATAATCTTGCTCAGGAAAGGGGAGCCTGGGTGGTTCAGTGGGTTGATGCCTCTGCCTTCCACTTGGGTCATGATACCAGGGTCCTGGGATCGAGACCCATGTCGGGCTCTCTGTTCATGTTCAGCAGGGAGCCTGCTTCCCCCTCTCTCTCTGCCTGCCTCTCTGCCCACTTGTGATCTCTGTCTGTCAAAAAAATAAATAAAACCTTCAAAAAAAAAAAAATCCTGCTCAGGAGAATTATGGGGGCAAAGTAGGTAAGAGTAGAAAGGAGGCCAGTCAAGACTGGGAACTATTCAAGGGGCAGGTTGACCTAAGGAAGGATTTCAAGCTCAAATGTTCTGGTTATCTGTTGCTGTGTAACGAATCACCCTAAAATTTAATGACTTAACACATCAGCAATAGTTTCACTCTCTCTCACTGTTTCTATGGGTCAGGAATTTCCAAGGGGTTGGCTGGGCAGCTGTGGCTTGGGATCTCTTTTATGGTCACAGTCAACCGGCTAGAGCTGGAACAATAGGGGATCTGGAAAGTTTGGGGACTGGTGAGACATCTTTCTGTCCTCATGTAGTCACAGAACCTTTCCCTGTGGTCTCCTGCTTGGGCTGATTTCAGGTAGCTCCTAGCTTGGTGGCTCAGGGTAATCAGACGCTTCCATGGTGGCTGAAAATCTCCAAGATGTATGTCCTGGTGACTTAGCAGGGAGGTCACAGTCTTACTTCTGTCCTGAGTCTGCTCAGTGTCAAAGGAAGAGGGCACAGAAATCACTTCTCTGGGAGGAGTTTCAGAGTCACTGGACAAGGTCACATGGGATGGGCAATATTGTTTGGCCTATTTTTAGAAAATATAGTTCTGATACTAAGTTTGGGTTCTTCCACTTTACTTCCTTCCAATGAGTCTTGCTTTTTTTGACTACCTTTAGCCATTTTTGTGTTAAAGATCCTTCCCAAATGGAACTTCTTACCTACTTTCCCTTCCTGATATGTGGTGGTATATGTAAAGGGTTTGCTCAAAGTCCAAAGGGTTTAGAGGAGGACGGAGATTGTAGGCTGTAGCTCCTCAGAAAGAAGCTTGACAGTGTGATGGGAACAAACTGGTCCGTTCCAGCAGTTCAAAAAAGCTATCAATATGACATCACATGACACATTAGGTTTTATTGATGTGGAACAAATTACTGTAAGTTTAGTGGCTTAACATAACACACAGGTGTTACTTAATATTTCAGTGGCCCAGGAGTCTGGCACGTTCTAGACAGGCCCTCTGCTCATCGTGTCACAAGGCAGAAATCAATGTGTCAGCTGGTTTGTTTTCACTGGGGTTCACATACGGGAAGGTCCGTTTCCAAGCTCACTCACGTTCTTGGCCAAGTTCATTACCTTGTACTTGCCTGACTGGAATCCTCTGTCGTTGTTAGCCATTCGCTGGGGACTCTGGTCAGCATCTAGTCTCAGGCCCTTGGCCATGGAGCCTTCACAGGCCATTTAAATAGAGTGGCCCAACCCATGAACACAGACAGCAAACCGTGTGGTTGCCAAAGGACAGACAATGGGGGGATGGGTAAATTGGGGAAAGAGGAGTGGGAGGTACAAGCTTCCGGTTCTAGAATGAATAAGTCCACGGGGATGAAAGGCACAGCACAGGCAATCGAGGCAATGGTATCGTCCCAGCGGTGTATGGCGACAGATGGCAGCTGCACTTGCGGTGGGCACGGCATGAAGTACAGAGCTGTGGAAACAACATGTTGTACACCTGAAATTGATGTCACGTTGTGGGCCAACTATGCTCATATATATCAATAAAAAAATATATAGACGAATCGTTGCTCACTGTAAAAGTTTAACAAATGTCAGGTATCATTCAAAAAGGGAAACAAGACAAAAAGAAAGTTCAGCCACGATCAGCAAATAAGCAAACAAACACGGCAGCCTACCTCTTGAAGGCCAGCAGCAGAATCCCCGTCCTACACCCCATCTCTGACTTCAGGGCAGGCCCTGTCGTTTTTAAGGGCTCACGTAATTGGGGCAGGCCCATCGCGAATAAATTCCACTCCAATTAACTCAAGGTCAGCTGGGGCACCTGGGTGGCTCAGTCGGTTCAGCACCTGCCTCTGGTTCAGGGCATGATCCCAGGGTCCTGGGTTGGAGCCCGGCTTTGGGCTTTGGGCTCTCTGCGCAGCAGGGAGCCTGCTTCTCCCTCTCCCTCTGTCTGCCGCTTCCCCTGTTTGTGCACCTGTACTCTCTTTCTGTCAAATAAATACATAAAATCTTACAAACAAAACAAAACAAACAAACAAAAACAGAGGCACCTGGTTGGCTCAGCCATTAAGCTTCTGCCTTAGGCTCAGGTCGTGACCCCAAGGTCCTGAGATCAGGCCCCAAATCAGGCTCCCTGCTCAGCAGGAAGCCTGCTTCTCCCTCTCCCCCTGCCCTGGCTTGTGTTCCCTCTCTGTCTCTTCTCTCTCTGTCAAATAAATAAATAAAATCTTTAAAAAAAAAATTTATTTATTTATTTGGAAGAGATCACAAGTAGGCAGAGGGAGAGGGAGAAGCGGGCTCACCGCTGAGCAGGGAGACTGATACGGGGCTCGATCCCAGGACCCTGGGACAATGACCTGAGCCCAAGGCAGAGATTTTAACCCACTGAGCCACCCAGGTGCCCCAATAAATAAAATCTAAAAAAGAAAAATTAAAAACAAAACAAAACAAAAAAACCCAAAAACTCAAAGTTAACTGATCTGGAATCTTTTCTTTTTTCTTTAGATTTTATTTATTTATTTGACAGAGAGAGAAAGAGCACAAGCAGGCGGAGAGCAAGAGGGAGAAGCAGGTTCTCTGCCGAGCAGAGATCATACTGGGGTTCGATGCCAGGACCCTGGGATCATGACCTGAGCCGAAGGCAGACACTAAACCGACTGAGCCATCCAGGCGCCCTCTAATTCTGGAACCTTAAATACATCTGCAGAATCCCTTCACGTTGTCAGATAAAATAACCTCATCTGGGGAGTGAAATCCATCCAACGCACAATCCCACCGCACTCACGCACAGGGGACTAATTACAGAGTTACATATTCTGGGGGATGGGACTCTCAGGGGCCATCACAACTTGATCTTGTGGGGAACTTCTGGATGGTGGGTCTTCTGTATTAATCAGGTTAAAGTTGTTGGAACCAGGAAGGGATGTGGTATCCTTAAAGGGAGCTGGGGAAGTGAAGGAGAGGGAAGAACCCTCCAGCTTCCTTAGTTAGCTTAGTTAGCTTCTGTGGGTCTCGTAGAGCACGGCTCACCCTAGAACTGTGCTTATGACTCCTAGTCGGTAAACTAACAGAAAAGAAGTTATTTTTTAAAAAGCAATTAATAAAAAGATAAAGAAAAAAAATAAAAATAAATGGAAAATTGAAACTGTAATAAAACACGATAAAAAAGGGGCAACTATAAAGTTAAAAGTGATACAGAGAAATGAAAAATATGATTGAGAACTAGCACTTTATTTATTTATTTATTTGACAGAGAGAGAGGCAGCGAGAGAGTGAACACAAGCAGGGGGAGTGGGAGAGGGAGAACAGGCTTCCCAGGGAGCAGGGAGCCCGACGTGGGGCTCGTGGGACCGTGACCCGAGGCACCCCAAGAATGAGCACTTTATTTTTTTTTTAAGATTTTACTTATTTATTCGACAGAACTAGACATAGTGAGAGAGGAACACAGCAGAGGGAGTGGGAGAGGGAGAAGCAGGCTCCCTACAGGGAGCCCGATGTAGGGCTCCATCCCAGAACCCCGGCATTACTACCCTAGCCGAAGGCAGACGCCTAACCACTGAGCCACCCAGGCACCCCAAGAACAAGCACTTTAAATGGAATAAACGAAAGAGGTATAAAATAGTAAGAAAGACAAAGCATACTAAGAACAATTAAACTGGGGATGCCTGGGTGGCTCGGTTATTTAAATGCCTGCCTCTGGCTGGGGTGTGGTCTCAGGGTCCCAGGATCGAGCCCCGCATTGCAGCACTGCATGGAGCTCCCTGCTCAGCAGCAAGTCTGCTTCTCCATCTGTGATCTCTCTCACTTTCACGGTCTCTCAAATAAATAAATAAAATCTTTTTCCTTTCTTAAAGAACAATTAAACTGTGCCAGCCACTCTGTCTGCCTATGCTTGCTCTCGCTTCTCTCTCTGTGACAAATAAATAAATAAAATCTAAAAAAAAAAAAAAAAGGACCCAATAACTTATAAAAGCTAATATAATAAAAGTAGATGAGACGTAAGAACCAAGGAGGTAAGGAGCCATAGTAAATGTGTCTAAAGACGGAGCAACAAATTCAAAAGCCTAGCAACTTCATGCTAAGCTAGCCAGAATTCGTCAAGCAGAAGCAACCTTAAAATCCAACACTCGTATGTAATTCTCAACCAGGGCTCCTTATCCAAACCACAGAACACAGGCAAATTACTGGAGTGACTGTTTTCTCCATGCTTCCCCCAAATGGTACATAGTGCACAGAAAAGAAGTTAATTCCTGTACACAGTGGATGCCTGGAGAATTAGGCTTCATTCTCTCACCAAACTAGCTGATCTATGTCCAAAAGTATGCAGCCGAGACAGGGTTGGTCAATCTGGCACACAGTTCTGTGATGTTTCTGAGAGACAAGTTGTAGGTGAGATGTGGAAACTGAAGTCAGACTCCTGGGACGTTTTCTTCCTCAAGAGCTGCACAGTCACGTGGTAACTGAATGAAGCACAGAAGTCACTCTGGGTCATTTACTGAAAATAATAAGGCCATCAACAGATGTCTTGACTTCACCCAGAGGAATTCAGAGAGGTAACAGAGGACATTCATTTATTTGCTTTTACTCCATAAGCCTCCTGCCCAAAGGCCCAGGGAGGACTTGTGATTGGTACCTTTAAAAATAAATAAATAAATAAATAAGACTTCCAAATTCACATTGGGAAGGGCCAAAATTATCTTTTTTTTTTTTTAAAAGATTTTATTTATTTATTTGACAGAGAGAGATCACAAGTAGGCAGAGAGGCAGGCAGAGAGAGAGAGAGAGAGAGGAGGAAGCAGGCTCCCTGCTGAGCAGAGAGCCCGATGCGGGACTCGATCCCAGGACCCTGAGATCATAACCTGAGCCGAAGGCAGCGGCTTAATCCACTGAGCCACCCAGGCGCCCCCAAAATTATCTTATAAGGGAGGACTAATGCCAGGACAGCTCCCAGATGCTTCTTTCTTTTCTTCCCCTCCAGCATTGTATAAGTAATAAAACAAATGGCTTGCCGGCTTCACCCAGTTGTCCTCATCCTGGCCAAGGGACTCCTACAGTCCCACAGGCAGGACACCCCAGAAGGTAACTAGGGGGCACAGCCTGCTAAATTCTGTTTGACTTCTAAGCTGAATGGACATTGATAGTGCTTTTCTTAAAACACTTATTTTTCCTTGTGTATTAGTTACCTGTTATGTAACAAATTATACCAAAACGTTAGTCACCTAAAACAAGAAGTAGTTATCAGCTCAAGCTTTCTGACCTTCGGCTCAGTTCATGATCCCAGAGTCCTGGGATCGAGTCCTGCATCGGGCTCCCTGCTCAACAGAGTGTCTGTTTCTCCCTCTTCCTCTGCTGCTCTTTGTCAAATAAAGAAATACAATCTTAAAAACATAATTATTCCAGAGCATCTGAGCTGAGTAGGTTTAGTTCAGACTCTCCCATGAAGCTGTAGTCAGAATGTTGGTCAAGGCCACTGTCATCTGAAGGGTTGCATTGTGCTGGGGATTTACCGAGATGGCTCATTCACATTCATACGGTTTTTGGCAGGTGGCCGCAGCTCTCTCAGGTTCTCAGCTGGAAGCCTCAGGCACTCAGCATGTGGATATCTCCATAGGCTGTTTGTGTCCCCACAATATGGCATAACTTCAGGGGAGGAACGGGTAGTCCTTTTATGACCTAGTCTCCAAATTTACACATTGCCATTTTTGCTCAATTTCATTTCCGGTAAGTGAATCATTAAATCTAGCCCACCACCAAGAGTGGGAGAACCAGACTCCATCTTTTATTTTTATTACTTTTTTTTTTTTTAAGATTTACTTATTTTAGAGAAAGCACACTTAACAGGAGGAGAGGAGCAGGGAGAGAATCTCAAGCAGACTCCCTGCTGAGCACAGGTCTCCTTATGGGGCTCCTTGGTGCTCCACGGTGCGGGGCTCCGGGGGGCTCCCTCTCACTATCCTGACATCATGACCAGAGTCAAAATCAAGAGTCCCACACCCAGCTGGCCGAGCCACATAGATGCCTCTAGACTCCATCTTTTCAAGGAAGAAGTATTGTAGAGGAGGGGGAAAAAAACAAACAAACCCTTTTCCCTCTACCCTCTTAGGTTCATTACAGGGGCCCTGCAAATTAGACTGACAAAAGACAGATTAACAAGAGAAAAACAGCTTATTAACCCGTGTAGAGCTCATACATGAGGGAGAAACAGTGAACAGTGATGAATTCAGGCTTCCTGCATCTTAACAAAGACCAGTAAATTTATAGAGAAATGGGAAGCCAAAGGAAAAGGGTTTTAGGCTTCCAAGAGCTGCAGACTGCGGGAAGGAACATATACCCGGACAGCGCCTGGAAGATAAGGGTTATTTCAGTGCGGGTTTGTTATGTAGATTCCTCTCTGGGCTGTCTCTGGGCTGATAAGGGTCTCTGGTGATTAGGAGCCTAAGCCTGCTTCTAGGCAAATAGTGGGGGAGGGCAGGGAGCTTTCTTTTTTTTTTTTTTTTTTTTTCCTGGTGTTTGCTGTTTCTCAGTTGTCTTCCGCTCAAAATATTCCTTATGCCAAAACGGCATATTTGGGGATGACATATTCTGATCCCCTACAGTATCAAAGAACCTGTGGATGTATTTTAAAGTGCTTGTCTTCTGCTGCAAGAAGAACAGGCCGGCTCTGGTTGTCTCTTTCTGCCCCTAACCACTCACCTTCAATGTGCGTCTATGGCTCTTTGTATTATTCCTGTTTCTTGAATACTGGGTTTCCCGGGCCTCTCTGTTCTTCTCCCTCCGCGTGTTTGGTCTGGGCCACTCGATGCTCACATGCACCACCTTCCAGGCAGGTGATTCTACAACCCGGGGTTGCCAAGCATTTCATGGGAGGGCCCTATGGCTTAGTGGTCAATGTTCTCTATTGCAAGTCTGCAGCTGTGTTGCTATCCATGCAAAAAGCAACTAGGGACAATGTGTAAATGAATGGGCCTGACTGTGTTCCAATAATACTTTATTTGTACAGCTGGCTGTCAGTCTGCGGGCCATAATTTGCTGACCCTTTTTCTAACTTCTCTTGCCCTCGAAGACCCTTCTCCTGGGCTCCAGATAGATGCCCGCCTGGCCTTGCGGTGTTTCTTCTTGGATGCCTCTGAGGTAGCTCAGACCCCTCTCTTCCTGTACTGTACCCTCCATATGGAACCCTGTTTTCTCTTGTGTTCTCCATCTTGAAAGTGACCTTGCCATTTGGTCAGTTGCTGGAGTCTGAGAGTACAGGGGATTCCGGCTCATCCCTCTCCCTCATCTCCCACAGCCTGTCAGTCAACCTTTAGTCCCCTTCCTAAAGTTAGCCCTTGGCTCCGCCTGCACTGCTCCCACTCACTTCAAGTTCTCATTGTGTCCTTCCCGAAGTACCACAAGAGCTTCCGGGAACCATGGCCCGCAAAGATGTCCACATCCTAATCCCCAGAGCCTGTGAATATGTCGCCTTGCATGGCATAAGGGACTTTGCAGAAGTGGGTCAGTTAGGGCTCTTGAGATGGGAAGATTATCCCGGATTATCCAAGTTGACCTGATACACTGACGAAGTTCCTTATAAGAGGAAGGCAAGAAGGTCAGACATGGACAGAATGTGCCGATGGAAGCAGACATTGGCAAGGTGCCCTTTGAAGGAGGTGGAAGGGGCTACGACCCCAAGGATGCAGGTGGCTTCTGGAAGCTGGAAAAGACAAGGAAATGGATTTTGCACTCCAGCCTCCAGAAGGTACCAGCCCTGCCAGCGTCTTAGCTTCAGCCCGCGAGTCTGACTTTGGTCTTCCAGTCTCCAGAACTGTAGGATGATGCAGATGTGTTGTTTTCGGCACCAGATGTGTGGTCACTTGTTACGGCAGCAATAGGAAATGAAGACACCTCCTCACCCTTCCTCCAATCTCGCTCTACTCTCCACCCCACCCCAAACACAAAGTCTCATCTGTCAGGTCCCTGTTCAAAACACTTCCTGCATCCTTAGGATAAATTCCCAGCTCCTTGCTGGACTCCTGCACGGGTCCACAGCAGTTTTTGCCCCATAAATTCATATAATGAACTTCCGATCATGTTGTCCCTCCATTGGACAAAATGTTTTGTCTGTTTAGGACCTGTGTATCTTTCCTCTCCCACCTGACTAAGGTCATCAGAGTTCAGGTCCTCCGTTAGAGACATGAAAGTCATTTTCCGATCACACCCCTCCCTGACCCACTTTATTGCTATGACTTGTGATCTCAGAGACCGCACATCTGTCTTGTTCACCACTCTGCGCCCAGCACCTTTCAGAACGGCCGGCTTACACCAGTGGGCAGTGATGACATCCGTGGATGAGTGGTGGGTCCAGGGAGACTTGCTGGAGGCGGTGGTGAGGGGCTCCAGCACTGTGTCGTCTCCCCTTGAGAACAATGGAGAAGAGCCCACTCTTCTTCTGCACTGCAGAGAGACCCAGAGCCGGAGCCGACTCAGGAGCAGGTGGGAGTCTCAATTGCCCTCATTTCCCTTCCTGCTCGGCCTGGTGGGGAAGACGCTGGGAAGGGGAATGGGGCGTCACTGCCCTCCCGCTACAATTAGCTGAGGCTTTCATTCTTCTTCTACAAAGAGGAGAGAGCAAATCAAAGGGAGATAAAAGTGCATGTCCCACAAAGGACATCGAGATGAGGGGGAAGGAAGGGAGGGTGGTGGGACAGAGAGGCAGAGGCAGAGAGAAAGCCCTGCGGCCCAAACAAAAGCCCAAAGCCAGCTGATCCCAAGGATCAGACGGTGGAGACGCAGGGACAGGAAGAGAGCAGACCGCGTGGGGATCAGCGGCCCTGTCAGCCAAGGAGGAGAGGGAATGAAGGAAGATAAAACACCGGTGTGAATGGCCAGGGAAGAGGGTGGAGAGGGACCCCAAATGGAGTTGGGACAAAAGCATGAAAAGACAAAATTGCCACCATCCCATGGGCACTCCACCCAGGGAAAGTAAAGAGGGGCTGGAGACAAAGGCGGGGAGAGGAAGGCGGAAAGGGAGGGGGCACAGCCAGCGGGCCCTGTGCTGGTGACAGGGCCGTGAGCTTGGGCCACTCAGCGGTGCGTTCTCCATGGGGTCAGCTGAGGCTCCGAGGGGGAAGGGGGAATCGGGGACTGGCCTATATTTGATGAGAGAATCCTACCTGAGCAGCTTCCTTGTATTTGAACTTCCTACAAATAGAATTTAAGAGATGAAGGCACAAGAATCCTGTGGTCAGTGAGCCTTCCAACACGCATGCTCTTGTGTCTGGCTTCCTTCTCTCAACATGGTGCTGCATGAGGTCTAGATGTCATTGTCGTTGCTGTATACTATTCCATGGTGTGAATAATATATGTATGTATACATAGCCATTCTTGTGCCTAGTGGAGGCTTTTCATCAGGTCTATAATCTCTTATCTGAACCCTTAGGACCAGATGTGTTTCAGAATTGTGGAAAGATGGTAAACAAAGATGTGAGGCACAAATACTGTGTTACACAACTGCATGTGCCGGGTGTGCAGAAGTCCCCTCTGATCAGATGCATGAATGTTTCTACAAGGAAAGGTATGAAGTCTCATCTTAGAAATAGCTTCATGTTAGGGTGGGGTTTTGCCACTCTAATGAGTTCTGGCCAGATTGGGTTATGCCTCCAAATAAAAGATGGCATTTTTGGTTTTCAGGGCTTTTGTTGTTTCAGAATTCAGAACATGGTGTGGCAGACCCATCGTGTACTCATTCCCAATAAAATTAGTTTCAGGAAACCCTGGCAGAACGAGGGGTTCAATACCATGATATGGGGATCAGCAAAAATCAGAAACAAAGGTCTAACAGTGTGTAAGCCATGAGACGCTATCCAGAAGGATGTTGAAGTCGGCTGAATTCAGGCTCAAACCCTGCTTGTGAGAAAGGGGAGACTCCTGTGTACTTCTGGAAGATTTACTCCCTGATTGCCCCGTCCCATCCGAACACTGTAAACCTTTTTTGTTTTTATAACCTCAGCTCCTAATCTTAAAATTGTTGATTATATTTTTGTATCATTTTAAAGCTCATTTATTTCTTTTATCCTTTTCATCCGTTGGTCCTCTAGTTCTGTTTTACTTATCTTGATTATTCCTTATCTCTCTTTTGTCCTTTATAATTTTATATTGCATTCTTTTAGCTCATCTTATCTTCCTGTTTTTATTGTTATTGTGCAGTTTTGTAGTGACTGACAAAAGACCCGGTAGTTTGGAGGAGGAAGCGGTCATCTGATCCCCCCCCGCCCCCCCCCCAGGCCATCCCTCCCTCCAAGCCTGACTGCTCAGTACTCCGGAGAGTTTCTTTCCCTGATGAGATTTCTGAGTGGGTGGGGAGCCCCCAAATTTAAACTCAAGCCTTAACCAAGAATTGGTCCTGGGGCTCTTAAAGCCTTGGAAAACACCGAGTCTCAAAGCAGCAGGCTCTTCTAAGTGGTGGGGATTTATTACTGGTTAAATATTCCTTTGTTCTCAAAGACGAGACCCTCAGCATCTTTAACCTGCCCAGAGCCATTCCCTGATCCCACCTGCGGGTAGGTTCCCCATATTCTTTTACAGCCTCAAGAGTACTCCGTCCAGAGGATGTCGGGATGTGTTTAAGCTTTCCACCAGCTGCAGAGATTTCTCTTCTAGAGAGATGGAGAAGGCATTGTTCCCAGAGACGAGTGAGGACATGGCCCTGTGCTGGCTGTGGCTGCGTGGGGACGCAGAGAGCAAGCAGGCCTTCTATACCCCTCCCACCCCACCCACCCCCAGCTGAGAAGCCTCTAACAGCCACGATGACATCACCCTTAGACCCAGCTGGGGGGAAGGTTGACGTCTCCTCATAGGATTTGGCCAGATGGAAGAACCCCAACTTTGGGAAATTCACTGAACGGGGAGAGTGGCTGGTTACAGCCCCCTACTCAGAGCCAGGCTGAGTCCTAGACTCGTCCTTTTGTCTTAAAGGGGTGCACATTTGGTCAGTTGCCCTAGGAAGGGGCAGACCCCCAGGGGAAAGGGAGACCTGGGAGTAGTAGGCTTAAGAGTGCTTCGGGGCTCTCAGGAGAGAGACTTGGGTACCTACCCCCTTCTTTGAGGAAGAGAGAGGCAGGCAGGCCTGGGAAGCAGGAAGCAGGCAAGAATGGGGCTTTGGGGGACTCAGAGGTTGGAGCTCATTTAAAGTCCTGTCTTTCCACATCCCAGTGTTCCCTCCCCACCACCAAGGGTCCCAAGCCTTTCCATAGGTTCTGTCTGAACAGTGCCAGCCTGGCCCCAGCCCCCCACACTGTAGCACAGAGCAGCAGATAGGGGGGCTGCCCACCCCTGCTGCCCTCCCAGCTTGGTGAAGTTGGGACACCGCAGCCCCTGTCCCAGGGGACCAGGACTCCACAACCTCAGGGCTGTTCAGCTGCCGGAGAGCCGTGGGCTGAGCTGGGGCTTATTTTAGTCCCTTTCATCAGTTAGCTGCGCACTGCTTTTTATATCATTTTAATTATCTTTTTATTTCTTTTAATTTACTTTATCTTTTTTTATGGGTGGCTATATATATATTTTTTCTCTTCCCACTTGCTATTTCTTTACCTTAATAAACTGGGTGCTGGGGGGCCTGGGCTCAGAGGAGAGCCCGGAGGCAGCCCAAGCAGAAAAGGCTGGACACTGCCCTTTCTGACTGGTCCCCCAAGTCACCTTGCCAGTCGCATCTTGTCCCCAGGGGCCCTCAGGATTCTGAGAAACTCCTACCTGTGGAACTCAGGAGCCCCCAGGCCAGAATTCTCTCCCAGGGTCATGATGTGTTTACCTATCCAGATAACACATTTGAACTAGGGAGAGGGTGGTAACGCTATTTCCATGATTAGAAAGATGACACCTGCTTGGCAGCAAGAAGCGCAAACACAGAGGGGCATGATATAAAAAGCGTTTGTCCCTCGGGGCGCCTGGGTGGCTCAGTGGGTTAAAGCATCTACCTCTCGCTCAGGTCATGATCTCAGGGTCCTAGGATCGAGCCCCGCATCAGGCTCTCTGCTCAGCGGGGAGCCTGCTTCCCTTCCTTTCTCTGCCTGCCTCTCTGCCTACTTGTGATCTGTCTGTCAAATAAATAAATAAATCTTTAAAAGAAAAAAAAGAGTGTTTGTTCCCCAACTCCCCCAAATCCTGCTCTGGACTCAGAGTAGCCTTGTTACCATCATATGTCTGTGGAAATATTATCTGTAGCCTGCGTATCACACAGGCACATTTAACATTTGGTAGGTGAGGCCAAACTGTCCACCAAAAAACACTAAGCCCATGTTTATCCCTGCTACCCGCTCAGAAAAGGGCCCCTTCTCCCCTTTTGCCTACACCCTCACTGCACGGCAGAGGGTCTAAAGCAGACCTTCCAAAATTCTTCCTGTATCAGCCAGTCTTGCCCTACACCCCCTCTCCACTCCCCGTTCTGTGGCTGTTTGGATTCAGGAAATGGGGCTGATGTGAGTGACCTTTGTCCATTAATCACTAGGAGATGCAACGTCCTTGTGGGCAAAGCTCCCACCCGCTCCGGCCTCACTTCCCGCCCGGCTGGATGCTGTCACTGCCGAGGTCTGGCTTCTGAAGCCTGTACCCAGGAGACCCCCAGGCGTGCTTGGCAATGGGCGGGTGCCTGTCTTTCTTGTCATGTGGGCAGACACCCACTGAGCACTGAGTGTGAGTCATGCCTGAAGGTCCCTCTGGATTTTTCCCAAATTCTGATCCTCTCCCCGAGGGAGTGGGCCGAGAGCCCTCCCCTCCACACCCTCCCACCACATCTGACAGCTGCCGTTGCTCCCGTGTGCGCCCAGCGAGGGGCTGCGGTCAGGAAGGTGGGTCTCCCTGCCAACCTGCTGCAGTGGGGGTGGGCAGTGTGTGGGTGGGCGGGCCGGAGGCGGGTGTCAGCAGAACTTCTGAGATAGTCCTTCTGCAGGTGAGAGAGACGAAGGGGAGGGCCGCCCAAACTCAGGGTAAACAGCTGAGACCTGGTGTAAACAAGGTTGGGGTGAAGGAAGCAGGCAGGAGGCAGACCTGGCTGCCAGGCGTGGACCCCCTCATGTCTCCCCCCGCCCCGTCTCGTCTCACCAAGGCCTAGCTGCTGGTCAGAAGGTGAGAGTTAGTCACCATCCAAGACAATTGCTCTGACTACTTCCTCTTTGAGTTAACATAACAGGTATCTTTGACCTCAAAAATAACAGCCCTAAGTGTTTCATGACTTGGAAGTGAAGACAGACACCAACCATCTCCTCCTTCTCTTTCAGTGGTGGTTGTAGAATAGGAAACCCCACCCGCACCCCGAGAAGGAGGGGGGCACGGACTGCAGCCTATGGAGACAAACGCCCGGCTGCCTGGGGTCTGCCTGGTGGCGGCGGGTATGGGGTCCCATATACTCCAGCTACCCTCAAATGGAAAAAAAAAACCCCAACATCTCCTTGAAGCAGGGGCAACTGGAGTCCACGAGCATCCCGTTCTTTTAGAACAGCTTGCCCCACACCCACTCCCAACCCCCCTTCCCTTAGCAGTCTCCACTCTAGAGCCCGGCAACACGAAAACCATCCATCTTCTGCAGCTGTAGGTGACTTTTGACAATGTCCTGGCCAGATAGACATAAGCAAAATCCTCTTTGGCTTTTGGGAAACCCTTGTTTTCTTTTAATAACTGGAACAGATGTATCTGGCACCGTCCCTTCCTCCTGGTGCCCACCTGGAATGGGGATGTGATACCTGGGGCGGCAGCATCCATAGTGTGACTCTGGGAGAAAGGCCAAGGTAAATACAAGATGTTATCGCTACTATTACAGTGCCCTAAGCCATCCAGCTACTGACAGCCTCCAGACTTCTTGTTATGGAAAGAAAATAAATCCCAACTCATGTAAGTCCTTGTTAGTTGGCTTTTCTGTTTCTTGTCATTGAAAAGCATTCCTAAGTGATAAACTTGTTTATGGATGTCTTCAAAGCAAGAAGGCTTAAAGGGGCCCCTTGGCCTTTCCAGTTGAACAGGGGAGCTGCGTCACCAAGGCCCTCCATTTAGGAACGGAAGTTCCCGGGAGGACCTCTCTCCTTCCCCAGCATGACCTGGGCCTCCTTGCTTTGCGCACATTGTCCCCCCGGTGGCCTCATCTGGCCTCCACACGAAGTGTCCCGTTTTGTTCCCTCAGTTCAGGATAAATCTAGGCCCCTGGGCTGAGTGCCAAGCAAGTCAAAAAGACGGCTTTGCTCTGATGGTCCCCGCTGCCCCTCTATTCCCTGACGACCCCGAAACGTGCTCCCGAGACACAAGCCAGGCCTTGGGCCTCACTCCCAGGACGAAGGTAAAGCAGCTGCCAGAGAGGGCGTTCGCCTGCGCTTCCCCCATCCTTCCTCCCTGGGATCCTGGGAGCCACGAGACCCATCTCATGAGGTTTTCCAGACATACTCGGCTGATTCAGACAACACCGAAAATAAAGAGCCGACCCCAGGGAAAAAGCAGAAGGAAACTAGAGTCTTCTCTAGTTACCCCTTTACCACCTTGTCAGGGGATGCTAATCCCCTTGCTAATCCTTGCTAAGTGCTCCTTCTCTCTCTCCTTCAAGGGCTCCCCTGCTCCCCCCACCCCTTGGCCTGCCCCCCAGGCATCCTCTGTCCTCCTCTTCCCCTCATCCTTCATTCACTTTGATGGCTTCCATATCTCCTGAAACCTTCGTTTCTCTCCAGCCTCAAATACCCCAGCTGTTCCTTGCCCATCTGCTCCTGGCCTCTAACAGCTTAACATGTCCCTAACTTAAATCTTTTCCCCCAATCTGTTCCCACCCCTTCATACCTTCACAGCGCCGTTGCCCCCTCTGTGAGTTGCCCACTGCTGCCGAAACAAATTACCACCCCGTGGCTTATAACATCCCAAAATTATTGTGTTACAGTTCTGGAGACCGGAAATCCAAAACATCTCTTCCTAGGCTAAAATCAAGATGTTGGCAGGGCTGCATTCTTTCTGGAAGCTCTAGGGAAAATCCATTTCCTTGTCTTTTCCCACCTCCCAGGGGCACCTGCGTTCCTTGGCTTGTGGCCCCTCGCGGCGAGCTAGCAGTCCCATCGCTCAAGCTCTGCAGGGGCCTCGCATCTCCTTCTTTAAACATCCTGCCTTCTTCTTTCTTTTTCTTTTTTACAATTATTTCTTTACTGAAGGAATCTCTATGCCCCATGTGGGAATTGAACTCATGATCCAGAGATCAAGAGTCACATGCTTTTCTGACTGAGCCAGCCAGGTGCCCCTCCTTCTTTCACTTATAAGAATTCCCCTTTTTTTTTTTTTAAGATTTTATTTATTTATTTGACAGAGAGAGACGCAGTGAGTGAGGGAACACAGCAGAGGGAGTGGGAGAGGGAGAAGCAGGCTCCCTGCCAAGCAGGGGGCCCAACATGGGGCTCGATCCCAGGACTCTGGGATCATGACCTGAGTCGAAGGCAGATGCTTAACCACTGAGCCATCCAGGCGCCCCCACTTACAAGAATTCCTGTGATTACATTGGGCCCACATGGATAATCCAAGATTCTCTCCCCATCCCAAGATCCTTACTTCAGTCACATCTGCAAAGTCCCTTTGGCCATGTAGGAAACCTATTCAGAGTTTCCAGAGCTTAGGACTCGGCATCCTTAGGGACCATTGTTCTGTGTACCATACCTCCTGTTAGTAATAATTGCTGCTGTTACTGAACATGTTTTGTAGTCTAGGCTCTGGGCTGATGTTTTTTCCTAAGTGTTCTCATGCACTTTTGAGACAATGCAAAATTAAAAGAGCCTTCTGGAGTCTCAAAATTCTATTGGTAGGAGGCAAGCTAAGAAAACACAGGCTAACTTTCATGAAGAGGGAGGAAGGACACAGAGGTCAGAAGCAAGAGCTCAGAGGGGAGAGCCAAGAAGAGCCTTGGAGAATTATTCCATCTGCTGGGCTGGATTTCAGAACTGTTATGGACCACGTTCCCCCTTTAGAACGGGAATGAATTCCATGGCTATTTTGTGCCTCTCCTACATTGACTACAGAGTGTAGTGGGAGCAAGTAACTCATCTCAGTTTAGCTGATCGAGAAGAACTTTTCGTGGGAGTCTACTTAAGACACAACACCTGAGGGCACCTGAGTGGCTCAGTGGGTTAAAGCCTCTGCCTTCGGCTCAGGTCATGATCCCAGGGTCCTAGGATCAAGCCCTACATTGGGCTCTCTGCTCAGCAGGGAGCCTGCTTCCTCCTCTCTCTCTGCCTGCCTCTCTGCCTACTTGTGATGTCTGTCAAATAAATAAACAAAATATTTTTAAAAAAAAGAGAGAGAGAGAGAGACTACACCTGTGGGCACGGGCGTGGCTCCGGCCATTAAGAATCTGACCCTTGGTTTCTGCTCAGGTTGTGATCTCAGGGTCGGGGGATTGAGCCCCAAGTTGGGCTCCTGGCTCGGTGCATAGTCTGCTTGAGATTCTCTCTCTCTGCTCCTCCTGCTTGTGTACTCTCTCTCTAAAATAAATAAATAAGTTAAAAAGAAAGAAAGAAACTACCCCTGAGAAGCCTTATCTACGCTTGTACTTGATTTAGATGATGAGATACAGCTGGTGCCGCCATGAGGCGAGACTTCTGGGTCTTGCAGGCTGGGGGCGGGAGAATATTTTGCCTGCCAGGGGGACGTAAACCTTAGGAGCCGTAGGGCAGAGATGGCCAGCTTCCAAGATGGTCCCTGCTGCTCCCGACTTCCGAGAATCACACCTCTGCATGGTGCCTTGCACACCGCTCCAGGAGCGCCCAGCCAAGGTAGATCTCACTCCACTGTGGGGCTTCTCATCGAAGACCATGGCCACTGTCTGGGGTATGTTATCTCCTGTCTCTCTCTGGGGGGAAGCAAGCTGCTGTGTCGTGAGTAACCCTATGGAGAAGCTCACGTGGTGAGGGGAGACCCAGAGCCAGAAACACCCCGAGGCACCACCTCCAGAATCTTGACCCTCCGAAACTTATGAGCTATGTTCCTTGTTTGATTTGACTAATGTTTGGGGTAATTTGTTCCGCCACAGTAGCTATCTCAAGAGGCTGGAGAGGCATGACCAAGGGCATTTCTTAAAGCAATCTCAGTGTTCAAATGTCCTTAAACAGCTCTGCTGACCGGAGCATTTTTATAGCCCTTCCCTCTGCCCTGGATGCCTGATTTTCTCACATGGCCAACTTCCTTATCCACCTCCCGCCAAAAAGTTTCTTCTGGCCGCCCAGCCCGAAGCAGTGCCTCTGTGACTCATTTTTCATGCCTTCCTGCGGTAGTTCTCTGCTTAGCATTTCTCACTCTGATATGTTTGTTTGGGTTTTGTTATCTGTCTCCTGCCCTAGAACAGAATCTCCGGGAGCTTGTCTCTTGCTCGGCACCTAAAACCCATGCTTGGCAGAAATGCACGAGCCCAAAGAGCTCTCATTTCCTACCAGCGCATCTCAGCAGCTGTCCCCCCTATCTTACCAAGCTACTTGAAGTTTCTTTCCAGTCCCCCTGTTTCACACGTTGTTCCTTCCTAGAACGCTTTTTTTTCCCCCTTCTTCCCCTTTCGGTGAAGACCTATACCTTTGTTGTTGCTGTTGTTAAGATGTATTTCTTTATTTGAGAGAGAGTGTGCGTGAGTGCGTGACGGGGTGCAAAGCAAGAGAGAGACTCAAGCAGACGCCCCACTGAGCCTGGACCCTGACTTGGAGCTCCATCTCACGACCCTGAGATCATGACCTGAGCTGATGTCAAGAGTCGGGTGCTCGACCGACTGAGCCATTCTAGGGCCCCGAAACCTACTCATCTTTTAAGCATCCAGAGATGCTCCCATCGTGACATTTGCCATCCACTGGCATGACTGATCGTCTGAGTGTCTGTTCCTGTTAGATACTGGACTCTGGAGGTCCCGGGCTATGTTTCCTTCACTGTTGCATCCCCGAAGACTTGGCAGAGCGCCACTGCCCTGTGGCTGTCCGTGAGATGAGTCACGAGATAGGGAAAGGCCCCGTGATTGGTGGCTGGGATTGGCGTGGAGTTCCATTGTGTCAGGGTCCCTAGGGCCTTGCTCCCTGCTCGCTGAGGAAGGGGTGGGATTTGTTCTGTACCCCCATATATGTGAGTGTTTGCACCTAAGGAAAGCCCAGTGTGTGAATGGATCCTTGAGAGAGCCTGGTGAATTGTGGGCACCTGGAAATCGTCTTGGGGGGGTAGAAGGAAGGACCTCCGCTGTCAAGCGCTTGAACCCCAGAACAACTCTGTTCATCTCAAGGTGGGATGCTGGAATGGATGAGTTCTCTGGAGCTCCCAGTGGTACTGGGACCTCTGCCCCCCTTTACTGGTCTGTAATGCAGACTGAGGAACTACATGACCGTCTGCCTTCCTCTCCTACAATATAGTGGCTGGAAGGCCAAGTCGTGGGGATCGGGGTGGCATTGATGAGAAGAGGGAATATATGAATTAGGAGGCAGAAACAAAGTGGAGGAGAAGAGAAAGCAGAGGTGCTACCGCGTGCTTGTATGATTTAAGACTCTCCTACTTTGAAATTCCCAACACAGCTCCCTAGGTATGCAACAGCCCCCTACCCCCAGCATAAAAAGCCCTTTCTCAGAACAAAAGCCCTGTCACCGAAAGCACTTATTTAACAATAATGACAGCAAAATACACTAGGTACAAAAACATTTTCTCAAAAATTTTTCTACTTCAATTCAACAAATATTTATTTTCCTGAAAAAGCGGAGATATATAAAGAAATAGAAACATGTGGCTTTTTTTGTTTGTTTTTGATTGAAAAACCTATCGGCACAACCAGGAGAACGGCATTGCCCCAGTGAGCCAAAGCACAATGGGAAAGCATTTTTAAAATAGAAAAGAACACTAATATATAAATATACCAAGGTGATTTTAAAACACAGTAGCGCCTCAGCGCCGGAGTGGGGGATGGGCCTCATGCTCACAGGCAACTTGTGTTCTGTCTTCCCTGCCCAGGCGGCTGCTTAGGTGCACAGGTTAACCCAGTCTGAGCCTTCATCATCATGTTAATAAACCAGAGGACCTGGGTGCACATGTAAAACTATCATTAATAAAGATATGCCCAACTAACAAAAAACAGCGTGAAAAGTCGTTTAGAAAGCAAATGGGAGTCTGGAGAGCCCGCTTTGGATGGGGAAAGAAAACTCACTTTCCCCATCTGTAAAATGGGTTTGATGGCTTCTACTGTTCTTTCAGTTGCTAATAGACTGTGTTTCCAAAGAAGTTGCTCAGGAATCCAGGGCAAACATACTGGAAGAGATATGTGGGTCGCCTGTGGGACCTTATGGGTACCTCTGTTAGAAACAAAGAGCCAGGCCAAAGGAATCCCAACCCGAAAACTCCTCTAGGGAAAACCGGTAGGCCTGTCCCAAGTCCCTGCAGGAGCATGTAACCTGTGTACCATGATTGCTTCCCCGGTTTCCATCATGTGTGAAATTGATCCTTGCCCCCCGCCCCCCACTGCTGTGTCTATGTGCATTTCAGTGATGTGTGTCTGGCGGAATGTGGAGCTGGGCATGTGTGTGAGATGGCTCCAAGCAGGGGACAACTCTGTCGCCAGGTAGAACTTGGCCCGGTTGGTGTCAGATAGAGATAACCGTACTTTAAGGGTGACAAGTCAGGGCAAGTGGGACACGAAGACAGGCGCTTTCTGGTCTCTGCAGCGGCCAATGCAGCCAGTAATCACTCTGGTTTGCTTAGTGCTGTTCTGAGTTCTTTTGGTCCCTCCCACGATACTGCCAATCTTTCCAGTGTTTGCAAAGGTGTCACAAACACGGAAGGGAACTCCTGGGTGAGAATGGTCCTCAGGTGGCAGCTTCCCCATGTGTCTGCCTTCCCCGAGCAGAGGATGGCTCTCGGGGCTCACTCCGGTATCCTTCCTGACCACAGAGTTCTTGTCCGCCTCAGCCGTCTCCCTTCCTCTGCTCCTGTCCTGCGTCCCCGCCCAGCCCACACAGATGCACCCAGGGGGGACCTGTCACAGCCTCTGCCCCCTGCCCCACGCCTACAGATACTTCTTTGGTGAAGGCCATTCCCTGGCTTAATTATTTCCCTTTTGGGTCTCCCAAAGTCCAAAGACTCTTCAGATGATTAAACCTGGAGGGACGGGCAGAAAGACCCAACCCCTGGGCCTTTGGAATCAGGCTGGGCGATTAGGTCATAATTGATCTTTATTGTTGCAGCTGAAGATTATTTATCCCATTCCCAGCAGAGCCTGTGTCACCTGCCTGCCCCACCCCCAGCTTGACAAAGCGGAAGCTGACAGGCCCTGGAACCTGGGGCCCTGGAGCCCCGAGCCCTTCAGCCCCATCCAAGGTGGACCTGGGGATGGACGGTGGCTGGGCTGTTTACTCTCTTTTTCTTTTTGGGGGCCTTAACAGTTGTGTCCCCCCCTCCCCATCCAAGCGACGACTTAATTCCATTTCTTACCCTCCTGGTCACTGCCACACCTTTTTTCTCTCTGGGCCATCTCAGCCCCTGGGTCTCCCCACTGCCATCAGTCCTCCTGGCGACCAGAGCCCAGGGTCAGAGAGGAATGCTCAGGCACATCCTTACTGCAGCCTTCGGTCCCAAGTTCTGAGAGCTTTCCCAGGCATGCCCAGGAAAGGAAACCGGGGCGGGAGGAATGAGGTTCCCTAAAAATATATTTAGATTTCCCAGTGGAGGGATGAGTGGGAGGGTGGAAGACAGGACTGTGAGCTACACTGGACATTCAGCCCCACTCTGTCCCCAAGGCACAGAGGCTTTTGCTGAGGGAAAGAAAAAAAACAAACAAAAAACCCCCTCCCTGGAAAAGAATGGGAAAAAGAAAATTCTTCTACCCACAAAGAAATCCCTCAGGGCTGTCCAGGGCCATGGAGATTAATTATATTATTATTTGCAATAATAATACATTTTATGGCAAAAAATTTTATGGCTAAAACATTTTTACTGATTTCATTTTGCTCATCAGCATGACCTCATTTGTACGAAGCGATGAGGGAGACCAGAGATAAGCAACATGTCATTAACAAGGGAGCTGAGGACAAGTCAAAACCAGAAACCTGCCCCTCCACCTCCGATCAGTCATGCTTGTGACAATACGGGGGTCTCCTCTGGGAGCTTGTGACTTTCACTTGCTGACTTGAGATACCCTAGTAAGATTGTAGGGCACTACCCAGGTACCCCAACAGGGGATTCAAGGTCTTCTACCTCTTTTATGTGGCAGGTCCCTCCCAGGCCCACCAGGGTCCTGCTCCAGAGGGCAATAACCCCCCCCCCCCACCGAGGAAAGGGCCGACCTCAGCTACCATTCTTCCATGCGTGCTGTGTCCCAGGGTCTGTACCAAGAGTTTACATGCAGGGGCACCTGGGTGGCTCAGTGGGTTAAGCCTTTGCCTTCAGCTCAGGTCATGATCCCAGGGTGCTGGGATCAAGCCCCTCATCGAGCTCTCTGCTCAGCGGGGAGCCTGCTTCCTCCTCTCTCTGCCTGCCTCTCTGCCTACTTGTGATCTCTCTCTGTCAAATAAATAAATAAAATCTTAAAAAAAAAAAAAAGCGTTTACACGCATCACCCCATTTAATTTCGCCAGTAAGTCTGAGTAGAGGGCTCTCTGATCAGTGTTACCTCTTGGAAGAGGTGGTGGGATCAGAGGAGAGCCTGCCCTGAGGTCACACAGCCAGTGAGAAGTAAGAGCCAAGATTTCAGCCCAGAACTGGGAGGGAGCCGGGAGCAAATGCCTAACACTGTGATAGTCGCAAGATGGCACAAGGAGCTCTTCACTGAATGGGAGCACGTCTCGAGGTTACATGCCACCCATTTACAGACACTGGTAAGAGAAACTGAAGGGCTGAAGAGAGGAATTGAGGTCAGAGGATGTGAGTGCCACCAGGGCCCCTCCAGATGGCCTGCAGGTGAGGAAAGGGTGGCCCCCAGGGACCGGGTGCTGTGCCCCAGACCGAATGGCAGAGCCAGAACTGGAGCCCAGGTATTGTGGCCTGCAGGCCCTGAGCTGTGCCCTTGACCCTTCCCAGGTCACTAGCTGCTTCCTTCCCCCCGCTTCATAGCTTTACTCCCCACTGCCTGCCATGACCAAGGCCATTGAGGAATCCATGGCCATCGCCCCTTTTCAGCCCCTAAAGAAACTTCTTGGGTTAAAATAAGGTCCCAAAGCACAAGCCAGCAAGCAAACAACTCTTCAAATAATTAATGAGGTTCACTTATGCTCCCCTGCGTGTCCTCATAAATGTCCGAGATGTAAGGCTCACGTGGTCTCCACCCCACCCCCGCCCCTGTCGTGTTTGAACAAGGGCAAGGGGTTGCCCAGGGCAAGAGCAGGCCTCGGCATCCCGCCGGAGCTTCGGTGTGGCTCCCAAAACCTGAGATCTCAGGATGGGACAGGAGAGACGCCGGTCCTAGCTGTAGCGCCGGAGTCCAGACCCCTCTGTCTCACTGGTCACCCGTGCCCCACTGCCGCCTGGCCTGGGGCCATTTTTGTACCTGTTCAGGCCTCCAGTGCCTGATTGTGGGGGGGAGGGGGGTCTGTGTCCCCAGAGCAAAAGAGCTGCACCTGCTTGGTGAGACCAGGGTAGGAGTTTAGTGGGGTCAAGGCAGCCCCGAGCAGGCCTTTTGCAGACTCTAGCTGGAAAACTAGCTCTTAAGAGAAAAAAAAAAGAAGGCCCTGATTCTAGAGACCACTAATTTTGATGGGGTAAAAACTCCTACAGTGGTCGATCACAAGCTACCCACGGATTTAACATTCCCGAACATTTAGTGCTTGGCTCTTGCGAGCCAGTCCAGGCTGGCCCCAGCACAGCGTCGCCCCTTCCTATGCTGCCTACCTGTGGCTCCCAGATGTCCTTGATCCAGGGGCAGGTTTTAATTTTGTCTCAGTCCCTGGCAGGTGTCTGAAAAACAGTCTAGGAAAACCAAGTCCCAGACAGTACATCTCCCCAAGCTCCCAGGTTCCAGCCACAGGGGAAAGAAGCAAACAGTGTAAAGCCTTGATGTCTAAAAGGGTTTTTCTTCCAAGAAGTTCAAAGCAGTTGCTGTGTCTGATCTTACCTTATCCTCCCAACACCCTGGGAAAGTGGGGAGACAGCAGGCATGATCTGGGTATCCTTTCCTGAAAGATGGGAACACTGAGGCCCAGGAAGCTTGGACAGTTTGGTCAAGGTCACCAGCAGTTTGGAGCGGAGGCTGGAATGGGAAGTTCCATCAAGCCTTCCATTCTCAAGCCCATGGCTCCTTCCCCCACTCTGCCTTCTCATGACCCCGCGGAGGAGGCCGATGGGGATGGAGAAGCAGAAGATCTCGCTGTGGTTTTCCCAGACAGATCCCAGGCCTCCCCTCCCAGCTCTCCCAGTCTCAGACCACACACCCTTAGCGCCTCCAGGGGAGCTGGCCCGACAGGCTTCCCTTGGGGCTGTGCCAGCTCCGTCTCCGCTCATTAGCAGGTCTGTTTCCAGGTGGATCCACCATGGGGTCATTAAAGCAATAAACAAGTTCCCGATTGTCGGTGGGCTGGACCTGGCACCCACTGCTCCTTGCATTGTGCGGAGTTCCAGCGGGCCCACACAACCCCCGAAACAATGCCTCACTTCCTCCCAGGAAGCCGCAGACCCGAGCCAGTCTCCTGGGCTCGCCCCCGTGCTCTAGCCAAGCCATTGTGTCCAAGACGGCCGGGTCTAGCCATTCCCATGACCAGGGAAACAGCATCCTCTCCGCCGTCCAAGAGTAGGAGGGCAAGGGACCAGGGGCCAAAGAGCCACAGTTCCCTGTTGCTCCCAATCCCCCTAGTCCCTGGCTAGGAGGCCTGTGGTCCCCAAGGACCACTTGGATCCCATACCCCAGCCTCTCCCTAGATCAGGAGTACAGAGACGATTCTAGAAACAAATGCAGGCTGGAACCCTAACCGAGCTTCTCGGGCCTCCTGGCACCCCTTTCTCTCTCTGGCTATGCTTGCTCCCTGTGTCGCCAAAGTGTTCTTGTGTGTATCCCCAGGAGGGGCTGAGCGGTGGCACAAAATAGGGCCCATCGAGGCGAGCAACAAGGTCCTCTAGCCTTGCAGAGAGTCACTGGCCTGGTGGAAAGGAGCCCCGGCCCGCCCAGGGTGCCCTTTCCCCAGGGGGCCCCATGGGTCCTCAGTGGGGCCTAGGCTCTAATTACGGCCAGCTTCAGGTGTCTTTCTTTTAAACGGCTTTGGTGGGGAATGATATCTTAGGGACAGGAAAGGACCTGGGCCAGAGGGAACTAGGATCTGAAAGAAAGACGAGACCCAGGGTGGGGACACCATCAAGAAGCCTAGGACGGGTCTGCGAGACCTCGCGCAGCAGAGCAGACAGCCCGGCCCTGGGGGTCCACAGGATAAGCAGCGTGGAAGTCTGCCGGCAAAGGTGCCAGAGACTCTGCGTGCAGAAGACCCAGCAGGAGCTGGTGAGGCTGATGTGTTTAGTCGAGAGCCAACTCGGCATCTGCGGAACACAGTCTGCTCCTGCAGCTCGGCTTTGGCCCAGGGCCCTTACCTGGGATGGCACGGACAGCCCATCCGCAGGGCCGGCTGGTGGCGGGTCCAAGGGGGCTCTGGCTGCTGGAGGCTGCTGGACCAAAGTCCCGGCTGGGGGTGGCAGGTGGGAAGGACATGCTGGGCAAGAGACTTGTCGCAGAGAAAGGAGGCCCTGCTGGAGGATGGCTTTGGGGCAGAGATGTTGGGAATACACTGAGGGCAAGTGGGAAGGTGGACACTGAGCCCAGCTTTCAGTGGAGCACAGAGCAATGCAGCCATTTTGGTTTCTTCTTCTTCTTCTTTTTTTTTTTTGAAGTTAACTTTATTGAGATACAACTTACTTAAAATAATAAACTATTTCTAAGGGTACAGTTCAGTAAAGTTTGACAAATATTTAAACCCATGTAACCACCACCACAATCCAAGAGAGAGAACATTTTCATCCCTTCCCGAAAGTTCCCCTGTGCCCCCTTGCAGCCAGTCCCCCTCCAGTGCCTGGCCCCAGGCAGCCTCTGCTCTGGTTTCTGTCACTGTAGAAGAGTTCTGCAAGTTCAAGGTGTTCATAGAAACAGAACTGTAGACTACGGACCCTGCCGCAGGTGTTCTAAGCATAAGGAGTTTGTTTCTTGTCTTTGCTGAGTACTACTCCATTGGCGGGGGGCTTCCCCACACTGTGTTGGTCCATTCATTTATTGATGGACGTTTGGAATATTTCCAGCTTGGGGCTGTGATGAGTGAGACTTCCATTAACATGAATGTAAAAGTCTTTATGGATCTATTTTTCATTTCTCTTGGGTATTTTACTTAGTAGGGGAATTGTTGGGTTATAGGCGGGTGTATGTTAGCTCTGTAAGAACTTGCCAAACTATCTTCCAAAGGGGTTGTAATGTTTTACACACCCACCCGTGATACAGGGGTGTTCTGTGCTCACACTTGTCCATCTTTGCCCCTTTTAGCCACTGGGAGAGGAGCGTGGTAACCACTCCTTGTGGTTCTATTTTGCATTTCCCTGGTAATGAATGATGTTGAATGTGCTTATTAGCCATTTATATGTTGTCTGGGTGAAGAAATGGTTCAAATCTTTTGTCCATTTAAAAAAATATATTGGGTTGGGGCGCCTGGGTGGCTCAGTGGGCTAAGCCTCTGCCTTTGCCTCAGGTCATGGTCTCACAGTCCTGGGATCAAGCCCCACATAGGGCTCTCTGCTCGGCGGGGAGCCTGCTTTCCCTTCCCTCTGCCTGCCTCTCTGTCTACTTGTGATCTCTCTGTCAAATAAATAAAATCTTTGAAAAAAAATATTGTTTTTTTTTGTCTTATTATAGAATTGCAAGAAAAAAAACATATGCTATACCTTAATTTAAAAAAAAATTTTATTTATCTATTTGACAGAGAGAGACAGTGAGAGAGGGAACACAAGCGGGGGAGTGGGAAAGGGAGAAGCAGGCTTCCTGCTGAGCAGGGTGCCAGATGCAGGGCTCAATCCCGGGACCCTGGGATCATGACCTGAGCTGAAGACAGATGTTTAACCAACTGAGCCCCCCAGGTGCCCCTATTAATTATATATTCTGGGGGTGCCTGACTGGCTCAGTCAGTGAAGCATGCGACTCAATCTTGGGTTGTGGGTTCAAGCCCCATACTGGGTATGGAGATTACTTAGAAATAAAATCTTTAAAAAATTGTATCTTCTGAATGTATCTATATATATTCTGAATATATTTTTATATGTTCTGGATACAAGTTCCTTCGTCAGGTACATGTTTGTAAGTACTTCCTTCCAGGCTATGACCGGTGACTTCTTTTTTCATTTTCCAAAAGGGTCCTTTGAAGAGCAGAGGTTTCTAATTTCAGTGGAGTAAAAGTCATTGTTTCTTTTTTTGTGTCCTTAGAAATCTTTCTTATCCCAAGGGCACGAGGACTTTTCTCCTATGTTTTCTTTTAGAATTTTATCATTTTAGTTGTTATGTTCAGGTCTATGATCCATTTCTAGTTTATTTTGGTTTGTATTATGAGGTTGGGGTCAAGATGTATTTTTTTTTCTGTAAGACTGTACAGTTGTTCTAGCACCATCTGTTGCAAAGATATCCTTTCCTCTTTATTTTTTTTATTATTTTTTTTCCTTTCCTCTTTAAATTACTGTGGCACCCTTGTCAACAATCAATTGACAAAGCGTGTGTAGGTCTATTTCTGGACTTGCTATTTTGTTTCACTGATGTATATGTCCATCCTTACACGGATGCCACACTGACTTGCTTACTACAGCTTTATAATAGCAGGACTTGAAGTCAAATAATATAAATCCTCCCTTGTTCTTCTTTCTCAAGATAGCTATTCTAGGTCCTTCGAATTTCCATATAAATTTTAGAACAGGTTTGTCAATTTCTGCAAAAATTACTGGATGGTTGTCTTAATCTGTTTGGGCTGCTGGAAGAGAATTCCATAGACTTACCGTTGGCTTAAACAATAGAAATTTATTTCTCACAGTTCTGGAGGCTGGGAAATCCAAGATTAGGGGACTGGCAGATTTGGTGTGTGGTAGGAACCTACATCCTGGTTCATAGATGGCTGTCTTCTTGCTGTGTCTTCACATGGTAGAAAGTATAAGAGGTCTTTCTGGGGACTTTGGGGGCACCTGGGTGGCTCAGTGGGTTAAAGCCTCTGCCTTCAGCTCAGGTCATGATCCTAGGGTCCTGGGATGGAGCCCTGCATCAGGTTCTCTGCTCAGCAGGGAGCCTACTTCCCCTCCTCTCTCTCTGCCTGCCTCTCTGCCTACTTATGATCTCTGTCAAATAAATCAATAAACTCTTAAAAAAGAAAAAAGAGGTCTTTCTGGGGACTTTAATTTTTTTTATTTTTTAAAGATTTTATTGATTGATTTGAGAGAGAGAGAGAGAGAAAGCACACAAGCGGGGGCAGGGGGCAGGCAGAGAGAGAGGGAGAAGCAGACTCCCTGCCAAGCAGGGAGCCCAACTTGGGGATGGATCCCAGGACCCCAGGATCATGACCTGAGCTGAAGGCAGATGCTTAACGAACTGGTCCCAAGCACCCCTGGGACTTTTTATAAGGATAATAATCCTACTTGTGACGGCTCTGTCTCCATGACCTAATCACCCTCCAAAAGCCCCCATTTCTTTATCCTTTTTCTTCTTCTTTTTTTTTTAGAGACACAGAGAGACAGCATGTAAGCAGGTTGGGAGGCTGGGAGGGGAGGGGGAGAGAATCTCAAGCAGGCTCACAGCACAGAGCCTGATGTAGGGCTCCACGCAGAGCTCAATCTCAGAACCCGGAGGTCATGACCTAAGCCAAAATCAAGAGTCTGGTGCTTAACTGACTGAGCTCCCCGTGTGCCCCAAAGGCCCCATTTCCTAATATAATCACACTGGAATTAGGGTTTCAGCATATGAATTTGGATGTGGGGGGTGGGGCACAATCATTCAGTCTATAGCCATGATTTAAAAAAAAAAAATACTTTATTTATTTATTTGAGAGAGAGACAGTGAGAGAGAGCACGAGAGGGGAGAAGGTCTGAGGGAGAAGCAGACTCCCCGTGGATCTGGGAGCCCGATGCGGGACTCGATGCCAGGACTCCGGGGGTCATGACCTTAGTTAAAGCCAGTTGCTTAACCAACTGAGCCACCAGGCGCCCTAGAGCAGTGATTATGACTGGGATTACATTAAATCTGTAGATTCGTTGAGGAAAACTAACATTTTAACAATATTGAGTCTCCTCATCCATGAACACGGCATATCTCATTCATTTAGCTCTTTAATTTCTCTCAGCAATGTTTTGAAGTTTTCCATGTAAATGTCTTACATATCTTTCATTGAATTGATCACTAAATATTTCATGTTTGTTGATGCTACTGTAAAGACACCTTTTCATTCCATTTTCCAATAGTTTATTACAAGTACATACAAATACATGTGATTTTTTTTTCAAAGATTTTATTTATTTATTTGACAGACAGAGATCACAAGTAGACAGAGAGGCAGGCAGGCAGAGAGAGGAGGAAGCAGGCTCCCCGCTGAGCAGAGAGCCCGATGCGGGGCTCGATCCCAGGACCCTGAGATCATGACCTGAGCCGAAGGCAGAGGCTTTAACCCACTGAGCCACCCAGGCGCCCTACATGTGATTTTTTTTTTTTTTTGTACTTTGATCTTGTATTCTACAACCTTGCTCAATTGATTTATTAGTTATTGTAGTTTTTTGGTAAATTGGTTAGAGACTTCTGCATACATATCATTATAGCCACAAATAAAGACAGTTTAGTTTCTTCCTTTGCTTTCCGTATGCCCTGCATTCCTGAATTATCCCACTTTGTATATTTTTGGGTTCTATTTGCAAAAATTTTGTTAAGGCTTCATGTCTATTGTTCAGGAGGGATATGAATCTGTAGGTTTTTTCCCTTGGAACATCTTTGACTGTGGCGTGCGGGTAATGCTGGATTGATAAAATGAGTTGGGAAATCTTCCTCCTTCTTCTGTGTTCTGAAACAATTAATGTAAATAATGGTTAGTATTATTTCATCCTTAAACAACTGATAGGATTTTGCCAATTTTTAAAAAATTATGAATTTGTGTCTTTAATAGATAGAGAGCTTTTCAGATTCTCTATTTCTTCTTGGGCCAGTTTTTCTAATATGTGTCTTCAAGTAATTTGTCCATTTCATGTAAGTTGCCAAATGTATTCTATTAAGTTGTTAATGATACTCCCTTCTTATCCTTTTAATGTCTGTAGGATCTGAAGTGATGCTCCCTCCCTTTCATTCTTGATATTGGTAATTTGTGTCTTCTCTCTTTGGTTGTTGATCAATCTAGCTAGAGGTTTATCAGTTGTATTGATCTTTTCAAAGAACAAGTCTTTGCTTTCATTGATTTTCTTCATTGTTGTTCTGTTTCCTATTTCATTGATTTCTAGTCTTACCTTTATTATGTTCTTCTTAACATTGTCTTTTGAAGGTTGTAGAAGGGCATGGGTTCCCACTCCTACCTTCAATCATAAATCTTGGAAGTTCTAAATGGAAGGGGGTCTTAGAAGAAATCTTGCCAACCCCTTCATTTTATAGGTGAACAGAAATCCAAGGGGGAAAATCTTTTCCTCAGGCCACTTAGTTTTCTTTCAAAGCCAACTCATTTATTAATTTATTTATTCCTTCATTGATTAATATAGCTTATTAATTATTAATATAGTTTATATTCATTATAAAAATTATATCTAGTTTATAAACTATGTAATAACATAGTTTATAAATTACATTTATGTAAGGCATATGTGTTGAACTTATATTACGGGCCAGAGCCTGTGTTCTGTTCTAAGAACAAAGATGAATAAATCATAGTCTCCACCTTCAAAAATCTCCCAGCCTAATGAGGGAGATAGCAAGTCATCAGTGCCAAGTGCCATCACAGAAGTGTTCTCAAAGTGCCATGAGTGCACAGAGGAAAGAATGACAAATTCGAATCACTGGTGTGAGGATGGAGATGGAGGTTGGTCATGGAAGCCTCCAGAAAAAACTTTCATAATGGATTTTGCAGGCAAAATAACTCTTCTTCATTCCAGAAGGAGCTCTGTGAATCTACTATTTGTTTATTAATTATTTATTTATTAAATATTAAAAATATTAATTAAAAATAAAAATAAATTAAATATTTTAAAATTATTTAATTATAAAATAGTTAATTTAAAAATTAAATATTTATTAATTATAAGGCAAATAGAAAGCAATGCAAGTTGCAGTAAGAAGTCCTCAATTAATCCATTAGCTAATTTTGTGTCCAGGATCATGCTAAGAGGTTTGGGAGAATACAGATTATGCAGATGATTCACTCATGCTTTCTAGAGAAGAAATGCTCTCTCAGATTCCCACTTACTAATCTTCTTTTTTGCAGGTGGCTGAGCCCAACCACAGAAGGCAAATGCATTTAGAAGTTGTGGAATTATCTTATTCATCTTGACATCCCAATCTATTATCTGCTTACCTATTGCTGCAAAACAAATTACCCCCAAACTTGGCAACTTAAACAATAAGCATTTCTCATCTCACACAGTTTCTGAGGGTTGGCGGTCCAGGAGTAGATGAGCTGAGTACTTCTGGCTCCGGGTCTCTTAGAAGGACTTCTCTCTAACTACCTACCTCTCTAGAGGAAGTTAGCTGCTGGGCTGCAGTGTTCCAAGACTGGGGCTGGAGGCTGTGCTTCCAAGCTCGCTCACCCAGCTGTGGGCAGGAGGCTTCAGCACGTGCACCCTCACACAAACACCACTTGACATCCAGGCGTCTTCCTCCGGAGCAAATAATCCAGATGCCGCTCTGCCTTTTATGAGCCGGTCTCCAAATCACACCCTGTCTGCCACCTTTGCCTCCATCTCACACAGTGTTCCTAGGGGTCCCTGGCTGGCTCAGTCAGTAGAGCATGCAACGCTTGACCTCGGGGTCATAAGTTCGAGCCCCCTCTTGGGTGTGGAGATGACTTAAAAATAAAATCTTTAAAAAAAGGTGTCACTAAGTTTGGGAATGCCTGACTCACTAGTCAGAAGAACATGCAACCCTTGATCTTGGGGTCAGGAATTCAAGCCCCACATTGGGTGTAGAGATTACTTAAAAAAAAAAAAAAAAAAAGTATCACTAAGTCTAGTCCATACTCAGGGCAAGGGCATGTGCACCAAAAAGTGGGGATCGTGGGGGGCCATCTTGGAGACTTACTACCACAGATACCCTCACGCACTGACTATGATATTAACGATCTGAAAGCTGAGTGGCACTGACACTGAAATGGCCAATTCACCTTTGCCTCATATGTCCCATGGAACTTCAAAGATTTATTTATTATTTGAGAAAGAGAGCTTATGTGCACGTACAGAGAGGGGAAGAGGAAGAGAATCTCAAATAGACTCGATCGCTGGGCTCTATCACACGACCCTGAGATCATGACCTGAGCCGAAACCAAGAGTTGGGTGCTTAACTGACTGAGCTATCCAGGTGCCCTCCCCATGGAACTTGAAAGAAAAGGACCAATTCTTAGACATGAAATTATTTAAAGATTTTATTTATTTACTCGACAGACAGAGATCACAAGCAGGCAGAGAGGCAGGCAGAGAGAGACAAGGGAGCAGACTCCCTGCTGAGCAGAGTGCCGGATGCAGGGCTCGATCCCAGGACCCTGGGATCATGACCTGAGCCAAAGGCAGAGGCTTAACCCACTGAGCCACCCAGGCGCCCCTAGACATGAAATTATTATGTAGAATCTAGTCCTCTTTATGATTATTATACTATGACATCCCAAAATAAAATGTTATAGTATTACTGTGAACTGCATTCAGCCCCATGCGGGGAGAAATACCTTAGATATCAGGAGGTAACTTCTGTGAATCTCCTAGGATGTCATCATTATCCTTCGGCAGTTTAGAATTATGCAGGATTCTGACTATTTATCCTAGGGACTGAGGATACAGCAGTTAATAAGAGAGGGGAGTGGGGGTGATGTTACAGATTGAATGTGTACCCCCCAAATTCATGTGTTGAAGCCCGAATCCCCAACCTGATGGTGTTTGGAGATAGAGCCATTGGTGGTTGATTGGATGAAGTCTTGAGTGTGGAGACCCCACGATTAGGATTGGTTTCTTACAAGAAGGGGAAGAGAGATGAGAGCACTCTCTCTTCACCAAGTGAGGATACAGGGAGACGGTGGCCATCTATAAGCTAGGAAGAGAGTTGTCATCAGGAACCCAGATGGCTGGCACCTTGATCTTAGACTTCCACTGTCTAGAACTGTGGGAAATGAATTTCTGTTGTGCAAGACACTCAGTCTGTAGTATCCTGTCACAGCAGCTTGAGCAGACTAACATCAGGGGCTACTGTTCCCTGACTGTGTAGAAGCAGGACTAAACTCACAGTGTGAGGGCTCTACAGGGTGGTCAGGGCTAGAGGAATCTGCAGGTTTCACGCCAGTGTCTCTCTGCAGAGGAGCAGGGCTCATGGACGGGAATTCCCTAGAGCTGAAGAAGTTACTGAAAATGTGACCAGGGAGCACGGAAGTAAACATTTAGAGGGCCAGAGTACTAAGCCAATAGTACAATATTTGGAGAGGAATCACACTGTTGACAGAGGGGTAGGGTCACTCTGGTCATTGGTAGAGATTGCACTGATGAAATATTGTTTTTAACAGAATATTCTTCCGTTTGCATATGGTTTGTCATGAAAAAGATATTTAAAGTGGGCATGAGTGCTAAGACCTAGTTTACTTTTCTGAGACTCAAGAGAGAGCCTTAGATAGAAGCTTGTATAGAATCAGAGTCGAGGGCGCCTGGGTGGCTCAGTGGGTTGGGCCGCTGCCTTTGGCTCAGGTCATGATCTCAGGGTCCTGGGATCGAGGCCCACATCGGGCTCTCTGCTCAGCGGGGAGCCTGCTTCCTCCTCTCTCTCTGCCTGCTTCTCTGCCTGCTTGTGATCTCGCTCTGTCAAATAAATAAATAAAATCTTAAAAAAAAAAAATCAGAGTCGAGCCACAAAATATGACAGGTTGGCAACCCTCATGCACCCTGGTGACAAGAAAGGTCCCTTTCTTGCATACAGGAGTGACCCCGCTGGGATAGATCTAATTTTCCTGTAAGAGTGCTTGGAAACAGATGATTCTAGGCTTGAGTCAAAATCAGGGAAAGTTTTAGGGGAGACCTACATGCTAAAGAGAACTGATTCCGCTACCATGACGAAGGTCTATGTCACCGTGGCTTATACCAGACACGAATTTATTAGTCTCCCCTATAATTGTCCAAGAAGAGGCAGAACAGAACTTTATGGGGCCTCCGTGGTATCAGACATCCATACTCCTTTTTCAATGTCCTTCGTTCATCTTAACGGCTTTCCAGACTCTTCCATAACTAGAGGAGGTACTGCTACCCTACCCACATTCCAGCCAACAGAAGGGAAAAAGAATGGAAAGAATAACCACTCTTTATTGATAGGGATATGACCAGGAAGTTGCCTGTATCTCTCTGTGTCGGTCCTGTGGGGTAGGACCAGGAAGGTGTATGTTTCACTTCTGCTGAGGTTCTATCCAGCAGAATCTAGGAACCTGGTTAGATTTCACTGCAAAGGAGCTGGGAAAATGCAGTCTTGTGACTGGCAGTTATTTTCTCAGCTAAAACTTGTATTACTCTAGAAAGGGAGAAATATACTGAGGAAACAATGAGCACTCTCAGACGTTCCAACCTCCTGTAATCTTGTCTGCAAGGAAGGCGAATCAGATCAGTCATCGCCAGGTAAATATCATATCTTTTCGTAAGACTATAAGCTGTACAACAGCAAGGACCCAACTCCTTTTGCTCTTCAATCTATCCTCATTTCTTAGCCTAATTCCTGGTACATAGTAGCTTCTTGATACAAGTTTATGAAATAAATGGATGTAGGAGGCAGCTAGATGTCAAAATTCTCAATGATCTTTCATTGTGCTTTTTCCCAAAAACTTTTTGCAAGGATCATGACCACTTGGTTTCTTATTAAAATTAAACCTGAGGTTGGGGCATCTGGGTGGCTCAGTGGGTTAAGCCTCTGCCTTCGGCTCAGGTCATGGTCTCGGGGTCCTGGGATTGAGCCCCGCATTGGGCTCTCTGCTCAGCAGGGAGCCTGCTTCCCCCTCTCTCTCTCTGCCTGCCTCTCTGTCTACTTGTGATCTCTCTCTCGGTCAAATAAATAAATAAAATCTTTAAAAAAAAAATTAAACGTGATGTAGTCTGTTGAGAGTTTTTCACAAAGTGGAATTTCCTGCCTTCTATACCCACCTTGCCGGGTGATGGAGTTTCTTTATACCCTGGGTCCACTGTCTGATGATGGTGAACTTGAGACGATGTCGTGCTCCGAGAGCCGTTGGACAGCATGTGGTATGGGAAAGCAGGGCTCCTCCACAGCTCTCCTGTGTTATTACTGTACGCAAATCGGGTATCTTCCTGAGAGAATTTTATCCTAAGGTCTCCTCTCTTACACAGATTAATTCTTACAGATTGGGGGGGCCCACTTTGGAGCAAAAGGGGGCATTTGCTGGGGGCTGTTGAGTGGACCCGCTCCCTGCCGCAGAACATCCAGCCTCCTCAGCTTGAGGCCTGGGTTAGCCTGGCAGCTCTCCCCTGAGGGCTGTGTTTCCAGCCCCCGCATTTAATAAGCGGGGAGAATTGAAAACAGTAAAATATGGAAGATAATACACCAGTCAATAAAGAGATAAAGTAAACTAAGAAGAAATAAAAAGATGGTAAAAACAGTTAAAAAAAAAAAAAGGCGGCGGCAGTGGGCAAAGTGATAATATGAACTAAAAATAAACCAAATAAACTAAAAAGAAATGAAAAGCTAGAACAAAGACATGATAAGGCAAAGGTTAGAAATAAAAGATGGAGAATAAAAAGATAATACAATAACAATAAATCGAGAAGATAAGATGAGATAAAAGCAAGTAGTATGAAATAGCTAGAACAAAGACGAAACAGAGATTAAAAATGACAGAGATAAGTAAAATCATTAAAACCAGAAAAATAAAAGACTAAAGGGATTAAAACAATAAAATGTGTTAAACCAATACCAGAAGAAATAAAAAATTTAAAAGACTAGGCTATGGGGGAAGAGAGTAATAGATCAATTTTGTTTCAAATTAAAATAATACAGCCATGCTAGTACAAAAGCCTACCCCCTTATGCAGACACATTCTCGCGTCTGGGCAGCCCCAAGCTTGGGCAGACCTCCCAACCTCTAAGCCTCCCTATTCCAATTGCTAGAGCTGCCCTTAAAAAGCACCATGGATGGGGGTGCTTAGACAGCAGAACCTTAGCTTCTCGAGGGTCTGGAGGCTAGAAGTCCATGAAGGGAGGCTTCTTCCGAGGGCTCTGAGGGAAGGATTGGCCCCAGGCCTCTCTGTCCCCTTGGCTTGCCGACGGCCATTTTCTCTCCCCGTGTGTCTTCACTCTGTCTTTCCCCACTGTGTCTGTATCAGATTTTCTTTTTTTCTTTTTTTTTTTTTTAAGATTTTATTTATTTGATAGACAGAGATCACAAGTAGGCGGAGCAGCAGGCAGAGAGAGAGTGGGAGAAGCAGGCTCCCCACTGAGCAGAGAGCCCGATGCGGGGCTCGATCCCAGGACCCCGAGGCCATGACCTGAGCCGAAAGCAGAGGCTTTAACCCACTGAGCCACCCAGGAGCCCCTCAGATTTTCTTTTTCTGATAAGGATGCCAGTCATGTTGGATTATGGCCCACCGTAATGACTTCTTTTTAACAAGATGACCTCTTAAAGACCCTGTCTCCAAGTACAGTAACCCTGTGATGCACTGGGGGTTAGAACATATGAATTTGGAGACACAGTTTGGCCTATAATAGCATCCCTGCAAGGACTCCCTGGCAGGAGACCCTCCCGGCAGAGAGATGAAGGCAGAGAGCAGATGTAGTTTCTTTATTCCCTTTGACCATTGACCTTTTGACCTCTTGTCTGGTTTAGGGCCTCTGACAGAACTGATTTTTTTTTTCTCTTTGATTTTCGTTTCTGATTAATATTCTTCATTTCCCTTGGACCCACAGCACAATGAGGCTGAGTCCTAGAAAGATAAGGTTCTGGAGTCCCTAACCCATACTCTCTCACAATGTTAAGGTGGCTGAGAGCAAGACATGTCCTGACAGACAGTCTCCTACGGCTAATGCAGAGGCCCCTATGGAAGGCGCGTCTGGGGCTCCCGGCCTCTCATGCCAAGAAACTTCTGCTCTGGCTGGAAGCATCTGGGAGATGGCAGGTGCCTTCCAGTTCCCCCCGCAACCGACAGCACGGTCTCTAGCAGGGTTTAGAGTCTGTATTTCGTTGTCTTCTGCCTTTTCCAAACAGGGAAGCCTGGGAGAGCTGGACCAGAACACTTGGGAATGAGTTCTCCATACTTGGTTTCTGCTCTGCTCCTCGCGGTGGAGTTCAGAACTGTGTGCAGTAGAGAGAAGCCTGGAAAATCCTCCTCTCGTCCTGGAGAAGAGGAAATGCAGACCCATAGGAGAGACAAGCCAAAGATCACCAGTTCAATGTCCTCGATAACAGCTGAGGAAACAGAAATCCAGGCGGAAAGATTTGCCCAGAAGTGTTCTCTCTCTCTCCCTCTTGTGCGCAGCCCCCCCTCCACGTGCACATGAGCAGGCAGACAGAGCCCAGGCCCCAAGCTGCCCTCTGTCCCAGCTGGCATCCCAGGCTTTCAATGTGCACTGCTGGCATAGGGCGCCCTGCTCAGAAGGGCCCTGCCCTTGACTTCATGCTCTGCCGCCACCATCTTGAATTCCTACTAAGTTTGAGCCCAGGGTGCTGTACCACTTCGCAGTGGGTCCTTCAGGCTGCGGGGGGCCAGTCCACCCCCTGGCTCTGACCAGTAAGAAAGCACCAGCCTCTCAAGCTCCTTTTGACCACAAGCCAGCCAGAGCAGAGGCCTGCTTACAGTTCTTGGCACAAGATAAGGCCCTCAGAAAAGAAGAAGGAAGGGGAGGATGCCTTTGCATCAGGCCCCGAGGCGCTCTATCGAGCCTTAATTCCCCAGTGAGTTCTTAGCTAGGGTGTGAACCTCACAATCACCCACCTAGAATCCCAGTCCTGCAGACTGGACCTGTCCCAGTCCTGTGTTCTCCAAGATCCCCTGTCTCCCTGGCAGAAACCCAAGGGGGCGGGACAGGGGAGGGATGAAAGGAAAGTGAAAGTATCAGCCTCCCTGGATGGCCTCTCCTCCTCCTCCTCCTCCTCCTCCTCCTCCTCCTTCCTCCCCCCCAGTTGCCATGGAGACCAGAACAAAGCCTCTCTTTCCCCTCTTTTCTGGATTGTTAATTGTCTTTACTCCATGGTGCCTTTGTTAATTGTCGCCAGTCCCTCCCAGGATGAGGATCTAGGTCTCCTCAAGACAGGAAAGAGGGTTAAAAAAGTTAGGTGGTGGGGGCGGGGCACTATAAACCAGGTGGTGGGGGGTGGGGGGGCAGGAGGAGGCCACTTCAGGATTTCCCAAGTTCCTGGGGCTGCTGGGAAGGGAACAACCCTCTGACCTTTCCTTCCCTCCCTCCCTCCATCAGCTGCCAGTTCAGGTGAGGCCCTAGGTCCCCCTAGATGGGAAGGACCAGGAGAGGAGGAAGGAAGAGAGAAGAAAACACCCATTGCGCAGGGCCATACTATATGTGGGCGCCCTCAGAGGGAGGGAACCATGACTTGGCACCCATTCCAAACTGATCAGTAAAACCTGAGGCCCAATTTTTGCCCCCAGGGTTTAGGACTACAAATAGGTAAATTTGTGGGGAGAGAAGTTTGCTAGGTCTGGAGGTGACACCTGATACTCCTGCCCTCTTCCCCAAGCTAAGTTCCCCATGGTAGCTAGACATGGGAAGAACAATGGGTGAAGTTTTGGAAGAGTGTGTGTGTGTGTGTGTGTGTGTGTCTAGAAAGGACTCATGTCACAGCATTAGGGGTCACAGGCCCTCACTGAGGTCCCGGTATATGTGCATGCAAGTGTGTTGGGCATGGGGGGATGGGTCCAGTGGTCCATCTGTCCCTGGGAGACTGTCCTTCAGCAGGACAGGTGGCTAACTGTCACATTAGAAGCAGAGAGCTGTTTCTTCCTTTCTATTCATTTATTTTTTACAAGTAGGTTCCACGTCCAGCATGGAGCTCAAGGTGGGGCTTGAACTCACGACCCTGAGATCAAAACCCAAGCTGAGATCAAGAGGCAACATCCAACCTATTGAGCCACCCAGGTGCCCTGGGCTGCTTCTAGTTCTGGGGCCTAGGCTAGCGTGTGGGCTGTTGAATAATAGCCAGTGCTACTTTAGATGGTTTTGACTCTAAGGACCATAAAACCTCATATGGGGCAACACAGTGTGCTGCAGCAGAAAAACCATGGACTTGAGGGCCAGGAAACCTGGGTTCAGATGTCAGCCCTTCCCCCTTCACCACGCAGTCTTGGAAATTTTGTTCCTATCTTGGAGTGTGATTTCCCTCCTCTGTGAAATGGAACAGTTCCCTTCTTCACGAACTGATAGACTGAAAGAGGGCATGTGTGTTAAGAGTCAGCCGTGGGTAAGATTCCTCTCCTGTCTGTGCACAAAGAGAGGAGATGGAGGAGATGGTTCTGGAACGCTGATGGCTTACCAGATCTTATACTTTCAGATTCTGCTGGGCCAATGAAACATTCTGTGAATCAACATGTTATCTTCTTGATTTGCTTCCACACCCGAATGGGACTCTCAGGAGAAACTCAAGTAGAACTGAGGAGAGGCCCATCAAGCTCAGTCTGAATGGAGAGCCTGACTCTGGAAGGGGGCTCCTGTGGTATCCTCCACAGTGTGACCATCTGAGCTCAGCTCTCCTGCCTGGCAAGTCTGGCGGTAGGTATCCAGAAAAGCACGTCCTCGGTCAGCAGGATGAAGAGCTGGTACCCAGGCAAACTCCACTAGGCTGGGCCTACCCTGACCTGATCCAAATGGCAAGCAGCTCCTCTAAGCTTCAGAGAGAAAATGGCCCTTCGCTGGGTCCTGAGGCCTAGGGAAAGGCAGGAAAGACTTGAGGCAAAGCAGGACAGGGATTTCACTGCTCTTTCCTCCTCCCAGCTTCTGGAGGTTCACTTTCTGGAAGTTCACTTTCTGGAACTTTCTCCCTCTTACCTGTTCCTGTAACACTGAAGAAAGTGATTCACACCAATCTGTGAATTGAATCCTTTTACTACTTCTCCCACTCGCCCCTTTGTCTCTAGCCTTGAAGGTTGAAGGGAGAGCAGGAAACCCCAGCTCCCCGGGGCACCACAGCCCCCACGGGGGGCTCAGGAACGGGCAGCCACGTGAAGTGCCCTGGAGGCCACCTCATTGGAACCAAAGTCTTTCCTTCAGCAAATATTTTCTGAGCATCTGCAAGGGGCTCTGGAAATTAAGTGGAAAATACAGTAGACAAGGTTGTCTCCTCACGGAGTCCACAGTCTAAAGGGAAAACTGGGAAAAAATCCCCAAAAAACAAAAACAAGAAAACAGATAAAGTAAGTACCAATCCCGTGAATGCTGTGAAGCAGGAGAATAAGGTGTGGAGGGTGGTCTCAGGGGTCGGGTAGAGGAGTTGGGGAAGGGAAGGTAAAGAAAGGAACATCTACATCCAGACCAGAGGACGAAAGGGAGCCTGCTCTGGGAAGAATGGGCTTTGCGGAAGTGCTTTCAGGTACAGAGATTTTTATAGGGCTTGAAGTCTGGTTAGAGGCAGGTCTTTCAAGATGGAGATCCGATTGGGATTGGGCAGTTTGTAAGATAACAGTTCTGGATTGGAGGCTACAGCGAGGGGAGGATCTTGAAAAATAAACAATTGTTTGATAAGCTAGTGGTTTGCCAGGTTACGCAAACTATTGTCCCCAGAAGGGGGCCATTTGAGCCGTCTATTGTTCAGATAAATTGATTTTCAGGAAGTTCCTGGAGCAAATAATGAAATTATTTACTAGTTTACAGGCTTACCTTCCTGGGCAAGAAATTTCTGGAACAAATGTTAAAAGTCATGGCGATGTAAGTAGCCTTAGTGAAATGATGGGACCGTGGGTGGTCTTGGTTCTTGGAAGCAGTGAGGCTGTCGTGGTCTAGCTGACAGATAATGACCCGGGCCAGCGTGGGGACGGTGAGGACAGAGAAGAGGAGGAAGGGGGACACATTTGTGGACAAAGACCAACAGCACTCATTAATTTGGGTCTATGGAAAGGAAGAATCGAGGATGACTTCTAAGGTCTTTGGCTCCAACCTCCCGGTGGTATCGTTTTCTGAAACGGGAAAGATGGTACAGGGTGTACACAGGCTTGGGGGTGGTGGTTAAAGTTCCATCTTGGAACATGTGAGATCCTCAGGTAGAAATGTCAAGTGTGTGGTTGGATACATGAGTCTGAAGTGCACTAAGCAGTCCTGGAGAGTTACAGAAGAAGCTGGGAGAATCATCAGCACATGTTGGTTTATTTATTTATTTGAGAGAGATGGGCTGGGAGGGGCAAAAGGAGAGAGAGTCTTAAGCAGGCTTCCCACAGAACCTGATGCGGGGCTCGATCTCATGACCCTGAGATCATGACTTGATGGTCGAAATCAAGAGTTGGATGATTTACTGTGCCACCCACGCACCCCAGTGGTTGGTATTTAAAGCTATGGAAACAGGGTGCCTGGGTGCGGAGTCAGTTAAGCATCTGCCTTGGGCTCTGATCATGATCTCTGGGTCCTGGGATTGAGCCACCTCAGGTCTCCGCTCAGCAGGGAATCCACTTCTCTCTCCTCTCTCTCTCCCCCTCTGTCCTCCCCACAGCTCGTTCTCTCTCTTTCTCTCAAATAAATAAATAAAATCTTTTAAAAAAACGAATAAAGCTTTGGAAACATAACATTTCATGTATGGCGAGAAGTGAGAGAGGAAAATGGGGTGCAGAAGGTTTCCCATGGGAAACACCCACCTGGAGACAAGTGGAGGAAGGACAACCAGTGAGGTCAGAAGAAACTCGGGGGTGTGGAGTCATGAACATTTCGAGGAGGGAGTAGTCCACTAGGTTAAATGGTGTCATTTTGATGCGTATTCCCAGGAAACGGTGTGGTAGTATAGAAAGACCTAGAATCTTCAGTCAAACAACTTCCTCCTGTCACTTACTGGCCATGACTTTGAGCTTCATTCTTCTTACCCCTAAAATGGAGATGATGGTACCAGCCTCACAGAACTGGGATAAGGTACAAATGGATATTGTATTTGAAAATAGAATCATATATGTATATTGTCTTACTGTGTGTAAGACATAGTAGGCAGATACTTAAACATTTTTCAGGGGCACCTGGCTGGCCCGGAAGAGCATAGAGTCTTGATCTGGGGGTTATGAGTTGGAGTCCCACGTTGAGTATAGAGATTACTAAAAACAAATACAAAACAAAAAAATATTTCAACGTAGTGGCAGTGACTAGGAAGGGTGGTCTCTAGTGAGTGTGATATATAGTGGACGGGGACTGTTGGAAAGAGGAGAGCCTGTGTCCCATCTCTCTGTTCCTCCTGTCTCACTCTGCTGTGGCTGAAGACAGTGACGGGGAGGGACCCACAGACAGTGGCATTGAAGCTGATCAGGGGCCAGAGAAAAATAATCCAGCTATATGGAAAACACAGGCATGCTGGCCAGGACGGGGAAAGGCTTGGTGGCACTTGGGTAGCTCTTCCATGATTTCTGAATTAGCTTCATTCAGTCATCCAAAAGCCATTCACTGGAGAGCTGATTCAGACTTGTCCCACCTCCATCCCCCTGCTTCCTTCTTTCCATCTTCCCTATCCCTAGTTTACCTCAGGCCTGTGTCATTTTTACCCTGGTGACTGTCACTGTCTGGTCACAGGTCTCCCTGCCTCCAGCTAGACTGACCACATCAGAGGCCCTCCTTAGAATCCCTCAGGGACTCCCTATTCCCTTCAATCAACCCACAGATCCACAAATATTTGTCAAGGGCCTGCTCTCTGTAAGATGGGGAGACATCCCTGCTCTCAGGGAGCTTGCATTCCAGTGGGGGTGGGGGGCAAGCCATACAAATATCTACCCCCCTGCCTCCCCCTTCCAGGGCAGGAAGGGGTGTGTAGGCAGGGTGGGGGAGGGCTTCTGGAGCCCGCCCCTGTAGATGGGGCACCTAACCCAGATTGGGCTGTCAAGACCTACTTCTGGAAGAATTGATATCTGGGCTGAGAACTGAAGTATGAATAAAAGGAGTTGGGTAAGGAAGGCCACGGGGAATGATGAAATCCAAAGCCCCCAGAAGGTCCTAGAAGCCCGGCTGACCATCACCTGCTGAGAGGATGGGCCACCTATGCTGTCTGTGTCTTATCCTCAGCTTCACCACTGCCCCTCCTTTCACCTACTTCCTGAGACCCAGTTCAGATAACAACCCCCGCACCCCAGACTCTGATCCCTGTCCTCACACCGAGTGCCCTCCATGGCCTTTAAGGAACACCCCGAATTAAAGGAACCCACGCCTTCATCTAGAACAGGCTCAGGGAAACAACACCCGAGAGAGTGGTGTGAGGCACTAGGAAGCGGTCTAGCTTCAGGTAGGATGAGGTTCTGCATAGGGTCGGAAACTCTCCATCATGCCCGTCTGGAGGGTCAGGAGGCCGGGAGCTAGACAGACAACTTCTTGGGTCTTGCTCCAAGGGGCGGAGATTCTCGGCAGCGACCCTCATACCTGGGCGGTGAGAGTGGGCAGAATCCACCTTTTTCTTCTCTTCTCACCCGCACCCCGCTGCTCTCCCCTTCCCATTCCCAACCGAGGTTTCCAGCTGTGGATGCCGGGATGGACCTGGCTGCAGGGAGGAGGAGGGAACTCTCTGTCCCTCCCTCCTTCTCCATCTCCCCACCCTTCCTCCTTCCTCCTCCCCCTGCCCGCTCTCTGTCTCCCTCCCTCTTTCTCCTCTGAGGCTGTGGAGTCGCCTCGCAGCACCGAGCTGCGAGCGCCCTGCTCCCGGTCCCGGCTCGAACTGAACTGTGCAAGTGGCGGGTCCTGGAGCCCCGGCCCAGGAGCGGCGAGCCCAGGTCTGAGCCCGGGGTGCAGCGGCCGGCCGCCGAGGCCCTGGTTCGGGACCGAGCCGAGGCGCGGAGCGGGAGAGCCGGGCGGGCGGGCCGGCGCCGCGTCCGGGCGAGTCAGGGAGCAGGACCGCGGAAGGCAGGGAGACGGCCGCAAGCAGAGGGCAGAGGGCAGAGTGCAGAGAGCGGCCTGGCTCGGCGGAGGGCGCCGCCCGGCCGGAACCGAGCTCTACGCCCGGGACTGCGGCCGGCGGTGGGGCGCGGACCCAGGGTGGCCACGAGTCCCGAGCGACTCCCCGGCCCACGGCGGGGGGCGTGCCTGCTCCCAACGCAGCCGCCCCAGCCCTGCGCGCCGGTCAGCCGCGTTGCCGCTGGGGCATGTGAGCGGGAAGTCCGGGCTGCCAGCCGCGAGGACCCGTTCGGAGGAGGAGCCGGAGCAGGAGCGCGGAGCCCGGAGCCCAGCGCCTGGCTGAGTAGTAAGTGCTCCCCTTGGCTCCCGCAGCACGCCTCTGCGCCCCTCTCCCCAGCCCTGCGAAGTTTGACATTCCCGCCCCGGTGTTTCTGGGCACACACCGGCTCTCATCTCTGCGAGTTTTCGTCCTTTGCAAAGTTTTTTGAGAAGGAAACGGACCCCCTACCTGCCCCCCCCCCCCAACGACGCCGGCCAGTGGCGGCTCCTCGCGGGCCGACCCGGGTCCTTGTGCAGAGGGGTGGCAGACCGGTAAGGCCGTGGGGTGGGGTGGGGTGGGGGGGATGTGTGTGTCTGTGTGCGCACCACGCTAGCCGGCCTTGGGGTGTTTGCACCCCCTCCACCCCTCGCCGGCGGGCCGGGGGCACGAGGGCTTTCTCATCAGTATTTCTAGGCGCCCAGTTCTAGGATTTCCCAACGGGAAGCTGGGGCGACCCGTGCGCGCCCCGCGTGTGCGGCTCGGGTGCCGGCGCCCAGACGCAGATGGATCCCCCCCATCCCCGGCTGGTGCGGTGCCGGGGGCCGGCCACGCAGTCCTTTCCACCCTGCCAGGTTCGCACCCCAGCGGACCCGCCGGGCGCTGCATCCTGTTTGTTTTCTGCTCCGGCCGCTCCTGCTTCACCCCCTCCCACCTCCCACCCTATCCTCCTCCTTACCACCCCCACCTCCCGCCTTTGCAGTCGGAGGTGAATCTCTCTGCATCCCGATTTCGCTGCAAAGCAAATCTTGCCTGGGGGTAGGGAGGCGGGGAGGTGGGGAGGGGGCCGGTAGCTCGGTTCCCAGCGGCTCGCCATTGTTTTCCCACCCCGCGCGTTCTGTACGTAAACAGACACACACACACACACACACACACACACGTACATGTACACACGTGTGCGCGCCGGCTTCTGTGACACGCACACGCGCGCGCACACACACACGTGTGTGTGTGTGTGTGTGTGTGTGTGCACGCGCGCTCGCGCTTCGGCTGCTGCGAGTCCCCAGACGCGCAAGGATCGCCCGCGGTATTTTCCCGGCTGCGGGACTGGCCTTCCAGGCGGCGGGGGCTCCATTACTTATCTGGGGTTGGGGAGGGCGAGAGCGTGGGGGCTGCCGGAGAGCCCCGGGCGGGGCCGCGAGCCGGGCCTGGGCGGGAAGTGAATTTTGAACTTCAGCCCTGGACCTTTCCGGGAGGACCCCGAGCGCACGAGCGGCGGCTCCCGCCCTGGAGGGCCGACGGCAGCTGCAAGGACTCCAGCGGCGCTCTTGGCAGCTGCCCCCGTGACTGGGGCTAGGAGGAAGCCGAGGAGTTTTCCTGGGAAGTTCGCTGTGACTCTGTGGGAATTTCCGGGCAGGGCGCCTCGGCGCTGGCTCTGGCGCGGGGGTCTGGTCAGAGCCAGAGGAGATGCTGCTGCTCTGGGCGGAGTTTCGAGATCCGGGTGTACATCGTGCTCCCTTAGGAAGTGGTGCTCCACAAGCTGAGGTTCCGCACATTTTGGTTCTGATTCCCCTGCCGCGGGCAGCATCAGCTTGGGCGAGCACTTTAACTCTCCCAGATTTTCCCGTATGCAGAACTGGCAGAATTGTGTGCACATCCTTGAAACTGACGTCGAATGTTCAATTAAGGGGAAATGGTTTGGGATCCCTCCCTCTCCCCCGCCCTGGGGCCGCTGAAAGCCACATAAAGCTTTGTGGTTAAGAGCCAGGGCTCTGAAGGTAGATCTTCGATTCTGCCACTGGCGACATGATCTTGAGCAATTCGGCCTTACTGCTCGGTGTCTCAGTTTGCTCATAGAACTGTGCCTGGCACATAGTTAAGTGCTGGAGAAATGTTCGCTGTTATTGCCATTATTAACTGACCAGAAGGACACTTCAGGAGTGTCCTCCTTTAATCAGTTGTAACAATTATCCACTTCTGGCAAGGTAGAAACCTCACACTTCTTACCACCCTTTCCTGATTTTGGCTTCGCAGATCTCTCTACTCCTTGCAGTAGATCCATCTTGGGAAATCTTTCATCACTGCCACCCCCTCCCCCCATTATTTCACAGTTTTTGTGAAAGGCACTTTACTCCCTCCTTTCCCTCATTCTTAAAAATCAATCTTGGCCCACCTGCAGTCTTCTCTCAGTGGAAATCAGGCCCCAGGAAGGAAGCCTCTCTGGGAGTGTTTCCCCGGAGTGTCCTGGCTGGGGCTGCTGGCTCAGGATTGGATGCGCATTTGCGTCTCTGGGGCTGGGTGAATTTCTGGAGAGAGGAGCCCAGGTGTCTGCGGCCCCTTGGGGAAGGAGTAGGTGGGGGTGGGGGCACCAGGTGGGACCGGCTGAGGCAGTTCCTTAAGGGAGCTCTGCTCCCTCGGTGCCCTCCATGTCACCTGCTGCTGGCGCTCACTTGGGAACCTGGAAAATCCAGGCCGCCTGGGGAGACGGGAAGCGAAAAACTTCAACTTCCCACTTGCAGTTCGAGTATTTTCTAGGAAATTGGGTTTGTCACAGGCTCCTTCTGTGTTTCCAGACTCGGCAAAGGCAGCGGTTAGGGATGAGCTGGGTGATAGTGGGGAAGAACAGGTGGGTACTGCCTCCGACCATGGGCTCCTCTTTCCTTTGATCTGATTCTCTGGCTCCCACCCCGGGCACTGGGGAGGGTGGCCAGGAGATTGGTGCTTGGAGTTCCTGCTGCTGGGCTGTTTTCAGTGATGAGAACCAGCATTGCAGACACCCCCCCCCATTCGTGTCTCTCACGGAAATGTGTTGGCACGTTTATTATGTGCCAGGCCCCGTGCTAGGCAGCATGATTTTAGGGGTGAACAAGACAGGTAGCATGCCCGCCCTCAGGGAACCTTCTTTCTAGTGGAATAAATAACTTGAAATAAGTAACCATAGGTCATGCAGTAGAAATACAGCATGGTGCTGTGACACAGGGTGGGGGCATGGAGGCAGGCAGAGATGATCGGAGACAGGAGGCCAGTGGAGGCCTGGACTAGGAGAAGGAGCCTGCTGCACAAAGCCTGGAAGAAAGGATTCCATGCGGAGGGAATGAAAAATCCCTGAGGCCAGATCGTGGTTTGGTAACGGCAGTGTGCCTAGAGGAAATCCGGAGGGGAGGGCCGGAGCCTGGTTACCCGGGGCCTGGGAGCAGTGTTCTGGAGCTTGATTAGATGGCCAGTGTGATGGGGAAACCACTGGAGAATTTTACGGAGGGGAGTGACTTGATCTGATGGACGATTTTATTTTTTTATTTTTTTTTAAATTTTTTATTTATTTTTTTTAAAAGATTTTTATTTATTTATTTGATAGAGAGAGATCACAAGTAGGCAGAGAGGCAGGCAGAGAGAAAGGGGGAAACAGGCTCCCCGCTGAGCAGAGAGCGATGCGGGGCTCGATCCCAGGACCCTGAGATCATGACCTGAGCCGAAGGCAGAGGCCTAAACCACTGAGCCACCCAGGCGCCCCTGATGGATGATTTTAAAAAGATGATTTAGTATATAAGAAACAGGTAATCAGAGTGCCCCAGGGGAGGGAAACGGCGGCTGAGGGATGGGTCGGGATGGAGGAAATGCGGTGTTTTCACTCTGCACCCTTTTGTCCTGCGGAACGGAGTGCCTTGTACATCTTTGAACTATGCCGAAACAAACAAACAAAAAAACCCACCGGATCCCAAAAAGTGTAGGTAAAGAAGGAATAGCTTATAATTTGGAATATGAATATGATAAAGGGAGTAAAACCCTAGATGAAGTTCTATGCGTGGTACTAATTTTGTACAGATGATCGTGCGTGTGCGTGTGCATGTGCGTGTGCCCCCGTGCATGTATACATGAAGAGAAGACCTAGGCTGCCTGGAAATGTTTACAGAGCTGATTCCAGATGCTGGGCAATGGGTGATTTTTATTTCCTTCTTCTTTTGATTCTTCCAGTCTTCTACAATGGTCATGAATGGCCTTAATAAGTGGGAAAAAGTGAGGTCACTTTGGCTGCTAATAGAGGGTACTTTGAGGGGCAGCAGGAACAGAAGAGCTAGCCAGGAGGCCTATTGGATTCAGAATGGAGGTAGGGTGGGCCGAAGGGAGATTGTTCTGGAAATGGAGCCAGAGGGTCTCACTAATCTAGAGAGGGCATTCTATCCCCAACTTGGATTTTGTTACCAGGAATGTTGGGGGTCAGTACAAGTGAAGGGCGATTTCAGTGCTTCCTTGGCTTTGAAAGCATCTGGTGGTTCAGCTTCATCCCTGCCCCCTCTTTCCTTAGTTGGGGGGGTTGCTGCCTGAACATTTTGTTGCTCTGATAATTAGCAGATAGAGGACAACATGATGTATCCAGTAAGGAGTTAGAGCTGGGAGAGGTTTTCATCACTTAACAGCTCTGAGCCTCTTTTTTCCCATCTGTGAAATGGGACAACAGCAACAGTACTTAAGCTCAACCTCTTCCTGCTGAGGAGGCTCACATCCGCTTAAGTCCACAGCGGTGCCCTGTGAATGGCGTGGGTCTGGGTGTGCTGTTGCCAGAGCAGCATTGCCTTAAGAGGCCTGTTCCTGCCTTTGAGCCGTTGATGCTCTCCATAGGTTTCCTCCTCTCTGGGGATGCTTTGAGATTGACCTTACTGGGTAGCTTCCAGTAGGTCACCAGGAAGCCTCTGGAAGGAGTGGAATTCAAATGCCACTGGGCCTGCGGGCCCCTCCCCCAGCCACATTCAGAGGTGAAGGGGAGCCTTTGAAAAGGACTTTGCTGGGAGGGCCCAGCCAGGCCCACAGCAGATCGTGCTTTGAATGGGAATTATTTTTTGTGCTCAGTGTTTGCTTAAGAGGGCTCGCTCCTGTCCAAACTCGCTGCAGTCCTCACCCTTTGCTAGCCTCCTTTCTGGAACCTGGCTGTGTTAGCCGGGAAGGCTGTCACAGTGCCAGGCAGGGGACCCGGACTCATGGAAGATGGCTTTCAGCGCTCCTGTCAACTTCCTGTCTCCCTGCTCCCAGGCAGGAGGGCATGTCCTGGATGGGGTCTTTTCTTGGCCACCTCCATTTTGGCTGCCTCTTCCTTGGAGTCCTCCTTCCAGCTCCTTGGGAAGCCTTGCTTTAGGAAGTCTGTTGCAGGCAGGCTTGGCAGGGCCACCTTCAGCCTCTGCTTGCTTCTCTGGTCGGATGGGACTCTGTTCCTTTACAAAATTCAAATAGTCTCTGAGCAGTGCTGACATGGTGACTTCCTCCTAAGAGTGGCTGCAGTGGGCTAGTGTGTCCGGTCAGGCCTGCCGGAGACCCCCGAGGCCATTCCTGCTCAAGCTTCATGGTGGTTAAGGCCCCTGGGACTTGCCTAGGACAAGGGTTTTGTCTGCCCTGCCTGGCCTACAGCATAGAACCTGGCAGTTACCTTGCTACTCCAGGCATGTTCTTGGCTCTCCTGCCCCTGCTTTATTTAGGAAGACCCTCTGCGCTCCTGTGACCCACCTCATTTGTGAGGAACCTGGGCCCCTGTGGCCCTGGCCTTGCCCAGCGCCGTCCCCTGACTGGGTGTTGTCGGTAAGGCTCTAGTTGGATCCAGACATGGGACAGGGACAGTGGTCAGACCTCCAAGAGGCTGTGAGGTGAGGAGGAAGTGGCTGGGGTTTCCCCATCTCCTCGCGGGGTCATCGGCAGGCAAATCCAAGGCCTGGGCTTGGCCCAGGACGTGCTGTGTGTGTGGCCTGGCATCTTACAGCCAATGCACATGGGGATGGGGACGGGGTTGAGCTGGGGGAGCAAGCAGCTGGGGCTGAGATGTGTGCCGGAAGGTTGAGGTGTCCCGTAGTGTGTGTTTGTTTTTTTTTTTTTTTAAGATTTTATTTATTTATTTGACAGAGAGAGATCACAAGTAGGCAGAGAGGCAGGCAGAGAGAGAGGGGGAAGCAGGCTCCCCGCTGAGCAGAGCCCGATGTGGGGCTCCATCCCAGGACCCTGGGATCATGACCTGAGCTGAAAGCGGAGGCCTTAACCCACTGAGTTGCGCAGGCACCCCCCGTAGTGTGTTTTGAGGAGAGAGGTGTGTTTGGGGTGGTAGAGGAGGAAGTGGGAACGAACTATACAGCTTCCCCCTATTTTCCTAAATAGCATCCGCTGCTCAGATAGTAGCTGATGCTACTATCTAGACTACTAGACTGCTTGGTGACTGTGGGAAGCCATAGGAGTACCATCAAACCTGAATTCAGTTCTCCACCTTAGCATATAAATGGCCTTGGCCTGAAGCCCCAAAAGCATCCCTGGAATTGTGGCCAGGTTGGGAGTTGGGGAGAGGTTTAGTGTTACCCCACATTGTCCCCTGTATTTTTTGGGGACATGTCCAAGGCAGGGTTTCGGTGTTTTGGTTTGAGGAGAGGAGAACGGGAAGGAATCACAGAATGGGCCAGAATCCTTGGGCTACCCCCCCACCCCCCCCAGTGGTTTAGGTCCGATCGCTGCCAGGCCTGGAGCTCCCTGGGGGATCCGCCCCAGAGGAGGCCAGACTGTTCTCCTCCCCTCGGCCTCACCTCCCCCAGTCCCCGCCCCCTACTTGACTCAGAATGGAATGTGCAGCCTGTGGGACAGGATGGGGTTAGAACCCGTTCCCAGAGGGCCTTGGTCCAGGCCGCCTCCCTTCCCCCCACAAAGGGAGGGGGTGCACCTAAGGGCCAGGTCCTGCTTCTTGGCACTGGAGATGAGCCTCGCTGCCCATTCGGGGGGTTCAGGTCCTGCCATTTGAAAGACCAGCCAGGGTGGGGGGATTTCCTTAAAAGTCCAAGATGGGGGGGCATTAGAGGCCAGTGGGAGCAGGCCAGACAGCTCTGGTAGCCAGAGGCCGGGGAGGGGGGATGGCGGTAAAGATTGACACCCTTTGTTGACTTTTTTCCCTCTCTCTCTCTCTCTTTAAAGATTTATTTATTTATTTGATAGAGATCACAAGTAGGCTGAGAAGCAGGCAGAGAGGTGGAAGCAGGCTCCCTGCTGAGCAGAGAGCCCTGACTGGGGCAATCCCAGGACCCTGGGATCATGACCTGAGCTGAAGGCAGAGGCTTAATCCACTGAGCCACCCAAGCGCCTCCACTCTCTTCTTTTTAAAATTATGGCTCGTATTTCTGTTGTTATTTCTGTGTTTCTGTCGTTCCCCAAAGTAGTACAACAATGTGCATTACTTTTGTAAGCAGAACGGAAAGTATTTAAAACATATCTAGAACTGCCACGCAGAGCAACAGAAAGCTCAGTGTTTCTCTGGCAGGGAGGAATGGGGACCCATGCTAGAATATTCTGCAGATAGAGGGGTCCCTGGCAGGAGGAGGAGTAGTGGGAGTATGAGGAGACTCCCAGGAGGCTGGACAGTCGGCAGTCGGGTGGGCCAGTGCTCCCTGGCCCAGGTCTTCCTGTTCGCGCTGGCACCTGGCAGGAGGCAGCAAAGGGAGTAAATCCTGCCTTGAGCTGCCCTCACTCTGACTCCAAAGAGTTAACTCTTGCCTGGCCACACAAGTTACACAAGGCAGGCCCTGTGCCCTCTTCAGAAAGGAGGGAGAGGAGCTTTCTGTCTGTGGGGTGCCAAGCTTTGGAAACCACCCCCAGCCCCACTGAAGGAGCTGAAGTAGTTCCTATCTCCCCGGGAGGCTTTGGTTCCAGGCCTGTCCCTGAAGGTTCCGTGGGGAAGGACAGGCAAGGAGGGGCCAAGAAAAATTTCATGGGGAGGGGCTGAAAGGAGGTCTGGGTACAGATACAGCCTGGCTCTCAGAGGCAGGTGGGGTGAGGGGATTGGAGAATGAATAGGGAGGTATTGAAAGCAGAGGGAGTGGCCCCTCCGGCCCCTGCAGTTCCTCCTGTTGGCTCGGCTCCCCTTTCCCTGGCTGGTTGGAAAGGGCCTGCCGTGCCTATGTGCGTGTGTGTATGTGCGCATGCGTGCGTTTGTTCGTCAGCAGCTGGGCTGGGGGTGCTGCGTTCTAGAGACCTTGGTCAGCCCTTCAAAGCCTCTGAGAACCTCAGGAAGACCCAGGACATGAGACCAACATCCAGAAGGAAAGGAGAGAATGGACTGGAAGGCCCAGGAGAGCAAGAGGAAGGCCCTCCTCTCTCTCCTCCTCCATGACCTCCAATTCTGCAGAGCCTCAGGTGCCGACAAGATTGGGGTTTCAATTCCATTCTACCTGGGGAAGGGACAGGCCAGTGGGTAGTGACTCTCCTTCCGTCCTTTTGCTCTCTGTAAACTCTATTGCCTGCTGCTGTGTCTCTGGGAGCATGGGCCTGCAGCCATACCCTCTCCCTGGGAGTGGGTGATGCTGGGGAGTCTAGCCAGGGCGAGGGGCTGGAGAAAGAGCAGAGTGGGAAGGGAAAGAGTGGTAGAGTCAGGGGGTCCTCTCGCTGAGGTTAGTGGGGCAGGGAGAGGGAGACCTCTCCTCTTAGTTGGGGTGATGGACTCAGCCTTCACTCAAGGTACCTTAGCCAAGCCAAGAAACACGTCAAAGAACAGGAAGGAAATCTGTGTCCATTCTTGCCAGGACTAGAGGAGGGTAGCAGAACTTTTCTCTTTGGTATGTGAGGAAGTCAAGGGATGATCTTAATGGCCATCTGAGTTGTGATAAGTATACAAGTCTGGATGAATGGGGTTCTTAGTGTTGTGCAGTGTACAGTCTGCACAGCTGTACATGGTGACCCTGTTGGAACCGGCTCAGAACATCAGGGAACTATGGTTTCCATAATGTAAGTTACCTTCTGTCTACCAGCTCTGTCTGGCCTGAGATCCATTCTCCTCAACATGACACCCCAAATTTGGAAGTGATTGGGCTCTTTGTTACCCCTTTCTGGACATTGATTGACTTGGAGTTTGGGGAAACAGAATTGAGGGGAGGGTGTGGGTGTGAGTGTGCGTGTGGTGGGCAGTTTAGTGAAGGTGTGTGGAGCTCAACTGCTATCACCCATGTCCTGTTGGGACAGGTGGCCACAGGTGTGAGGGACCTCCTGATGGGTTTAGGAGCTCCAGAAGGGAAGGGGCAGGGAAGGCTGCCTGGGGAGGAGACAGGGGAGTTCCTACCTGGCCTAACAGCAGCCTGCAGGGTCTTCCTTTCACCCTTGCCCTCCTCTCTCCCCCTTTCAGGTGCAAAACTTACCCATCCCTGTCCTTCAAGATCCCATTCTTTGATCTCTAAGGAGATCACTGGTGAAGCAGATTTGCTGGTCTAAGTTCACGGGCTTGTGGGTCATTCCCAAAGCCTTTCAACCAGCCATAGGGCCTTGTTCATGTAGGAGGTGCCTGTCCGTTGGGGAGCTTGGGGTGAAGGTGGAGTGGATGTTCGGGCCTGTGGGGACCAGGCACTGGGTCTGTAGGGAGCACCTGCCTCGCAGATGGGCCCTGCTAAGAGCGCCCTGCTACGTGGGGGCTGAGACCAGCCCAGCCTCCCGACACAGCAGTGAGGAAGGTGAAGGGAAGTAAGTCATCAGTCCATCCTGACGGAAGTGGAGATGGGGAGGTGCCCGGTGTAGTGTGTATTGCTTTGAGAAGACCAAGGAAGATACCGCATCCAAAGTTGGGCAGTCAGGGAGGGCTCCCTGTAAGAGTAAACCTAAAGATCCAGAGGGTGAGGAGGAGATCGTTCCTGGAGAACAGGTCAGAGAGTTATAAGGGCAGATTCCGTTACGTCTTCCTGGGGCCCTCCCTGGGTCTCCAAAGGCTTGTCAGACAGTCCTGCCGCCCCTTGCCAAGGACTGAGGGTGCCTCATGACTTTGGAGGCAGGGGTAGGCCCTTGAAGACGGGGGGGCTGGGGGCTCTGGCACCCAAAGGCCTTGCCCAGCTTTGAGTCGTGTGTGCCAGCATGGGGGTATGCTGACACGCATGGAGGGAGTGCAGAGCTGCCTGCGGTGTGGTCCTGCGGGGTTGAGTGGGACTCTGGCACACTGTGGTGTGTGGTCCAGGCAGCCCCAGGGTTGGAGGCCCAAGCCTCTCCCAGGCAGCTGGGGACAGGATTGCTAGGACCAACTGCAAATTAGCCAGGCTGGCGTTAAATGCCTTTGCTGCTTCTCCCCTCCTCTCCCGGCCTTCCCTGCCCTCCTGAAAATCAACAACTGTGTCAACAGCAGGGGGATTGTGCTTGGCCTGCAGCCCCTGGGGCTGCCAGGACCGGGCAGGTGCTGGCAGGGGCTGTCGGAGCCCCACGCTGGGAGCAGGCTAGGCCTGGCTGCCAGGCCCGTAGGATAAACAAGGCCGCACACAGGCTGGCCAGGAGGGAGGGAGGCCACAGGCAGGCAGGAGGGAGAACAGGTGTCTCAGGAGCTCTGCAGACACAAAGGGCCCCTTGTCTCCTCCTCTCTAGCCCCAGGGGAACAGCCCCCCCTCCTCGCCTCTCAGGCCCAGCCAGAGACCAGTGGCCAGGTCAGGGGGGGGGGGGTGCTGGCACGCAGGGAAGGGCAGGTGCTGACCTCCAAACCCTCCCCTCCCCCGCCACCCTTGCAACTTGGTGCTTGTTTTTTCTTGCTTGAGGCAGAGGTAAAACCAGTCCACACAAGGCACCAGCCCCGTAGGCAAGAGACCTGCCTCTGAACAGATTCCCCTGGCCAGGAGGCCTCTGTGGGTCTCAGTTTCCCACTGGAAAGACAGCAAGATGCCTCGCCCCTGCTGAGGCACTCAGGAAATGGATGGGAAACAGGAAAAGCACCTGGAGGTTTCTGGAAGAAAGAAGCGCTGAATGTTAGAGTGATGGAGGGTGGGGCTGGAAATAGGGAGCCCTGGACCCAAGAATTCTGGGTGAGGTGGGGGGCTTCTGGGCAGCTCAGTCTGTTGGGCACCCGACTCTGAGTTTTGGTGTAGCTCATGATCTCAGGGTTGTAGGATCGAGCCCCACGTTGGGCTCTACACTGGGCAGGGAGCCTGTTGGGATTCTCTCTCGCCCTCTCTCCCTCCCTCCCCACCTTCCATGCTCGAGTTCCCTCTCTCTCTCTCTCTCTCTCTCTTTTTTTTTTAAACATTTTATTTTATTCGACACAGAGATCACAAGTAGGCAGAGAGGCAGACAGAGAGAGGGGGAAGCAGGCTCCCCGCCAAGCAGAGAGCCCGATGCGCGGCCCAGGACTCCAGGATCGTGACCTGAGCTGAAGGCAGAGGCTTAACCCACTGAGCCACCCAGGCGCACCCCCCCCCCTTAAAAAAAAGAATTCCAGGTGTGTTTTGGGGCTGGAAGGGGGGTGGGAACCCTCCTCCCTGCACACCTTTTGATGAAATAAACCTTTACTGAGCACATACCACATACCAGGCACTGCACTAGGGATGGGGAGGCAAGGAGGAGTCCTACAGGACCAGCACGGGCAGGCAGACCCTGGAGCCAGACTGCCTGTGTGGTCCGGGGCAGGTAACTTAGCCTGTCTGAGGCTCAGTCCTGATCTGTGTGGTGAGGGTGATAAGAGTTGCTGCCTGGTGGGACTGTGTGATCATCAGGTGTGTGAAGAGATGCCTAGTGTGCTCTAGGGAGGGCTAGGGTTGTCTAGGGAGGGCTATTTTAGAGAAGGCTATTACTGTCCCTGTCCCTGGGGCTCAAATCCAGCCCAAGGCTGAGGAATTGGGATTCCGATCAAGGATCAGAGACCAGGGATGTCCAAAAACTGGCATTCCCCGGAGGAGCAGTTGACTCTTCTAGGATGATCAGGGAGTAAGTTTTAGAGAAAGGGCAATATTGGAGTGGGGCTTAGAGGGAGGTGTAGGAGTTCTCTGGTCAAGAATGTAGGAAGGACTTTCTAGCCAGAGAGCCCAGCGGTATGAAAGCGCGTGTCTGGGCCTGCATTATAGGTGTGTGGGGATGGCAGCTGGTGGGGAGGGGGTGGCCTGGGCCAGGCAGAGAGTGGCCTACATGGCAGGCAAAGGAGTTTGGGCTCATCCATCCCCAGCTTGTTGAAGGATCAGGTGCCAGTTCTGGTCATCACTTTATCTCCTCCTTCCTCCTCCTCCCCATACCAATACGTCATGAGTAACTTCAGTCTCACTCTAGAACATTCTTCAGTTTGGAAGCAGGATAGTGTTCAGTGAAAGTACCAGGGAGTCGTATAGTCAGAAGGGTCTAGAATTGAAGTTTTGGGATGTTGAGTCTCGATATCAGGCTGTTTGCCCAATTTCTTAGAGCTGCATTCTTCTTATCTGTAAAATGGGGTAATAGTGTGTCCCCTATGGTAACCTGTTGGGAGGATTCCAGAAAAACGTGCTGAGGCCCAGCAGTTGCATAGTAAAGGAAACGGTTAGGATCACTCTCTGTCTTGTCCAGGTCATAAGCTTTTTTGGACTTTGGTTTCTGTATCTGTCATGTGGAAATGTCAGTCTGTCATCTTCCTTCTATGGTTGTCAAGTTGGACATGGCCAGGCTGCCTCTTTCCTGGGTAGATCAGTCAGGCCCAGACGCCCAGGACCCCAAGCGCTTGGGGTAGGTTTCCCGGGTCCCATCCAGGCCTGCTGGGCTGGAGGGGTTACCCAGCTGCACAGGGGCTGTGGCTCCCTACGGATCAGGCAGTGGGGCCCTTGTCCTGCCTTTCTGTCAGGGACAGGCCCTCCGGGGCCCCGCTCACTTCTCCCTCTGACGCCCACGCCGATGTTTGAGGTTTGAGGGTGGGTGGGCAGGCAGCGAGGCCCTCCTTGCTCCTGCCCTTGTGCCCTCGGGCCTGTCACTTCATCTCGGAACCTCACTTCTCCTGTCTGCAACTTGGGAAGGCCTGTGTTGACCCCTCCTGGGAGAAGGCGAGGAAGAGTCAGATGAGGACAATGACAGCCACCCTGGGATCCTGTGGTGCGGTTTCAGAATCCACATGTGGAGGCAGACGCTGTGTCACAGCCCGCCTTCTGTGTCTCTTTGCGGGTGGCTTACCTTCGGGTGCCTGAGGAACCTTTTTTGTGGATGAGGAATCTGAACTTTAGGGACGGGGACTCATCCAAATGGTGGGGTCTCCTAGCCCCACTCTGGATGTGGGGCTGTGGGGACAAGGCTGGTCTGTGTGGCATGTCTGACCTGGTGCAGACTCCAGTGGAAACTCACTCTGAGATCTTGCCGTGGAGCCTCCTGGCCTCCTGGCACTAGTTTTGAGGAAGGGGAGGGACGGGGGCATCGATCAATGTCTGGAGCCCATGGGGTCTCCTGACGTCACAGGGAACCCATCCCAAGACCAGATCTGGAAGGATGTCAGCCTTGGCAGAGGCTATCAGGCTCCACCTGGCCTCCCTCACCTCCCACTTGGGCTGTGGGGCATTCCGCCCCTGCCTTGTCTCCTCCTCTGCCCTCCTACTGCTGCTCAGGTGAGGGGAGGCTGGGAGCGAAGGCGGTGCACAGGTGCAGGGAGATGGGATTGGGGACAAAGGTCTGAGATGCCCTTGGAGAGGTGGTCAGGTAACCTGGAGACTGCCTGGGTCAGAGCAGAGGCCGAAAGAGCAGCAGACACGTGGGTCTGTCCAGGGACCATGTACGTATTTACATACGGTTTGCATGTAACCTCTGCCCTGAACACAAGTTTATAATCTCTCCCTGGGAACATTCAGATTTGTCTTCTACTACTGTTCTTTCCAAAGATGGCAGCTTCTGGCTTTTGCTGTTGTCTTCGCCTCCCCACCCCTGTCCCATGTCCCCCCAGATGGCTCTCAGGCAGAGGAGAATGGGAACAGAGTCAGCCTTCCTGGTCTGGCTGGGGGTCTCCCTGGGGTGAGCCCAGAGGGCTGGGCCACTCTCAACACCACTGCTTGTAGCATGGCCCAGACCCCCGCTGCTCCCCAGCATCACCCCTCATCTGCAGATAGGGCACCTTCCTACCTGGTGCACAGTGCTTACCACTTAGCAGGTGCTCAGCTAATATAAGGATAAAAGTTAGAGACAGAAGCAGATGTTGGGAAACAGGCATTCCCAGAACAGGCTCCTTCAGGCCTGGCTTTTGTACCCGAGAAGGGCGAGGCAGATGAGGAGACTGATCCCCTGGGGGTCCCGGGGAGGGGAAGAATTGATTCCCACTCTGTGGTGAGAGAAGGCGTTTCTTTCTCTTCTTGGCCTTGCAGGAGGATGAGAGGAGCAGAAAGGAAGGGCCAGGCTTTCTGTGATTTTGTTTTTCAGATTGAGAATCTGTTATTAGCAATTTATGACACCCAGGTCTCCAGCCAAGCACATTCTGTTCTCCAGCGTCGGGGGAAGAGTCTTTAGGGCCACGGCGCGAGGCCGGACAGGAAAGAGGGGCAGGTCAACAATTTATGGCTGACTGTGTCCGTCCTGGCCTGTGCTGGGGGGTGGCTTCAGCATGGGGCCAACTTGAGCCCAGTCCTGCGTGGGGAGAAGCCCTTCCGGACGGCATGGCAGCCCCACGGGGCCCACATGGCTCTCGGAAGCGGGGCGGGTGGGCTCCCCTCCCGCACGCATGCTCACTGGGCCTCGGGCTCCAGATTTCTCTGGGACTCGGGGTCAGGGCTGTGATGCTCAGAACAGAGCCACAGTTGAGTTTCTCGAGAGGTGTTTGAGACGACACGGGCCCCAAAAGGAAAACAGGAGGAGAGAGGACCCCGGAAGAGGGGGAGTGGGCACGATGACCTGTGGAAAGAGGTGCGTAAGCAGAACAACCCCCTTTCTGCAGAAGTGCTGAGCTGATGGAATTGAGCTTGGTGGCCACGAGATCGGGCCGTAGATAGAGCTCTGTGGGTGCCTGGGCTTTGTGCCGCAGGGGGTCCCGGAAGACGATGCGGAGGGCAGGAGCAGCACCGGCGGCGCCTTCTCCCCCAGGCTGGCCTCCGCACCCCCCTGGACTCAACACTGGTCCCCATTCCCGGAAGCAAGTCCCCTTCCTCCCCCCATGCACGTAAGTTGGTCTCCTCTTTCCATCGGCCTCCCCTCATTCTCCTCCCAGCTGTTGGGCCTTTACAAGAATGGAGCTGTATTGGCCATTCTTCAAAGGGTCAATGTCCCCGAGGGGTCCTGGGGGTGGGCAGGGAGCTTCTCAGGTTCAGGGACGGCTGGGTTCCCGCCTCTGGCCTCTGCCTCATGGCGGGGAGGGTCCCAGACTGCTTTGGGGAGAGCGAGCGAACCGCACAGGCGAGTTCCTTGCCTCCCAGCCAGGTGCTCAGTTGGTACCACTGGACGGTTGTAGAAGGGCAGGTTTTCTGGAAGGTGAGAAGCTTCCGTGGGACTCTGGAAAGAGCCAGGGCCAAGATGGTGCTCATTGGGCGGTGAGAGAACAGGCCTGCTTTCCAGCTGTGAGGTCTGGACGATTATCTTACTGTTTTCCTCACACAGCTGACGGCCAGGCGCCTCATTCCCGGGACGGGTGACTTGTCCTCTGTTCTCTGACTCGGTAGCGCTCCTCCCCAGCTAGCTCCAGGCTCTTTCCAGGGGTTCCTGAAAGGGTGAACGACGAGTTTGAATTTCGTGAGGGAAGTTTGGGCAGTGAGTCTGGAGCACAGACTCTGGGCCCAGCACCAGACTTGGGGTTCATTGGCCACCTTGTGTCCTGCTGAGACGACCGGTTGTCAGACACCTCTGTGCTGGGGACTGTAAGGAGCAACGTGGCCTGAGCTGCCTGCCCTGAGCCTTCCGATGTGGAAAGGCGGGGGCATCAGCTTAGATCACAGTTAGGCAAAGCCCACCGAGGTCCGAGGTCAGAGCAGGTCAGGGAGCTAGGACTTTGTTGACAATGAGGAACCAGAGAATGTTTCAGAGAACTTTCAGAATGGCTAGCTCATTCATTCAGACTGAAACTTCTCTCCCATTGTTCTGTGAAAAATTCCAACAGAACCCTGTTCTTTTGCTTTCCATTCAAGGACATTTTTGCTGCCTCAAATCATGCTGAACCATCTGGTAACTGAGACAACTTTCCATTTCCCTGCCAGGCCTAGTGGGCTCCCAGGGTGTGGGGCTGAGGCTGGTGGCCCTGGGTGGGGGGAAGTGAGGGGGGGAGGGGTACTCCTTTTTGCTGGCTGTCCAGACCCATGCTGTGGCCCTCAGCTTTGGCCCTGCCAGGGTCCAAGTAAATAAGTGTAGCCAATGTTCCTGGGAAAGCCAGCATGTGCATTTCTTGAGAAATGGGCAAATTTACATTGTTCAGGATCGAGAATTACTCTTTTAAAAGATTTTATTTATTTATTTGGGAGAGAGAGAGAGAGAGCAGGGGGAGGGGCAGAGGGAGAGGGAGAAGCAGACTGCCTGCTGAGCAGGGAGCCCACATGGGACTTGATCCCAGGACTCCAGGATTACCACCTGAGCCAAAGGCTGACACTTAACTGACTGAGCCCCCTAGGCGCCCCAGGATTGAGAATTATTAATCTCTAGAGATCTTTTAAAAAGCAGTGGTCTGATACATTTTTGAACAGATGTGATCCTCAGGGAATCGATAAGAGTGAACGGATTGGATGAGGTAGGGGGATGCGGGGGGAGAGGAGACCAGACCCTGTCCCGGGGAAGCTAAACTCCGTCTGGGGAGGTGAGGTAGGGAACCCTAGGAACCAGAGCGACTCCGTGAGGCAGGGAACCCCAGGAGCCAGAACGACACTGTGGGAATAATACTTCTCAGACGAGTTGGCCACAGCGTCAGGACCGATGGACCCATTTCTGCCTCCACAGCCTTGGGTTGGAAGGGTGCAGGTCGTGGCACATAGACGCAGATTTGAGTGCTGACTCTGATTCTTCTGAGCCGCGTGATTTCCGGTGAATACTAGAACTTTCTTAGAGCCATGTTTTCTCGCCCAGAAAGCAGGAAGAGCATAAAATGCCTATTTCACTAGGTTAAAAGGGTTAAATCAAGTGATGGAGCTGTCACAGGCCTTGGTACAGGGCGGGGAGTGTGGAAGGCTCCAGGAAGTGGGCGCTGGACCGAGGATGGTGGACCTTGTGGTGCTGCTTTCTGGGGCTTGTGCTGGGGTGGGAGAGGCACGGCTCTCCTGGCCTGCTTGGATGTGCAGACAGCCCTCTCCTGAGTCTTGAGCATGGCCTCTGGGATCTGGGAAAGGGGGAGGGTCCCCCCTCCACAGGACTGATGAGGTGGCCAGTATTCAGAGCAGCGGCCGGTGCACGTGGAGATCTTACCCCAGGGTTTGGCTCTTATCACCGTGATTATCCTGTTACTCCTGGGAGGCGTTCACTCCAAGAAGCAAGGGTGAGAACTGCTGCGGTGGGTGTTCCAGAAGTTTGGAGCAGGGGAGGGGCGTGAACCCCACCAGGCTGGTGCAGAGGAGTAGCCCAGGGAAGGGAATGAATGGTCCGTCACCTGCTAGTGTAGGTGGGGCGTTGCCAGGCAGAACAGAAGTGACCACCCTGCTCAGAGCCCACGGCTCTTTGTCCTTGGCCCAGTGCCGTCCCTTAGACTGGTCACTAAGCGGGGGGACAGTTCTACCCCAAGGAAGATGGATTTTTGTTGAACCCGTGAAGTTTACATGTAGTTGGGATTCCCTCAAGGCACGAAACCAGCGCACGTTCCCAAAAACCCAACTGCTGGTGAGTTGTAATGATTCACAGTAATAAGCAACCGTCAACCAACCTTTGGACTCGGGGCTGCTCAGGAGCTGCCTGCAAGGCCCTGGCCCAAAGTGAAGGCTGTCTTCTCGGCCCCCAGCCCTCCTGCTGCAGAGGGTTCACTGGGCTCAGCTGGCCCCGTAAGCAGCAGCCTTTTTCCAGGTTCCTCGTACGATGGTTTTGGACCGGGAGCCAAGCAGATCTTAAATAGGGTTCTTCAGCTGCCTCACCTATCAAGTGGGTCCTGTTGCTGCCAAAAAGAACTGTGAAGTGCTTAGCTCCTTCTGGTCACTCTGTGGTTATTTTTCTGCTGATTCGGGCAGCAGCTGGCGAGTGGAAACCAGGGGCTTAGCGGCTCTAGTATTTCCACGGCGTCAAAGACCTTGGAGCCCTCCCCCATTAATTTTGTCTCTGGAAGAAGAAGTAATAATTCACTCCATGTGCGAATGGAAGAACTGAGACCGTGGGGAGTTGGGTGGTGTGTCCGGGCCTCACGGTGAAGGAAAAGCTTCCGGATCCCTTTCTCTTGCGTGGGGCTTTATAATATAAACACCCAAGAGTATGAAGCGCTTTGACAGTTTCAGAAAGTCACTGTGCTGCGGTCCCTCGCAGTCCGGGGGTGTATATTTTGACTCCAGTTTACAGAAAGGAAAACTGAGGCTCAGAGAAGGAGGACTTGCCCAGGACTGCATCCTGAGTTTGCGTCAGAGCTGGGGCCTCCAACTCAAGACCGTCGGCCGCCAAGTCCAGTTCCGTTCCCCTGTGTGCTCAGAATTCTCACCTGGGCCTGTCTGACCCCCTTTGCAGTTATGTTTCCCTCCCTGCAGGTAGATCTGCTGGGCTGGGTAGTCATGAGCTGGGAAGGAGAGGGTTAAATTCTTCCTAAGCTCTAGAGCTGGTTTTGAGCTGGGGGCCTCCAGTGACCCCATCATTGACCCCCACCTCCTGGGTCAGGGCAGCGGGCTGTGGGGGATGGGAAACAGTGGCTCTGATAGTCCAATGGGGGCCGAGGGAGGGACTGAGGAGGCCAGGGCAGGGAGGGGAAAGCTCATCTCTCTTCCTCTTTGGACAAAGATGCCGGGTGGCCTTTTGGTTTCCATAGGAAGTCCCCGAGGGTCCCTTGTGGTGGGCTGCTGTCAGTATGGCCACAGAGCACAGGCAGCTCTGGGAGACGCTGGGACCCCGGGATGTGTTCTTGATTAAGTGGGAACTCGGATATTTTTACCGGGAAAGGCACCAGTAACGGGAAATGGAAATAGCAAATCCATCTTGGGGCTGGATGGGACTTTGGTCCCCGTCTGTCCCTCACCCAGAAGGAAAGGACAGCGTGGCCCGCAAGCCAGCATCTGTGGAGTAAGGGAATGAGTCCCCGCTCGTTTCCCAGTCCCCTGTAGCTCAGGCCTTCTGGTGTAGAGCTTCTATTTGGATCACTGTCACCGTGTCCTCTCCACATGGCTGTTGAGAGAGGCCCGGAGCAGTAGAATGAGGTGCCCAGGTATGGATGGCAGGTCGGGGCAGATATGTTCGGGAAACCAGGTGTCGGCCCAGTGCTTTTCTTGAAACGGCCACCCTGAGAAGAACACTGGAGGAAAGGATTTCCGGGAAGGCCAAGGACCCGACTTTAAGGAAGCCTAATCTCTTCCCCTTTCCTCCTTCCTTGCCCCCAGATCCCTTTCCCTCCTTGCTGAGGGGTCCTTCATACACCTGTGTCTGCCTGGCAGGGAGAAGCCTTTGGTTGTTCTGGAGGCGAGGGAGGCATAGAGGGGAAAGCCTTTTAGCCGGCGGGGCAGGTCTGGCACTGTCTGGCTCTGGCCTTTTCTAGACACTTCAATTAGTGTTGTTAATTACGGCTTTGTGAGCATGGGGTTCTCCAAAGGCCGCCGGTCTCCAGCCCGCCGCTCCCCGACGCCCAGTCTGACATTCGTCCCCAGTCTCTGAGGCTGTGTTTATGCTTTTCCTCTGCCCATCTGCACAAATAAAGGTGCCAGGAAAGTATAAATTATTAGCAGCTTCATCTTCTCCATCGTGTGTGTGTGTGTGTGTGTGTGTGTGTGTGTGTGTGTGTTAAAAGACGGAATACAACATTTATCATTTTAACCATTTCTAATTGGATGGTTTCGGGGCAGTGGGTATGTTCACGTTGTATGGCCTTCCCACCATCCCTCTCCGGAATTTTGTATCATCCCAAACGGAAATTCTGTCCCCATTCGACAACAGCTCCCCAGTCCCCTTCTCCCTGCCCCTGGTAACCTCTATTCTACTTTCCGTGTCTATGAATTTGACTTTCCACGTACCTCCTATAAGCAGAATCAAATCCTAGTCCTTTTCTGTCACACTTACTTCCCTTAGCATCATGTTTTCCAGGTTTATCCACGGTACAGCGTGTGTCAGAATTTGCTTCCTTTTAAGGCTAATAACAGTTCTACATCTGTATACATAATACATGAAATACATATTCTATCCACACACATCCCACTCTTTATCCGTTGGTCCTTCCGCAGACATTTGGGTGATTCCCACCTTTGAGCTGTTGTGAATAACGCTTATGGGCATGGGTGTCTAATAGTCCTTCGAGACCCTGCTTTCAAGTTCCTTCCAGTATATTCCAGGAGTGGAATAGCTGGGTGATAAGGTTTTTGTATGTTTAATTCTGGGTGGGGCTGATATATTGTTACCCACTGTGTTTCTCCCCCATCACCAACTGCCCACATCCCTGCCAATACTTCTTTAAAAAAAAACAAAAACAAAAACAAGGAAACAAATCAGGGCACGTGGGTGGCTCAGTTGGTTAAGCATCTGCCTTGGGCTCAGGTCTTGGTCCTAGGGTCCTGGGATCGGGTTCCACATCCAGCTCTCTGCTCAGCAGGGAGCACTTCTTCCTCTGCTGCTCCCCCTGCTTGTGTGCTTTCTCTCTCTCTCTGTGTCATATAAATAGATAAAATCTTAAAAAAATAAAAAAAATTCATCATGGCAGTTGCGAAGTGTTATCTCATTGTAGTTCTCCCATCTTTTTACGGAAAGTCAAGGCCCTGAGAAATGCGGAGACAGGCCCTCCCCCTGCCGGGAGCAGTCAGACTCTGGACCCAAGCTTCCAGGGCCCCATTTGGCCTCCACTCTCTATCCTTTGCTACTCTGTCCTCGGCCGGCGAAGAGGAGGCAGGTGAAGCCCTTGTGCTTTGCTCTTTTCACGGGTTGTCAGGGTTCTTACCTTCTCATCTGTCACAGGAATGGAATGGCTGTGACCCACCAGAGGTGTCTGGAGGGTGCATGACCTTGAGGGTGAAGAGGTTTCAGTAATAAGAAACTCCTCAATTGCCTCTCTGCCTACTTGTGATCTCTTTCTGTCAAATAAATAAATAAAATCTTTAAAAAACAAAACAAAACAACAACAGCAAAAAGAAACTCCTCAAGAACTGGACCATTTCAGTCCTATGCACTGGGCGCAAAGATTATGGTGCTGTCACGGAGGGGATGTGCAGACATTACAGCTGACCTTGTAAAGCGTTTCCAATAATTTCTGATGTTTAGGAACATGAAAACTCCCTCGGATAGTCTATTAAGTAGGGGTGAGAGTATAAAACTTGCTTATGAGCTCAATAGGGGAAAAGAAAACTATGCATAGAACAAAGATTTGATGGAAATCTGCAGAATTCTCATCAGTGGCTACCTCCAGGTTGATGGGAAACGGGTGGCTTTCACATTTTTCTGTGTTATCCTCAGTTTTGCGGATGCCCTACAATGAGCACACATTCCTTTTACATTCAGGGAAACATGATAAGAAAGTAATAATAATGAGTGCAGCCACTCACTCGGCGGATGTGTAGCGGGACTGTGTAGCAGGACCACGGAGCACACAGTTCTGCTCCATGCCGTGGAGTCAGGCATGAATGGGAAGCGAAGGGAGCAGGTGTGGCGGCGTGGGGATAGGTGGCCGGGAGAGATGGCCAGCGAACAAAGAAGCGGTGACTGTAAGGGAGCTCGGGCTGGAGCGGCCCCGTGACTTCCCGAGTGCTGCCGCCCGTAGGACGCTGGCTTTGGATTGTTTTAGTCTGCAAGTGGTCTGGGGAGGCTGTACTGGGCGGCCCCCGTGGTGCAGCTGCCAGGAGGGGTTGAGGCCTGCAAACCCGTGAAACCGGGGCTTCATCAGCCCCAGGTTTGCCTTCGACTTCTCTCCCATCAGCTGAACTAGAAATTGACTGCGTCCCTTGACCCCCATCTTGGAAACAGCAGAAGTTGGGACTGGAGGACCGGCAGTTCCGGCTCCAGGAGATGACTTTCAGGGGCTCTTGAAACCTCAGGGCAGCAGCAGAGAAGACTCATTGCTCGGGCAGTTGCTTAAAACTCCTTAAGCCTCTGTCGCCTCATCAGTAAAACAGATTATAATAGTAACTCTCTCACAGGATCGTTGGAAGAATTAGAAGGGCTCATCCCCAAAGATGACACTTAGCCTGTTGTCTGCTCGCTTCCTGTTGTCTGAGAGCTAGCTGGTTTCTGAAACCGGACTGCTGAGTGCAGATCACCTCTGTCCCTCAGTTTCTCCATCTGTAAAATGGGTATACCCCAGATGGTTACTGTAAAGACTTAATGAATTCATATAAGTGAAGGTGTCTGCAGCAGGGCCGGGCACACAGCAGCAGCACAGTAAGCTTTAGCTAGGATCGGAGGGGCTCTTGAGCAGATCACACCAGCATGTCAGCCGGTTGATGGTGGCTGGCATCTGCCAGCTCCCCTGATTGCCCCTGGAGTCCCATCTAATGGGTCAGTGCCTGTCACTTACAGATATTTTGAATATCCCCCTTATTACTTTATTGTTCGCATCGTGAGCTCCAGACGTCAGTATCCTTCCCAGAATCCCACCTCTTCCCACCCCTTGGCCAGCTCTGACTCTTTGGTCGAGGTGGTTCTGCTTCAGTTTCCAAAGGCAGACTGGGATGCAGGCTGCTGTGTGGGGGATCATTTGATGAGCATTTTATTTATTTATTTATTTATTTATTTATTTAATTTATTTATTTTTTTAAGATTTTATTTTATTTATTTGACAGAGAGAGATCACAGTAGACAGAGAGGCAGGCAGAGAGAGAGAGAGGGAAGCAGGCCCCCTGCTGAGCAGAGAGCCCGATGCGGGACTCGATCCCAGGACTCTGAGATCATGACCTGAGCTGAAGGCAGCGGCTAAACCCACTGAGCCACCCAGGCGCCCCTTGATGAGCATTTTAGATGAAACCAGAGACTCACTATCCTATCCCTCACCTCCCCTTGCTTCCCTGCCCTTTTGAAAAGGAGCCAAAGCCGAGAAAGGACAGCCACCCAAAAAGAAAGGGGACCACGAAAGTAACAAAAAGAAAGAAGAAATCTTGCTTTTGTGGCAGGCTTGGCTGCCGATGGGGTAGATAATGGGAGAGGAAACAGGGCCTTTGCAGAGAAAAAGAACGGAACACTTTGTTGCCTGCAGAATGAATGCTGCTTGAGCAGGTGCTGCTGAATTGGGGTTTCCGATGAGTGAGCTTGTCTTGGGGGAGATGGTGGTGATTAGGTTTACCCCAGGCACAGGTGGCTTCCCACCCGAAGCCTGGAGTGGGGGAAGGGGAGGCGATGGGGGAAGCTGCAGACCTGAGCCAGTGCACAAAGGTGAGGCTGGTGTGTCGGGGTCCAGCTTGCGGGCCTTCTCCCCGACCACTGCAGGGCTGCGGGCGCCTTGTTGCTCCATTGTCTGCTCGAGCTGGGGAGCTCGATGCTTGAGCTGCCCTGGAAGCCCCCAGACCTCCTCTCGGGGTGTATGTTCTGTGGAGCCTTGCTCGAGGCCCATCCCAGGGAAGAGAGGCTGAGGCTGAAGTAGATTTGCTGGTTATTTGCATGCGGGCCTCTGGGTTCACGGCTGTCTCCCTGTCAATACTGCCCAGTGGCCTTCCTGGTGACCGGCGTTGACGGAACCCTCTTTCTTGCACCGTCAGTCTCGATCATGGACCCATTTCCCTGCCCCTGCAGTGAGTGACTGAGGCAGGCAGAAGGAAGAGGATCAGTTATCTTTCCTGAGCCCTCGGGGATCCCAGGAGGCAATGTGCGGGTGCCCACTTGGAGAGGGGGTGCTGGGATTATGGCCATGTGGAAGCTGATACTTGAAATGCCTTTAAGAAGGGTGCTTGAGGGGCACCTGGGTGGCTCAGTGGGTTAGACCACTGCCTTCGGCTCAGGTCATGATCTCAGGTCCTGGGATCGAGCCCCGTATCGGGCTCTCTGCTCAGCAGGGAGTCTGCTTCCTCCTCTCTCTCTGCCTGCCTCTCTGCCTGCTTGTCATCTCTCTCTGTCAAATAAATAAATAAAATCTTTAAAAAAAAAAAAAAAGAAGGGTGCTTGAGACCTGTGCTGGTTTGGGCTGAGCACTGTGCCTGGCAGAGGTTCCCTGGGCGCTTGCTCATTCATTCATTCATTCATTCGTTCAGCCAGGAGCAAGATGAAGTATTTTGTATCCTGCTGAGTATTTTGTATCCACGACTTATTTTTTTTAAGACTTCATTTTTTAAGTCATCTCGACACCCATCGTGGGGCTCGAACGCATGGCCTCAAGATCAAGAGTTGTATGCTCTTCCGAGTGAGCCTGCTGGGGGCCGCTCCTGTGCGCGACTTACTAATTCTCCAGCAGCCATGGGGGCTGGGAATTACTGGCGCTCTTGAGAGATGGAGAATCTGAGGTGTGAAGAGGTTAGGTCTCGGGTATGCTGGGTGCCTCCGTGGAGCCGCGGGAGCTGGGAGCGTCCAGCCCTGGCTCCAGCTGCAGATCCAGCTGCAGACCCCGATGAGGCTGCTCAGGCAGTGGTTGGCCTTGCTGTCCCCGTATCCCCTCCTTACCCCTTGCCAGCACACTAGGGGTTACATACTCCTAGTCCACTCTACTAGTAAGCAGAGTAGTGGGCTTTGAGAGTGGAGTGATTGGCCTGATTTGGCCACAAGTGAGAGGGATGCTAGGGTTTGAACCGACTGCCTGGGGCTCCAAGCCTTCAGGCCACCATGTGCCATGGTTCTTGTCCATGTGGCTTAGACTCAACATCAAGCAAGAGCTGAGAGCTGCCTAGCCCAGCCCAGCCCAGCCCGGCGCCGGTAGGGGGAATTCCTGGCCCAGATGAGACTCCATCCAGCCTGGTGAGTGAACCTGGTTGTGTTCAGGCTGGTGCCACTTGCCCCTGTGCCCCTCCTGGGGTTGGCAGGGGACTGCAGGGGTGCATGGGAACAACCCTTCTCCTGCCTGGGCTCCGGAGGAAATGAGGGAGCTCTTCAGTGCTGCAGAGCTGCTGGGTCGTACACTGGGGAAGGGCGGGGACATGGGGTTTCCTTGGCAAATGTGGGACTCTTTCAGCTTGTCTGCACCGTGTGGGGCCTGGATGCTGACTCAGGGCAGGCACCGGCCAGGGGAGTCTCCAGGGTAGCTAGGGACAGCTCAGACCGGGTGGTGAGATGGGGCCGAAGGGAGGGAGACCTACAGGGAGCAGATGGAGGGGGAGGAGGGTGACACGCTGCACTGTCCTTTCGGGTCGCGGGTCTTTTGCATGTTTGGCTACGCACAGGTTGGGGCGGCTTCCCCAAAGGGTGATGGGAAGTGATCGGGTAGCAAACCTTTTTTTTTTTTTTTTTTTTTTTTTTTTCTTTTTCTTTTTACAAACATCACATTGGGTCCTCTGAATAATTCTACAAGATAGTTATGTCCCAGTTTAGAGATGCAGAAACGGACACCTCCCGTGGCCCCACAGCTAGCAGCCAGGAGTACGCAGTGGAGTCAGGCTTCGGACAGGTCCGGGTGGCCACAAAGACCCTTTTCTTTTGGCTGTGCTAGTCCACTTCCCAGCAACACCGGAGGGGCGCCCCCACCGTCCTGTGTCCTGGAGAGCTGGGGACCCTAGAGCCTGGGACCTGCCAGGCTGGCTGGGGAGGGAGGCAGCATGGTGGGGGACGGGGGGAATGCTTTCCTGCTTTAGGCCTCTCCCTCCCGCCTTCGCTGAGCTTCTGTTCTGTGCCAGGTTCTCTGAGTATCTGCTGGCTTCTAATCAAAGTGGGTATTGGGATCTCCGTTTGCACATGAAGAAACGAAGTTTCTGAGAGGTCGAGTCATTTCTCCAAATCCTCAAAGGAGCCCCGATTTCTTTGGGTAATTCTTCTTGGCCATGACTCGAGTCAAAACCATCTAGAATCCTGTGAGTGGGGAGGGCAGCATATCTGTCTGTACTGGACTGGGTCCTGGTGTCTGGGGCGGAGGGAGAGTGATGGCCTACTGGCCTGTGGGAAAAGGCCTCGCTTTGGGCATCACGGAAGCCTGGCTTCAGGTGCCCCTCCGCACAGCCTCGGGGAGAATGGAGGAAATGCACGGTGAGCCCCCTGACTCGGTGCCTATCAGCCAAGCGAGTGATCTGCCCTTGAATACTCTTTTGGCCCCCTCTTCGTTTGGTTCACATTCGGGATTATCCCCAAAGGGAGGCCTCTGACAAGCCAGTCCGCCTCGGCTGCATTTCTGCTGTCTGCTGGCCCTGGGTGGGACCTGGCTGGTGCAGGAGACCAGACACATTCCCCTGTCCAGGACATGGGCTTCTACCTGGTCACTGGGAGACAAGAACAGCACTGCAGGGGCCCCCTATACCTGTGGGTGGGCTGGAGACAACATGCAGCCCTAAAGGCAGGAGGTGCCCCCAGAGAAGGGACTCCAGGAAACACCTGGTAAACTTTCTGTTTTCCCCAGGACGGTGGGGCAGGCAAGCATCCCACTGGGAGCCCCAGCAGCACTTGCATTCTGTCCCCTCTGTCTTTTCCTGGACCCTCCTGGCCTGGGACAAGACTCAGGCGCCTCAGAGACCTAGGACGACCATATGGGGCCATGGATGGGACCATCACAGCTCCAGTCTCTCCCTGGCTCCTTCAGTCCGCTGTGCCCTTGGCCTGGGGTGCAGTGCAGACCGGCAGTCGGTGGAACTCAGGCCGGATCTGGGTTCTGGGCCAGGGGTTACAGGGGAAGCTGCCGGCTCTCACAGGCTCGAGGGCAGGTGCTCAGGAGCTCATGGAGTTTGCACTGGTCGGTATCTGCTGCCTGCTGGGTGAATACCACCTTGGCCTGCCCAGCACAGGTGAGGGGTATTGGCCATGGCCGTCTCCTGAATTGGGCTAGACCAGACCAGTGCATGCCCCGGATCGGGTACGTCTGGGACCTGCAGAGGCTGGAGAGGGTGAAAGGGGCCTCCCGGAAAGCTTTTCCCCAAGCCTGTAGCCGGCCCAGCTCCCAGCACTGAGTAAACATCAGAGATAGGATCGGGTGTAGCCAGGAAGGGTGGCAGGGTGCGGCCTGGGAGAAGAATGGCAGGATGTGGCACTGGGGGCACCGTTCTGGGCACCCACGCCTCGGGCTATTGTTCAGGGCAGCCTGAGGCTCACCACTCTCTGGGGCTTTGAGAGGAAGTGACATTCCCCTGGGACTCGGTCCCTGCCCCACCCCTGCCCTGGGCTCGCTCTCTCCCTGGCGGTGCCCTTTGGCACCACCCACTCAGCGAGCCGGGGAGTGGCAGCCTGCAGTAGAGTCTAGGCTTGGTGTGGGCGCCGTGGGGAAGTGTGGTCATGGCCCTTCTCGGGGGGTCTGCCTGTGTGTTCAGGCTGTCTTCCTGTACCCCTGGGTCTGAGTCACCCGTCATGCTCTGATGACTAGAATTTATCTCTATCTTTATCTGCATCTAGATATTTTTGGCGGGGAGGGGGCTGTCGTTATGGAGGGAGGAAGGGCTAAAGGGTGAAAACTCCTTTGATTCCAGTCCAGCTGGGCCAGGTCGTTGGCGGATTGGGAGAGGAAGCGGCTGGTGATTTGTTTTGGATAGAAGGGGGCCTGTGAGCGTGCGCCTGTGGGTGGGGGTCCGAGGGCCCAGGAGAGGAGAGGGGAGGAGAAAAGGGAGAGGACTGGCACCTGCCGTCAGCTTTGCCCTATAAGAGCCATGCTCCAAGCTGCTGGCCCTGTGGAGCATTGGGCCCTGGGTCTGGGGGGGCCTCTCTGTCACCAGCTCACAGACTCAAGGCTGTGTCTGCCCCCTTGGGTTGAGGATGGCCTGAACCATCTCCCCCTGTGAGGCCTTCGCCTCTTACAGATACTCAGGTGAGAGAGAAGGCCAAGAGGGAAGGTGGCAGGGGTCCTGGGGAGTGGGTGCCCTAGAAGGGAAGGGTGGGCAGAGCAGGGGTGCTGATCTGTACCCCAGTCCCCCGTGCTCTGCTGCTAGCTCCAAAGAAGGATGGTTGAAACTGGTCCTCCCTGTGCCTCAGTCTCTCCATTTATAAAATGCAGGTAAGGCTGGGGAGGAGGGTGGGAATGGGTTCCCAGGAGCACTTCTGCCTGGCTGGGCGGCTGACCCCAGTGTTCTGTGTGTGGGCTTGTGGCCTCTGACCGGGACCTGGGGGAACCTGGTAACTCAGAGCTCCTGTGTGCCCGGGATCCTTGCTTGGGCCTCTAGGCCTCTGGAGAGAGGGGCAGGTGTAGCTGCTGATCTAAAAACCTCCTGAGAAACCACGTGGGTAAGGGAAGCGTGGAGTGTGCTTTTTGAGGAAGGGGTAAAGGAATGGGAGGGTTTTTTTAGTCTCTGGAAAAGAAGAGACTTCAGGCAGAAACTCCAGTAGGCTCCAAAAGGTGTGAGAAGTGGTTCTCCCCTGTCCCAAGGTAAAGGCAAAGGGGATTGAACTGGCTTTGGTGCTGGGGGGGTTTAAGTCGCTCCCGGGAAGCGGTCAGATGGAGGAGGCAGCTGAGGAGGGCCGGGCGTGGGCACTGCACCGCAGAGAGCAGCTTCTGGTGCATAGTAACACAGACGGTCTGACGGATGGTGCTTCAACGTACAGTTTTTCGACTCGACGATGATTAGGAAGCCATACGCATTCCGTAGAAACCATACTTGGAGTTTGGATCTTTTCCGGCGCTGGTGGTTATGCGGTATGATGCTCCCTCGTGATGTCCCGCAGCGGTGGCCTCCCGGGCAACCACGAGACACACTCCCAGTGCTTCTGGGCCTGTCGTCCGCGTTCAGTACAGTATCAGTAAGCTACACGAGATACTCAACACTTTATTATACAGTAGGCTTGGTTTAGCTGATCTTGCCAACTGTAGGCTAGCTAAGTGTTCGCGTTCGGGGTGGGCTAGGCGAAAGCCCGCACCGTTCACTGGGTTAGGTGGAGTATAAGCAGGTTCGACTTAACGATATTTTCAACTCACGATGGGTTTACTGGGACTTAACCTCATCATACGTTGGGGGAAGACTTGTGATCGCTGTCACTTTGGTTACGTGTCCACATCTGCCTTGTGCTGTTTTGCCGAACTGTATTCTACTCTGATTGTGTAGGACTGTTGGGCACCTTCTGTGCTAGACTCGGGGGCCACTGTGATGAGCCAAAACAGTGCCCTGGGGTGGGGGGTGGGGGGCGGGCTCTCCTGCTACTGGGCCAGGCAGAAATGAACGAAGCATGTAAAGGTCTCTTACCACTGTGCTAAGTACCCCAAAGGCCAAGTTTAGGGTGTCCTAAGAAGGTAAAACAGGCACATCTTATAAAGTCTGGAGTGTTAGGGAAAGGCTCATTTCTTCAGATTGGGTATTCTTATTTTGCTGAGGAGGAAATGAGTTCAGAGAGGTGAAGTCACTTGCTCAAGATGGCACAGCAATTTGGGCAGAGTTGGCTTTTAGATGTGTGCAGGCCTGTTTCAGCCCTTTTCTCTCAACCACCTGATTCTAGGAGCATCCTGGGCTCTGACAACTTGATGGCTACCCTCTGTTAATCTTCATGGGCACTAGTGAGAAAGGGTTTCTTCTATCCATTACACAAATAAGGAGATAGAAGAAGCTCAGTTAAGTGACTTGCTTAAGGTCACACACGTCAGCTGGTGGCAGAACTCCAGGTTGGGGAGCTCGAAAGCCTGTTCCACTGACCACCCACCACCCCCCAAGTCCCCTTGTCCTACAGCTAGAGCCTGCACCGCTCAGCTGCCAAGTAGCAGAGGACGGCACCTCGACTCCGTCCCCGTCACCAGGTTTTTTCTCTCCTTTAGTTTTATCACCTATAGCTTCCCCTCTGTGCTGGGAGAAATGAGAGCGGGATGGGTCGGGTCCAGAGCTTGGCGCTGATCCTCTCCGAGGGCCTCTCGTGTCTGTGGGCTGAGAAGGGGACCACTCCTTGAGCAGGCCTGTGCTCCAGGAACTCCTCGAGAGGGAGGGAAGAAACTGCCCACGGACCCTCTCCCCACAGAACACGAGACCCTGGGAGGAGCCAATCAGGTCTGGGCTGTTGATTCTCCATCAACAAATGGGTCCCGAGAGACCAGCGGAGAGCCAGTGCCCAGGGCCCAAAGTTGAGGCAGACGCCTGTAGAAGTGGAAGGGACCTTGTCTGGGCAGTAGGACCTGGCAGGGTTACTTGGTGGGCACCACGTCCTGGTGAACAGATGGACGCCTCCAGGCCAGCTTGGCTGGTCACTGGGAGTCCTTTGTTGGCAGCAGAGGCTCTGCCAGAGACCGGGATGAACCAAGCTCTCCAACATAAAGCTAAACCCCAGTATCCAGCTGGGGTACTCTTGGGGGCTAAGTGTGGGTTAAAAAGGCCATCGGTGCTCCAAGGGAGATGTCCTAATGCAGCATTTTCCAGCAGAAATAACAAATCGAGCCTCGTGCGTAATTTTAAATTCTGCAGTAACCACATTAAGAAGTGTAAAAAGAAACAAGTGAAAACAATTTCATTTAGTTCCATGTATCCAAAACATAATAATTTCAACATAGAATCAATAGCCATTTATTCATGAGCTAGGTTACGTTCTGGTTTTCAGCCTAAGCCTCGGAAACCGGGCTGTAGGTTACACCCCCATTTGCACCGGTACTGGCCGCGTTGTGAGCGCTGTGGCCGCAGGTGGTGGGCGGCTACGGTGGTGGGCAGTGCCGTCCTAGAGTTAATTAGGTCTGTTAATCACCTCTGCCTTCACCTTGGGCCCTGGGGGCATGGATGGCGGCTCAGCCTTTTGCTGTGGGGGGCGCAGTACCAGAACCACCGAGGCCTTGAGGCCCGCTGACCACTCCTGTACCCGTGTGCCCACGTGCCCAGCTGTGCCCCCGGGGTCTCTGGGCTGCAGTGGGAGAAAGGCTTGGAGGTAGGAGCTGGTGGGACAGGATGGAGGCGAAAACCCCTTAGGACCCGAGTGGAGAGCGAGGAGGTGACCTGGTGGCCTGCCCACGCCCGGCAGAGCGGTGGGTGTGGGAGAGGCCGCGGAGCTGCCAGGGATCACAAGCCCACAGGCCCGCATTGTTCGCCTGTCACACTTCCTTTGGCTTTATTGCCTTTGTCCAACACCCTATTGTCTGGTTTCCTTTTGTCCCCCTTTCAGCCCCGCTGCCTTTTATTTTCCAGCCGGCCTGGTTGTTTTCATTTCTTTTGTCTGAAGTTCCTGAGAGGAAGGTTTTATTTTCAGCGGTTTGATTAATTCACAGCTTGAGCCCAGGGTTTGTTTGTTATGTAATTGCTGCCCTCAGCTTCGGGATAATACCCCCCTCCCCACCCGCCCCGCCCCCCACCTCCCCACCTCTGCCCGGGCCCTGGCTGGGCGCCCCTCCCTGTGCCCGGATGGGCCGAGCCGCCCGCTTCCTGGACACTGGCCAGGCCCCTGCGTGGTGACAGGGGACCCCGGGGCCGGGCCCCGGAGCCGGATCCCAGAACCTTTTCTCCCAAACCGGGGTTCTTAGGGTTGGGTCTGCCCAGCTCTGCTTCCCCTGGTCCTGGGTTCCATGTCGGTCCCCAGGGTACCCCGCCCTTTGAAAGTGGCATGAGTTTGCTCTGGTGAGACGGCATCGAATCAAACACACCTTACTCAGCTGTAACTGTTTTATATAAAACTATAAAACACCACATGGGACGTCTGGATCCAGCGTGTAGCCTCACGTCTCTGTTCCAGGAAACATTTTGTTTTACAGAGTTGATGCCCTATAGGGTTCTACCCCTGCAATTCAGTTTTAAGGGATGTTTTGCTGTATCCGATCTGTGCCTTATCACTCCTCTCCTAAAAATGTAATGCCCCTGCAGAAATTCTTAAAATTTCTATTTAACAGTGCTTCTCAAACTAGTGGGTGTCGAATCACTGTAGGGTTTGTTGCAGTAGTTTCCTGCTCTGCCCCCAGTTTCCGATTTGCGGGTGACCCATGACTAACTCCCACGCAGCCCCCGGCCCGCGCGGACTGTGGGTCCCTTGTAGGGACCGCGTTTCTGCGGTGCCTCAACACGGGGTGCTTAACAAGTGCCACGCAACGTCCTGAACGGATGCATTTTAGCATTGCCTAGTTCTCAGAACTGCCCATTTTACAGATGAGGAAATGGGTGTGGCGAGGTTCAGTAAGTTTCCCAAGGTCCCGTAGAGAGTGTAGGACCTACGGGTACCTGGAACTTGCTGCTGCTGGGTGTCCCCACTGGTCTGGTCACTGTGACCTTGGAGCAAGTGCACTGGGTGGCCTCTGCTGCTTTGGCTCTGAGCCTGGCATGACCAGCGGCATCGCTGCCTGGGATCCTTCCATTGCTGAGCTGTTTCTGGTGTGTGTGTGGGGTAGGGGGGTGGCACAGGGGAGGCAGTGATGGGAGCAGTGAGTGCAGAGGCTGCTTATGGGAGGCATTGCAGATGCCTACAGGGGCCCATGAGAGAGGCTCTAAAGGAGAGACTCTGGCTAGAGAAAGGAAAGTATTTTTCTTCGAGCCTTACATCTCTAAGTTTGTTTATTTCCCCACTTTTGGTGGATATAGGATTATAAAAATAGCTCACTTTTATCTTTTTTTTTTTTTTCACTTTTATCTTGAAAAAAGGGATAAATGTGTATATGGGGTAGTTAACACTTGGTTCCTCTTTTGTGGGGGGCAGTAGGGAGTGGTAGGGACTTGGGGAAAACTGGCCTGTCCATGGAGGGCACCTGCTACTTAATTCCAGCCCATCGTCGCCCTGGACCAACTTCAAGAGCTGTTCAGGTCCAGATTAAGAGATGTCTTGCGACTTAAAAAAATCTTTGTCAGCTAATTACACACACACACAGAGTTTTCACTTTGCTGGGCTCCGAAACTGCCAGTTGATCATCTCTCCCCTCCTTTGGTGGACCATCCCACCAACCAGCTCCAACAAGGCAACAGGCAGGGCCTGCTGAGGGCTGGGCCTGATTGACTGCAGACCTTCCTATTTAAGAAAAGCGCAGGGCTAAAGACTCTTCCCTGATTTTTTTCCACGAGGCTGGAGTGGCTGAGTCCACCATCGGTTTCCCTCTGCTCCTCCTCCCTCAGGATGTCCATGAGGAGCCCGGGCTCTGCCCAGCTGGCCCCGGATGGCGTTGGCACCATGGTGAACTGTACCGTCAAGTCGGAAGGGAAGAAGGAGCCCTGCCATGAGGCCCTCCAGGGCTCGGCCGCCGCAGCTGAACCTCAGCCCGGAGACCCAGCCCGGGCTCCCCAGGATGCTGTTGACTCCCAAGCTCCAGCCCAGGTGCCTGGCACTTTCCCTGGGGCTCCTGGGTCAGTGTCCCTGCCTTGCCTTTGTAGCCACACCCATGTGCCATCCCCAGCCTCTCCTTGAGGCAGGGTGGGCGCCCACTCCCCTAGCTGGGCAGACGGGAGGCAGAACATCTGTTGCTGGGGCAAGACTTCGGTGGGTGGGGAATGGCTGCTAAGTCAGGCCACCTGTCCCAGGGTACGCTGTCTCACCCCTGCTCACCTGGTACTCTTCACCCACGTGTGACCAGTCCTCACCTCTGAGGACTCATTGGAGAGACAGGATACATCTGCTCGAGGTTTACCTACCATATGATAGGAGAAAATCAGCCTCATTACCTGAGCCTGAGATCAGCTGCCATTAAAGACCATCCAGTCCCCCATCCTTAAGATGAAGGCATTCTGAACTACATGAGCAGGGAGGGTTCTTGGAATCCTTAAAATTCCTGATTCTGTGCAAGAGCTGTAAAAAGGGGGAATGTGTAATTAAAACCAAATGAATGAAAAAGAGAATTTTAGGGTTCTGAGGAGGGATCCAGCCTGGAGGGGTCTGTGGGAGGGGTTGGGGGTCCGGGTAGTGCTGAGGAAGACTTCCTGGAGGAGTAGGGCCTTGAGGTGGGCCTTAAAGAACCGAGGGAACTCCGCTGAGCAGAGTTGGGGGGTGGTGATGCCCTAAGGAGGGTGAGGCGGGGTCCCCCACCAGCCGCAGCTGTGGCTGTGCGCAAGGGAGTCATGAGGACGAGCTCGCTGGCCACTCGGACTGCGGCAGTGAGCCTCGTTCACGTGCATTTGCGTCCTTGATCCCGCAACAGCCCTGACAGGGGAGGTATTTATAGTTCTGTTTTCAGAAGAGGGAAGTAAGTCAGGTTCAGAGAAGTTCAGAGTCTCATGTGGGATCAAGCGCCTCGTGAGTCACTGAGCCAGGCCTGAAATCCTGATCTCTGGTCTGCAAACCTTTTCTGCCTTCACTATATGGGGCAAAGCCAGAGGGAGGGTTGGGAAGATGGGGAGAGAGGGCCTGGCGGGGGGTGGTGGTGGTGGAGAGGGAGTGCACGTCCCAGGGCTGCTCGGGTCCCCCTGCAGTCTGCCCCCTTCTCTTGAGGGAGACAGTGACATGCAGTGTGTGTTGTAGGACTGTAGCTCCCCTGAGAGCAATGGGTCCCCGGAACCCAAGAGACCGGGAGCTTCTGAGGCTGCCTCTGGAAGCCAGGAGAAGCTGGACTTCAACCAACATTTAAAAGAAGGTAGGATGTCTGGGAGCACCTAGGTGGCTTGGTCTGTGAAGCTTCTGACTTGGGCTCGGGTCATGATCTCGGGGTCTTGGGATTGAGCCCCAAATCAGGCTTCCTGCTCAGGAGGAGTCTGCTTCTCCCTCTGCTGCTCCCCCTGCTCGTGCTCACTCGCGCGCTCCCTCTCTCTCTCCCTCTCTCGCTCTCTCTCTCTCTCAAATAAAATCTTGGGGTGGGGAATAAGGCAGGGTAAGACGTCTGCCCTGGTTGGAGGCGGGCATGGAGGGTGCTGGGAATACTGTTCTTCATCCCTTTCGTATCTTCTAGTCGTGCCCGCTATTGAGAAGCTACTGTCCAGTGACTGGAAGGAGAGGTTTCTGGGAAGGAGCTCTGTGGAAACCAAAGATGTCAAAGGTGAAGGCCCATGTGGGTAGACAGGGGAGGGTATCTAAACCCTTTCCCTCTTCCCAGCCTGGCCATGCAATCTGGGCCTATAGGGCTATTTGGGTGGGGAGGTGGTCTCTGGGTCCCCTCCTGCCTGGCCTCGGGGGTCGGCACCATCCCTCCTCTGGGAACTGAGTATTCCATCTGGCCTCTCTGGCAGGCGAGGCCTGGTGGGAATCATGGTCCTTGAGTATCTTATAGGAACCCTTGTGACCCCTGGCAGGTCACTGCCACTTCCCGGATCTGTGTCTAACTGTATCAGATGAGCTGGACGTGCCCTTTCACTGCTAAAAATGAATTCTGGGCCACCAGGACCTCACTAAGTAAATTCAAGGGCTGCTGCTTGGTGCCTGAGCGTGGCTGCTTTCCCAGTGTGGTCGGTCACAACCCCAGGGGAGCTTGAAGAGCGTACGGATGCCCATACTCCACTCTACCTGCTGAATGAGAACTCCAGGGGCTGGGAACCTGGGCGTGTGTATTTGTCGAAGGTTCCCTGAGTGATTCTGAGGCGAGTGGTCTGCAGCTTGGCCCGGTGGCATCCGTCACGAGCTCAGCTGGAGGACAGGAAGCAGTGGCCCTTACTGGGCAAGAACCATGTTCCAGATTCTGGACTAAGCCTTACCTTCATTATCCTAGCCCCACGGCACCCTTGTGAAGGGACCGTTCTTGTGCTCATCTGTACATTAAAAAATCCGAAGCACAGAGAAGCAGTTACTTGTCCAAGAGCCCCCAGACAGGATCCGTTCAAGTGGGAATTTGAACCCCGGGTTTCCGCGTGCCTCCTGCGTCTTATTCCAAGGCCTGAGTGGCGAGTCCCGCTGGCCCCTCCTGTGGGATAGTTACCCACACTGATCCTGCAGCTTGGGGCACTCGGGAGCCTCCAAGAAGTGATGCGGGACTGAGAAGTCCCACGGCCAGCATTTCCAGGGGCTGGAAGCAGTGGCTGTGGGTGGGAACCTTCTGGGGCAGGTGGTTGTCGGACTGCAAGCAAGCCCCCTCCGGAGCAAGGATCGTGTCTCCGTCCTCTGTCACTTAGCCCCTAACAGGGACCCGGGCAGTAGCAATTGCCCAGTGAACCTCAGGTGGATGGGCAGATGGCCAGAAAAACAACATTTCTCACCAGTGGTTGTTTCCTTGTGGAGCAGGGACCCAGGAGAGCCTGGCCGAGAAGGAGCTCCAGCTCCTGGTCATGATCCACCAGCTGTCCACGCTGCGGGACCAGCTCCTGACGGCGCACTCCGAGCAGAAGAACATGGCTGCCATGCTGTTCGAGAAGCAGCAGCAGCAGATGGAGCTGGCCCGGCAGCAGCAGGAGCAGGTAGGTCCTGGGTGGTGTCTGGCTGGCTGGGGGAGGGGGAGGCTATCAGGGCCTGGAGGGAAGCACACTGGGGGCAGCCCTGGCAAGTGCAGGCCCGAGGCTGGGGGCAGGGGCCCTAGGAGTCCCAGAGCTGCCCTCTGGACAGCCCTGTGGGGGCCCGGGGAGCAGAGGGGGCCTGCAGGGCTCTGTGTGAGGGCAGCTGGCTGCTTCCTGCCCCACCTCCCGCAGCTCGTGGAGAGGGGGAAGGCCTGTGAAGGGGGGCTGCCTGCTGCCTGCCCTGTCCAGGGCACGGTATGTGCGGGGGTGGCGGGCGCCGGGCTGGGGCTGGGGCTGATGGCCGTGCCCCCTGCTCTTTCCTGCTGTCAGATCGCCAAGCAGCAGCAGCAGCTGATTCAGCAGCAACATAAGATCAACCTCCTCCAGCAGCAGATCCAGGTAAAGAAGGGGGGTGGCCAGAGGGCGGGGAGGGGGGCGGTGATGCCAGCTGGGACATGCCAGGAACAGGGAGGGACGGGGCACAGATTAAGTGGAATTACTCAGACATGACCCTGAGGAGGGGGCTCATTTCTGCTCTGACCAGGGACCCTCGTCACCTTCCTCTGTTCTAAGGGAGTGGCCGGACGATCTTCGTCCCCAGCTGGGGCTGAGCTGAGGGCAGGTAGCAGGAGGGGATGTGGGGTCCGCTGGAGCCTTTTGAAGATTGGCCCTGTACCAGATACCGGGCCTCCAGTGTCTGGGGTCTCTCTGCCTCCTACATCAGGGGTCCCCCCGCCGGCACCATGTGCCCCCCCAGCCCCCGTGCCGTGTCCTGGGCTGAGCTGTGTGGGCCCACAGGGACTCACACAGGGTTTCTTCGCCCTCAGCAGGTCAACATGCCTTATGTCATGATCCCGGCCTTCCCCCCGAGCCACCAGCCCCTGCCTGTCACTCCCGAGTCCCAGCTGGCCTTGCCTATTCAGCCCATCCCCTGCAAACCAGGTGAGTGGGGTGGGGTGTGGTTGCTACCAGAGGCTGTCCTGAGGTTCGGGAAGGAGCCCGGGACCGCAGTCCTGCATTCCTTTGCCACGTGGCCTTCCCAGGCTTCACTTTTGGATCTGTCTAGTGGAAGAAGAATCCCTTCTTTCTGAACTTCACTGTGAGAATGAAACACAGTAGCACTTCAACAGTAAGCAGTACTTTGCAGACAGAAGCGAGTGTGGCCGCCGGTCTGGGTGCAGTTTGCCCAACTCTGGTACCTTTACTGGACCAGAATAGTAACTTCTCGGACATTCACTGAGGTGTCTATTTCCCAAACTCACACTCATTTTTTTTTTAAAGATTTGATTTATTTGACAGAGATTACAAGCAGGCAGAGAGGCAGGTGGGGTCGGGAGCAGGAAGCAGACTCCCTGCTGAGCAGAGAGCCCGATGCGGGGCTCGATCCCAGGACCCTGAGATCATGACCTGAGCCGAAGGCTGAGGCTTGAACCCACTGAGCCACCCAGGTGGCCCCCTCACTCACTCTTGTCTCTCCCCAACTGTGCCCCTTCTGCCCCACCACCGAAGTCCGGTGAACACAGACTGAGCGCCAGCCACCTGTGAGACGCTGTGTTGTCCAGCGGCCGTGGGGTGATCAGGGTGGACTTGGAGCTCCCGGAATATGCAGTCTGGGGAGGGAGGAAAGATACTCGTAACCGGGCAGTCTGAGAAGGCTTTCTGAGGAGGTCAGAAATTAATTGGGGCCTGGGAGGTGGACTGTGGGTTTGAAGCTGGGAGCTGAGGGTCGAGGGCAGTCTGAGGCGGAGACCCTGGAGCCTGAGGCCCGAAGCTGGCCAGGGTTGGAGTTGAGGGGAGCGCGTGATGGGGTGGTCATGGAACAGGCTGGCGAGGGAATTTTTTGTAGAACCAGATATACTTGAACGATTGAATAGAGGGTGTGTTGTCACACCGACTGTGGGTGACGGGGAGCAGAGAGGGACGGGGGGTACCAGCTGGAGCGTGAACCATTGTGGGGGTGCTGCTCAGGAAGTTCTGGGACAGCCGGACAGCCTGCACTCGGGCGGAGGTGGTAGGACAGAGGCACAGGGTATTCGTAGGCCAGGATAATGGATTCTTTGCGAAAGGTGACAGGGCAGGGATGTTGCCTATAGTTGCCCCAGGAGTGGGGACTGCTTTTAGGTCGAGTCCCTCGGGTTCACCCTCCCTGTTCTATGTGCGAGACCAGGCCAGTGAGTTCCTGTCCTGCCACCAGGACCTGTGGACTAGGGGCACAGTTCGCGGGTTACTGACTCTACTGTTGCTTCATTCTACACGAGGCACCCCAGGGGGATGGGGACACAGAGGACTGAAAAAGTTAGGCCCTGTCTTTCAGGAAGCTTCTAGCCGGGAAGGTAGGGAGACTAGGAAGGGGGAACAGGCCAGCAGCATGGACCCCGTTTGTAACTCCAGGTGACTAGAGCTGCCAGAGTGAGGAGGGCAGGGCCTGGGGGTATTGGGGTGCGCCTGTCCCCGTGCTTTCTGGACAAGGGAGGCAGGAAGTAAGCTGTGGAAGTCCTCAGTTGGCCAGACTGCCACCTGCTTTGTTGGCTCCAGAATCCTAGTAAGCAGAGGGCCCTTCTCCAAACCCGGTGTGGAGTGCCTTTCCCAAGCTCACGAGCCCTACACGGTGCCCTGACGCCTACTGTACCAGGTCCGCAAACTCCCAAGGTTGCCCATCCTGGGCCAGTCTCCTTTCCCCCAACTTGGCTTTCAGCCCGCTGCTCCCCTCTGCCTGGCCGCCTGCAGCCACTAGCCCCAAGGAGCCTGCTCCGGCCACCCCGCTGGAACCCAGCTCTCCGGCATGCTGCCCACGCGGGCCGTATCCTCACCGGCCTTGGGCTTAGTGCTTTGTGTACACAGCTCCGCTCTCCACCTGAATCGTCCGCTCCTTGACGCGGGGCTGGGTTGAGGGCGAGTGAGGTGAGCCCAGTAGGATGAAGAGTTTGGGGGCTGCGTAAAGGGGAAAGGATGGGCTGTGGCGTCTCGAGGACCCGGATTCCCGGGTCTGTGTTCCCATTTCTGAGCTATGTGGGCAACCCGTCTTTCGTCTTCCCATCTCTGTTTCTCTGCACACTGGGGTGCTGGGCCGAGAGCCTGTTGTACGCCCCACGCTAGGGATTACCGTGAGCCACTGCGGGAGACGGGCTAACATGGGGAGCGGCTTTCGTACTCCAAACATAGTGGGTACGGAACACAAGTACTCGTAGAGCGAGCACTGGTTTATACCCGTCCTCTGTCACCACTGGGTTGGAACCTGAGGTTCTGTGGGTTGGGAAGGGCAGGGCAGCCGGGCATGAGGGCATGGGAGGCCCTCGGCACTCTGGGGCTGGGGAGAGACCTGTCTGGAAGCAAACTGGGCCGGCTGCGAGCCTCTGTCCCCTTGGTACCGCTGGGACCTCGTCAAGCAGGCCATCTGCTGTTCTGTGCTCATCCAGGACTTTTCTCCTTGCCGCCTTTTCCATAGTGGATTACCCCCTGCCGCTGCTGCACACGCCCCCTGCCCCCGTGGTGAAGAGGCCGGGGGCCATGGCTGCCCACCACCCCCTGCAGGTACTGTCCCCTCCACCCTGCCCCTGGCCTGGGGCAGCCTCCCTTGCATGGGATGGCTGGGGTTGCCTCCCTAGGAGGTGATGGGGGCCCTCCTCTGTCCTTGTTCACCTGTTCCTGCCATCTGCTTGTCTGTCCCCGGTTTGCTTGTCTGTTTCGCTGTTACCGTGTGTCCCCTCTGTCCCTCTGGATCTCCGTTAGTGTCTTTCTCAGCCTCTGATCTCTGGGGTCTCCCTCAGGAACCCTCCCAGCCCCTGAACCTCACGGCCAAACCCAAGGCCCCCGAGCTGCCCAGTGCCTCCAGCTCCCCCAGCCTGAAGATGAACAATTGTGGACCCCGCCCCCCGAGCCATGGGGCCCCCACACGGGACCTGCAGGCCAGCCCGCCCAGCCTGCCACTGGGTAAGCTTTCTGCCAGGAGGGCATCCTTTGGCCCTGGGCATGTCCTTCCCTTCTCTGGCTTATAGTTTCTGGAAAGTGGGTTAGACCTGCCTTTGGCCTCTTTGTTTCCACACTTAGCATCTCAGAAGCTCCCCTGCTCTCTGGCCCCCCACCAGATCTGACCGGGCATCTCCACATCAGGGATCCAGGCCACTGAATTGCACAATTTCAGGGAAAGCGGTTCTCTAGTCTTTGGCACACTGTGCAACAGCCAACGTAAACTGTGCCGCCTTGTGGATGTGCGGTGCAGGGGGCAAGAGGGGACCCCAAGCCAGGTGAATAACTTGCAGGAGTAGCTTGGTGTGGACAGGGTTGACCCCCTCTGCTGCCCTTTGTCCTCCCATAGGCTTCCTCGGTGAAGGGGACGCTGTCACCAAAGCCATTCAGGATGCTCGACAGCTGCTGCATGGCCACAGTGGGGCGTTAGAGAGCTCTCCCAATGCTCCCTTCCGGAAGGTATGGCCCTCCACTCCCCTGCACCAGGGCTTAGGGATCCGACAATAGACTGCGGCTGGGACCACCCGAGGAGGGGTGAGTGAGGAGGGCAGTGGGGTGATGCAGAGGGCAGTGGAGTGATGTACCGATATCCTCTGTCAACCCCAGGACCTCATCAGCCTGGACACATCCCCGGCCAAGGAGCGGCTGGAGGAGAGTTGCGTGCACCCCCTTGAAGAAGCCATGTTGGGCTGCGACATGGACGGTGAGGGGAGGGCCCTCCTCTGATTCCCACAGGGCCCAGGGTGGGTCAGGTTGTCTCTGTCCCTGATGCCTTTTCTCCCATAGTCTGTCTCTGGAGTCCCCTTGTGTGTCTGTCCCTTCTCAGTCCCTAGTTTCTGGCTGGGCCTCTGATGAGGTCTTGCTGCTGGTGTCCATGGTGGCCGTGGGTGCCCCACCATCGCCCCCTAGTGATCAAGTTGGAGATGACTGCCGGCCCAGGAGGCCTCCTTACCCTAGAGGAGCTGCCCTGCTTGTCTGACTTCAGCCCTGTCCCCTAGGCTCCCGCCACTTTCCCGAGTCCCGCAACAGCAGCCACATCAAGAGGCCCATGAATGCCTTCATGGTGTGGGCCAAGGATGAGCGAAGGAAGATCCTCCAAGCCTTCCCAGACATGCACAACTCTAGCATCAGCAAGATCCTTGGTAAGGGGCAGTGAGTGGGGTGTCAGGGGCTCTCAGGGCTCCAGGAGACAGTGGTCTCCTTGCTGGGTGACAGTCCCCATCATCCTGACTTTCAGAGGAGTCTGGAGTCACAGGGGTCAGGCAGGATGTTTAGAGGCTAGGTCCTGGGGTCTTGAATCATTGTAGGGCTCTGCACCTAAGAAGTAGGGTGTGTGTGTATATGTGTGTGTGTACGTGTGTGTGCACGCACATGTGTGTAGATACACATTTTTTAACACCTGGTCTCTCCCTAATCTGTTATGCTTGCCCAGACCCTTGGATCTCTGGCTCTGGCAGGAAACAGGAAGGACTGGTGTTTCTGGGCTATCATTAGAAAGGTCTTTTAATTTTATATATATATATATATATATAATTAAATCAATAATTTTTACAAACGTTTTAATTAAACTCAAACTCCCAACCGAGAGTCAGATGCTCTCCTGACTGAGCCAGCCACTGCCCCAGGAGAAAGGTTTTTTTTAAAATTCTAGGTCCTGACTGGAGGTCAAGGAGGGATGGAGGGTAGGTGGGGCTAGAAGTTGGCCATTGTCTTCAAGACAGAGGCCCCCATGTCTTGTCAACCAAGACAGTTGACAAGGTGTTTTGCCTTAAGCAGGGGGCTGGGGGACTGTCTGTTGTTGGTGGCCTGGTGTTGGCTGTTTTGTTTATGCAAATCATGCAGACCAGAGGCCTCCCAGAAGTTGCTGGGTGGTTGGAGACCTGGGTGTTGGGTGTATAGTGCCAGTACATGTGCCAGCTTCATTCATTCATTCATTCATTCCTCGGACTCCGAGCAGCACCCGTGTTGGGCCAGGTTCTTGCTAAATGCTGGCGCATAGATCCGTTGTGGTTTCACTTGGGGACCCATGTCTCGGGGCCCCTGGGGGTGCTGGGGAGGGTGGGTGGAGCCCCGCACTGACAGCCCGCCCCCCGGGGGCTGGGCCAGGCTCCCGCTGGAAGTCCATGAGCAACCAGGAGAAGCAGCCGTACTACGAGGAGCAGGCAAGGCTGAGCCGCCAGCACCTGGAAAAGTACCCCGACTACAAGTACAAGCCGCGGCCCAAGCGCACGTGTATCGTGGAGGGCAAGCGGCTCCGGGTGGGCGAGTACAAGGCCCTGATGAGGACGCGGCGCCAGGACGCCCGCCAGAGCTACGTGACTCCGTGAGTCCCATGTCCCTGCGCTGCGAGGGCTGGTGTGGGGCTCCGGGGTGCTGTCTCTTGGCCTGGAACGCCCGTGTGTGTGGGCATTGTATGTGGGTGTCCCTGCGCCCACCCCGTGGGGCTGCAGGGGTGTAGGAGATAGGTTTGTGCCTGGCTGGGGGGGTTGGGGGGGGACTGGCCATGTGTACCTGGAGGAAAATGTGCATGTGAATCACAAGCTCCATGAAAAAATTCAGGGCTCCTAAAAACAAAGGTGATACGGTACAGGGAGTGCCTGACTTGACAGAAGCAAGTACCTTCATGGAGTCTTGCAAACGGAAATACAACTCCCCCTCCACCCTCACCCCATGCTGGGGCATTTAAGTTTAACTTCCAAATGCTGGATTTGTACATGATTCCCTGGGAGTATCCGGGGAGCACGCTCAGGCCCTGAGACCGCAGGTGTGTGCCGGTCTGTGGCTGACCGTGAACATGGCTGTGGGGAGGCCAGCCCTGGGAGCGAGAGAGAGAGCTGAAAGCACAGTGGTGGGGAGGGAGGGCATGCCCCAAAGTGGCTGTTAGGGGCTGCAAAGTGAGGGTCCCTCGAAACGTGCCTCCTCTCTGCCCTGTAGCCCCCAGGCCGGCCAGCTGCAGATGAGCTCCCCCGACGTCCTGTACCCGCGGGTGGCAGGCGTGCCCCTGGCTCAGCCCCTGGTGGAGCACTACGTGCCCCGGAGCCTGGACCCCAACATGCCTGTCATCGTCAACACCTGCAGCCTCAGGGAGGAGGGTGAGGCCACGGAAGACAGGCACTCGGTGGCGGAGGGCGAGCTGTACCGGTACAGCGAGGACGAGGACTCGGAGGGCGAGGAGAAGAGCGACGGGGAGCTGGTGGTGCTCACAGACTGATCCTAGCGGGATGGGTGGGCCTGGCCTCCTCCCCCGCCCCCCGGAAGACCTGGCCCTCAGCCCATGGGTGCAGCCAGCCGGCCTGGACTCTGTTGGTACTTGGACTTGGGCCTGTCGGGGAGAGGGGCACAGCTGTGCACTTGTAGATAGCCTCCTGGGGGGAAATGCCCTCCCCACCACCCCTGCGGCCGCGCCCAAGGAGCTGCTGGCCTTGCTGGGAGGACCTGTAGGGTGCTCTGGGGCTGAGGGCCTCGGCCGGCTGGGCCCATGACCGGTGGGGCTCATGGTCAGCGGACACTGTAGGACCCTCCCCTCCTGCGGGTCTCCTCACTCCAGGGGTGTGGCAGCTCCAGACCTGTCCCCCTAGGGCCACATGCTTTGTTTCCATTCTCGTCCTGGCTGGACCAGCCCCTGTAGGACCAACACCCTCTTCCATCCCACACCCCGCCCCCCTTCCCAAATCGCTCCTCTATCCCAGGATCACTTTGTACTTCGTGCAAAAAGGTCTGGCTGTCCTTCGCTGTCTTGATCTTCTGCCAAGCCTGTGGTGCCTCTGGCTGCTGTGTTGATGCGCGCGTATGTGTAGGTGTGCGCACACGCGTGTTTCCATCTGTTCACTTATTGCACAAGGGATTTACTGAGCCCCTGCTCCGTGCCAGGCACCGTTGCTAGGTTCCTGTGGGTGTCTCTCTCGATGCCACTCTTGCTTCTCTGGGGGCCTCTCCGTGCTTCACTGTCCCCAAATTGCTACCTCTTTGTCAGTCTGGGTGTCTCAGGTTCTGTGTGTCCTGTGTGTGTTTCTGTCCTCGTTTCTCTGCAGGGCTGTGCTTTTCTCCCTTTCTTGGGGTCTGCCTCTGCCCTTTGGACACCGCTGGTCAGCCCCAGAGCCCACCAGCCGCCCTGACCTCCCCCTGCCTTACCCTTCATTCCCTCCCTGCCTCTCCCCTGCTGGCTGGTTCCCACAGAGCCATTTTTAGCTCCGAGCAACATGGGAATGTGTTCAGCCTCCAAGGGGGTCTTAGTGCCCCAGTCCCTGGTCCCAGTCTGAGTGCTGGGAGTTGAGGATAGGAGGATTGATGCCCCGCCCCCCCTTCCTGACAGTTGACGGAAGCCCTGGAGAACCAGGGCTGCTCCTCATGGCAGCTGGTGAGTGGGCAGTGGGAGGGGGCTCCCCATTCTCAGTCAGGTGTGGGGAAGTTGCCTCAGCTCCTGCTCACAGGGACAAGTTGTATCCCCAAGAAGAACCCCACTGGCACCTGACTCCAAAGATCCAGAACAGCCCTTGGGTCAGGGTGGGAAGGGAACCCCAAACCCCACCGAGGCAGTTGCGGTGTCTGTGCCAACCCCCTCCCCCAGTCGCTTTCTCTTCCTCCCCCCTTCCCTTCCGCCCAACTTCTCTCCAGGCTGTTTCTTTTTTTATGACTGTAAACATAGATAGTGCTTTATTTTGTTAATAATAAGATAATGATGAGTAACTTAACCAGCACCTTTCTCCTGTTTACACTTGGGGAATTTTTTTGTTTTCTGTTGGCATAATAAAGACAGACCATTTCAGAATCTGGTCCTTGTGAGTGGGGGACCTGGGAGGCTGGCCTGGAGCCACGAGTCCTAACTGGCGCTAGCCCAGGCACCACTGCCCCCTTGTGGCAACTCCCCAGAACTTCGGGTGTGGGTTCTGGGAAGCCCAGGCCAAGTCTTTGGAGGGACAGAGGCCACCCAGAGAGCAGCCTGCACCCCGAAGAAGACACTGTCCCTGCCTCCAGGAGGTAAGCTAGACCTCCCCACACATTGGTCTACCCGGTCCTAAGAAGGAAGGCAGTAGGGAGTGCACCGTAAGCAGTCAGGAGGCCACTTCTGGCCTTGTGGCCTTGGCTGGGGAGGCGGGTGTCAGGTCTCCCATCTGGGCTTCATCTGCGGTTTAGCCTTATCTGTAGTCCTTACCTCCTTTTGGAGAAGGAGCCCCATGAAAACCTATTGAAAGCGGTGGACCCTTCTCCCAGGAAAGGGCTCCCATGGATGCCCCAGTCCATTTATGAGCCCTCCAGGATACTGAGTAATGAAGCAGAGGTGCCAGTGATGTGCTTGCTTCAGGGCTCTGTGACCTTTGTTTTGAATGAGGATTTCAAACACGTAAGGCACTAAGAGAAGTAACAGCCCATTAGACTTAAAAGGATTGATGACAAACCAAAACTTCCAAAATGCTTAACAACCATCAATAAAAAGACCAACTCCTTATTAGATAACAGCCCCGTTGCATGGAGTGGGGGCAGCAAAGCTGAAGGGTAATTCTAGTGGAAGAGTGAAACCTGGGTCAGATTAATAGAGGTTGTGTGTTCACAACCGGGGAGATAGGAGAGAGTGGTGATGAGAGAAGTTAGGTGTGCTTCATTCCAGGGTCTCTAACTCGGGACTGAAGACTCCCCCAGGAATTACTAGGTCCTGGCTACTGGCCTTTGCGTTTTTCCTGGGCCACACTCCCAGAGCTTCTCCTCTTCGCTCAGGTAGAATTAACAAGTATGGCCCAGCCTCCCTGGCCCCCCAGGGAAAGACGGAGGGGGTCCTTGGGAAGATGAGCAAGGCTGCCCTCTAGTGGTCATGGGGAGAATTGCTCATTTTAACTTGGCACTGACCTCTCCCATCAGACTCCACTACCCCTCTCACACTGTGTTTCTAACCAAATCAGGGCCGTCTGTCAGGACACTCCCAGCCAGGCTCACCCTCATCCTCTGCCAGTCCTGAGTTCGTCTCACTTCCCCATTCCCAGGTCCTCTGTGGCCTCAGCTGACGGGGGCCAAAACCATCCTCCTCCCACTACAGGAACCCTTGTCCTGCCCTCACGGAATCACATGCTCTGGATCCTTCCAGGATGGACAGTGCCCTCCATGAGGACTGTTGGTTGGTGCCCTGGAGCCCTATCCCTTCTGCCCTGGGAGAGGCAGCATAGGGTCACGCAGGCAATGAGGCCAGGATGAGAAGGTCCTAGTCCTTTCCGGGAAGCCTAGGGCATTCTCTGCCCGCTCTGTGCCTCCTGCAAAGGCTGAGGGTCAGAGCCCAGCAGAGATGAACCGCTGCCCTGGTGTGCTTTGGCTAGAACTCTGTAGAACCCACGCACCCTCCGTTCTGCCCCCTCCCCTTCCCTGGGGAGTTGCTGAGGCCTGGTGCTTGGAGCAGGGGCAAGGGGAGCTGGTTAGTCTGGGGTTGCAGTGAAAGGAGAGAGGACTCCAAGCTTTGAGGGGGAGGGGTCCTAAACTACCCCTCCCCCCCACCCTGCCCCCCACCTGTCTCCTCCTTCTGGAGCTCTGGAGGAATGAGGATGTTTTCTCTAAGTGGGGTGGTGCCTGCAGGTTCGCTCCTTTGGTGCAGGTGGTGGCGGGGGGCTGTAGGGGCACAGGATGGTACCTGGGGGGCCCTGTCCCAGCCATTCCCTGCTCACCACTGCAACACCGTCTCCAACGCTGTGACATCAAGGCCCCAGGAGGCTGGAAACGAAGCTGCCTTCGCAGTGGTTATTTCTGCCCTCAGCTCCAGAGGTGGATCTGAGAGGAACAAGGAGGGTGGGCACTGCCCTTTAGTCCACGAGAAGACCCTGCCCGCGAACACCTGACCCCATGGTACCCTTGAGGGGCCCTGCCTGCCCAGCCCTGGCACATCACTGGGCAAGGCCCACCCCCACGTCCTCTCCCATACCCTTCCTGGGCTTGGTACAGCTACCCCGGGGGGCCCCCCCTGGCTACATTGGATCACCGTGACCTTGAAGGCCCCAGCTGCTGGGTCTAGCTCTGCTCCAGTGGTTGCCATGGCATCCGGTACTTTCGCTGGCAAAAGCCAAACAGCCAGAGTCTACCTGGCAGGCGGCCACTGCTCTCCCCGCTCTTCAGGGTACTGGGTACCTTCCGGCGGGCCCTGGAGGCAGCGCAGCGGTAGCAGCCCAGGCTGCCGACAGGGGTACCCTGGCTCTGGTTTCAGCTTCTGGTCTCCCTTCCCTCTGGCCTTCTGAGAAATAACAGATTCGTTCCAGAAATCATCCTTGCCTGCCCTGCAGCAGAACAGCACCCCCTCTCCCTCAACAGCTAGGAGCTAGGCCGGGGGCAGGAAGAAATCCTGAGTACCCTCCCCCCGGGTCTCTTGCCTGGTTACCACCTGGCGGAGCAATTCTAGCAGGACGGTCAGAGGCAGAAGAGTGAAAGCACTAGCTGTGCCCAGGCCTATCCCGGACCAGGAGCACAGGCCTCATGAGCCAGGTGCTCTGAGGGTAGGAGAGGAAGGGGGCAGCCCCAGGGAACCCTGGAGAAGCAGGTGCAGCCACCCCTAACCCCCACTGTGGGAGAACTAGTCCATTATACCCTTTATGTCAAAGTCAAATCCTCATCATCGGCACTCAGACACAGAGTGGTCCAGAAATGGCCATTTTAATGCAGAAAACCATGATAATTTACAAATGAATCACTTTTCTAGGCCAGAGCCTGGAGGCTGTGAGGGCAGAGAGGAGGTGGAGGCCGTCGAGAGAGTCGGGGACCAGGACCGGCAGCTCAGCACCTTCATGACCCATCCCACCCAGGCTCTTGGCCGCCCAGCGAACCCCAAAGTCCCTAGCCCGGCCCCCTTGACTCCCACTACTCATTTCCTAGCGGGAAATCTTTGGGCCAACTTCAGGACAAAAGGTGAAGAGGGAGAGACAGATCCTTGGAAACGAGGGCCTGGGGGGCAGGGAAGGGAACGAGGTGGGAAGCTGCTGGCCACGGTGGCCACCCTACTCGAGCCAAGCACAAAGCAGAGCTGGGCTCTGGAGGCCCAGGAGGGCACCACTCCCTTGCCTTCCCTCCCAGCAGGTGGCAGAGCGACAGAACACAAGCACAGAGCAAAAAGGGGAGGGGAGGGGAACACAGGTCCTGGGGCAGAGGTTTGGGAAGGGGTGGTTTGATTGGATCTGGCTTGGAGAAAGGGAGGGGATCTCGGATGAGGCGGCTTTAGGGGAGCCGTTAACCCTAGTTCTAGATCATTCCCCCCAGATATATACATCCATCTGTCAGAGTTGGCATGATGCTGGTTTGGGCTCATCAGCACCTCCCACGTGGGGCGTGCAGGGGGAGATGGGCTGGAGGCTCAGGGCACTGGAGGTAGAAAGGAGCCCTCCCGCCTCCCCCTTTCCCCAAGCCAGGAAGGTCGAAGACACATCTAAGGCAGCCCCGATTCCAGCGTGGCCTGAGGCCAGGAATACCGGACTTCCCAGGGGTGGTTGTGGTCCAGGCCCTGGCTGACTGCAGGCACTTCCCCACCCCCAAATCTGGCATGAAGGGGACCCCCAGAGCTGGGTCCTATCAGCCCCTCCAAACAAAAGAACGTGGTCTCCAGCAATATCCATGGGGTGAGGGCGGGGGCTGGCAGCAGGGGTGGGGCCTTCTCCCTGGACACCCACCTGTCCCCTCTCCCACCTTGTCCAAGGGGGCGGACCCCAGAGCAGGACTGAGCCCCGGAGAACGGGTCTGGCCGGGCAGGTGGGTAAGGGAGAGATGGGGAAGCTGGTCACTTTGGCATCTCCAAGGCTGACACTTGAGGCTTCACCTTGAAGTACTGATGGAACCGGATCACTGCGTACCTGCGGGAGGGAGAGCAGGGGAGCCCGGCTGAGAAGGCCGGACAGGTGGGCCCACCTGGGGAACTCATACCCTGAGCAGTTCTCACCAGCTCCACCCCCGGGGCAGGCGAATGTTGTTTTTTTTTTTTTCCTTCCAATTATTTTATTTTTCTTAGATTAGACTGGAGCAGCCCTTCCCTAAATGTTTTTTTTTTTTCTTCCCCCCCCCCCAGTTCAGCAGTGTAAAGTACACTTAATCTTTATAAACAGCCCTCCAAGACTTTTTCAATTGGCAAAACTGAAACTTTGTACCCATTAAACATCAACTTCTATCCTCCCCTGCCCCCCAGCGCTTGGCAAAAACCACTCTAGTTTTTTTTTTTTTTTTTTTTTTAATTAAGTAACCACACCACATGTGGGGCTCAAACTCCTAACCCCGAGGTCAAGAGTCACATGCTGTACTGACCGAGCCAACCAGGTGCCCCCCTGCTCTGGTTCTGTGAACTTGACTAACTCAGTTACGAAAGTGGAATCCTACAGTGATGGTCTGTTTGGGACTGGCTTTCGCTTAGCAGGTCCTCAGAGGTCCTACGATCTAGCATGTGACCTGGTTTTCTCTCTTTAAAAGGCTGAGTAATACCCCCCCGTGTGTGGAGACCACCTTTGTGTCCCGAGTCAGCCGTCATGGACATGGGGTTGCTCCCGCCTCTGGGCTCTTGTGACTAAGGCTACCGACACGGGTTCACACATCTCTCTCTGACCCCCTGCTTTCGACTCTGGCTGCGCACCCAGCGGTGAGAATGCTGGATGGCCCAGGAATTCTATTTTTAAATTTTTGAGGGAGCTCAGTATTGTTTGCCCCAGCAGCTGTGCCCTTTTATGTGCCCGCCAGCAGCGGCCAGGGGTTCCGATTTTCTACATCCTTCCCAATGCTGGTTTTCTGTTTCTTTGATAAACAGCCATCCTAAGTGTGAGTGGGAGATCTCAGCTGTGTCTTTGGCCTTTTCTCCAGTCACTGTGAACACTGTGAAGTCGGGGTAGTGTCTCCTTCCCAGCTGAGGGTGGGTGGGTTAGGGGCGGACAGGGCAACAAGACCAGACCAGAATGCAGAAAGGCTAGACCACACGATTCCTGGTCCTTGAGGCCATGTGTATCTGAGATGATGGAGCCAGGAGTCAGTACTCCAATACGGACCCCGGGTCGGCCCTAGTACCTCACTGGGAGGAGCTGAGCCTGATCCCCCCAGCAGTAAGCGTTAAACTGCCCCAGTGGCCTCAGAGAGTCACTTCTGCGCTCCGGAAGAACTCTGCTCCCTGTGCCATAAAATGAACACTTCCTTTCACCACCAGGCTCTGTGGCTAAGAACAGTGGCTGCAGAACGGGGGGCAGTGAGCTGGGTCGTTAAGATGTAGGAGGGAAAGCGAATCTGGTACGAGGCGTGATGGGAAGGTTCGAGAACTTCTGACTACTTTCAGCGTGGTGCGCTGGGCTCAGGTGTTTCCCCGAGAGTGGTGACCCCACTGGATACGGGGTGGCTGGATTGGGGACAACTTAGCAGAGCAGAAGAAGGGACTTTGGGTATTGTCTCTGGACTGTCTTTGCCCCCACACCCTTGGCTTGAGCTACTCCTTTCGCCCACTCCCCACCGCCCCAACTCGCCCTCTGCACTCACCTGAGGAAGTCAAAGTCGATGGTGGAGAACTGGTTCTGGATGAGGGCCCAGAGTGCCCAGAAGAAGTGAGATGCCTGGAAAGGGACCAGAGTAAGTCAGCAAGGCAACCACTCCTGCCTGTCAGGAACCCCACGGAGCCAGTCGCTGGTCAAGTCGCTAGTCAGCATTTGGAGGCTTCACTCCCTTGAGAAAAAGGCAGAGCTCTACCTGCCCCAGGTAGGGTCCGCCGGATGGTGCTTCTAACGCTAAGCATAGCTCCATTCCTGGCATCTCCCCTGCCCAGGGGAGTCTCCTGGGGCCTTCAAGGCCAAGGCACCAGGATGAGATGAAAACCCCTCCCCAGAGCACAGGCCTAGTCCCATCAGGGGGACCCCCTTAACTGACGTCCTCCAGCCCCTTTCCCTCTTCTGTCTGGACGTGGGCTGGGTTGGGAAAGGAGTGTGGGTGTGACAGCATGAGGCCCAGAGTCTGGGCTCTAAGCCTTCAACTGCTTCCTGCCTTGACCAGATGAGCCCTCAGGACCAGACCACCCCAGGCTCAAGAAGCCAGAGCCTGCTTCCAGCTGTCCCTGAGCAAACAGTGGTGACATCATGACTAGCCTGAGCCAGGGTCCCCCACCCCACCCCACATCCTGCTCAGTTGGGGCTTGGCTGCATAGCACCTACCTCCACTTTTCAGGACTTCAAGGGGCATATAGACCAATTAGCAAGCGTCAGTAATGATGTGAAAACATTTAGCAAGAGGCCTAAGTGGAACAGTTAAGAAGAACCTGACGGGAAATCCGTTCTGTGCCAATGAGGAAAACAGGAGCGGTAATCCAAAATGACAGGTAAGTAAAGATTCTACGCGAGCTCCACGCTGTATTGTGAAATTCAGGGCAGTGGACCTGTCATCTTGCTTCTGCGAGGCTGATGTTAATAAGACTAGTTAGCAATCCCCTTGGCACACACCGGAGGAGCCCGGCCATGAACCAGGTCCCCTGGATGAATGGCACTCTAAATCGAGAACTGACAGCTTGGTAATTTGAGCAGGAAGAGCGTGATGGGAGAAACTTATATGCAGTTGAGTCAGTGGCGGTCGTTAACAAGGAGGATTGGAAGGGACATTCTTTATCTCCTCCAACAGCTTAATAAAAATGAGATGCATTTAACGGCAGCATGAAAAACTAAAGTTAGACACTAGAGAGAATTACTTGTCCAAAGGAGAGAACTGCTAAAACAGGAAGCTGGGCTCTTTTTTGAAAGTCTTTCCCTAGGAAAGAGAGACTTGGATAGGGAAATGCAGGCAAGAGGACACCTCCGTATTCTGGGGATGCCCAAGAGTGCTCTTCCCAGACCTCACTTCCAAGGTGGGGGTCCAGGAGCAGGGGCTGGGGTCTCAGGACCTCACTTCTCACCCTGACCTCTGCTTCCTTTGCCCTGGGCTGTTGGAGGAGCTGGGGGTGCCCCCCACCACCACCACCCCTGCGAAGGCACTTACCAAGGCGAACTTGTTGACTTGCACGTAGAGCCTCTCCACCTCCCTGGGGGTCACAGCCATGCCCTTCTGTGCCTGTAGGTAGTAGTGTAGCCACTGCAGCTGGGTCTCCCGGCCGGGGTAGCGGCAGTAATCCACCTCATTCACACCTGAGGGGGAGTGGCCACGAGGCAGTGCCTGAGAGGCGGGCCCACCTGGGGCGGGGTGGGGGGGTGGGGGACTCCTCCAGCTCACCGGTATCCCCTGCTCCCCTCGAAACCTTTGTGTACATCCTGTGGGGCTGTGCCTAGGAATACAGCCTCTCGACCACCGAACTTACCCAGTGTGAGGAGCCAGGGGTGCTGCTTTCCGTGGGATGGAGGAAAGCCGAGGCAGACCGGTTGTGGGGCGAGGCACGGTCTTGGGTGTGACAGGGACCCCTAAGACAGCATCGCTGTACCCCTGTGCCTTTCAGAGCAACTACGGCCCACAGGAGGTGCTCGGCCACAGCACCCCACCCGGGGCCGCCTCTTTGGTGGGATGCAGACTAGTGAGCCCCGCACAAGGCCTTCCCGCCCACGGGCCAGGATCTCCCATCTGGAAGTGTGGGTCTCTGACTGCCTCCTGGACCAGTGTTGAGCTGGATCCTTCAAAACATCACCCAGGGAGCTTGTTCCCAGGCACCTTTAGCCCCGTGTCCAAATCTCCAGATAACTCAGAAATGCAGCCAGGCTTGGAACCCTGGACCAGGCGGCTTCCATTCCTTCCGCTCCTGCCCTCGAGTC